>NW_005871083.1:1409919-1466765 GCF_000147115.1 Myotis lucifugus | reverse complement strand
CGCCTCCCCATGGATGCCCACAATTAGGGAGGCTTGCTTTTTGGGGGCTCCCAACTCTCTCCCTCCAGGTTGAAGTCTGCATTGCGTAAGGCTCTCACCTCCCCGTGACGGTCCCTGCCTGCACACGCCGAGGTCCCGGCTTCTGGTCTTTGCATTCGCTGCCCTCCGCTGAGAGAGCCCCGACAAGTCTCCTGATCGCCCATCTAGACCCATCTGTCGTGGCTGTCTCTCTGCCTGGCCCCCTTTCCACCCACTCCTGTCACAGACTCTTGCTGCCCTGGCTGGTGGGTGCGCCAGGTTAGCCCATGCTGAGGTCCCTTCCCCCCCACAGGCAGCTGGCATGGCTGGGGGTCTTGCTTTGGGTTCCCCCCAAACAGACTCTGAGACAGGATGACCCCAGAAATACCAGGAGGAGGGTAAGTGAGACGGGACAGGAAGAACTTAATAATGTATGGCTGTTGCCCAGCTACCACTGTGATCCCTGCAGTGTAATCCCCTGGGGCTCTGGGAGCCAGTGTTGTCTCGCCTGAGAGGTGAGGAGGTTGGGGTATCTGTACTGCAGTTCTTGATATCTGTGGGTGCTGCTCTGCGGGGTGTAATTCCATGTTGCTTTTGGCCTGCCCCAAAGTCCTGTGCTCAGAATAAGCTCTGAGGCCAAGGCACACATATGCTGGCAGCTGGGAGTCAAGCTGCCGTGTACCCAGCCATCATGGTTAGAGGACCAGGACGGGCATGAAGGCATCTGCCAGAGTGGGCATGTGGCCTGGGCCAGGCCAATCAGGTCTTTCTCTGGGGTTTTATTTCTCAACTAGAGGCCCAGTGCATGAAATTCATGCATGGGTAGGGTCCCTAGGCCTGGCTGGAGATCAGGGCCAATCTATGGGGCAACCAGCAGGGCAATCAGGGGGCCCCTGCTGGCACCCACCTTAGCCAGCTTGGTGCCACCCACTCGTTGGCCCTGCCCCCTACCGCCGCCGCCAGTTGCCTCCCTCTGTGTGGTGACCAGTGGGGCAATCGGGGGGCTCGCACCTGTCTTGGCTGGCATGGGGCCTGTGGGCTGGGGGCAGCTCCTGCGTTGAGCGTCTGCCCCCTGGTGGTCAGTGTGCATCATAGCGACTGGTCGTTCTGCCAGTCGCTCCACCGTTTGGTTGATTTGCATGTTAGGCTTTTATTATATAGGATATATAGCCAGGTGGGAGGTGCCAGCCTGCTGAGTCACTGAGCTGGGCAGGGTTGAATTGTGGCTATCAGTGGCAACCTCCTCTGTTGGAGGAGTAACAGGAGGGAGCCAGGCAGAACCCAGAGAGGGGCCAGGAAGTCAGGGGAGGGGCCAGAAGAAGGTGTGGCCATCTCTTTGAGGTCCTGGACCCAGGTGTGCCGAAGTTCCTCTCCTGACTTCCCACTTATAGAAGCCGACATATTGCCTCTTTCTTCTGTAGTCTGTCCTAGTTAAGTTTCTGTAACAAGCAACAAAGGAGTCCCGGTTAATGCACTGGCCCTGCTCACGTCTGTGACGCCGCAGTGCACCCCTCGGTGCTGACACCGCCCCTCTCCTGGGCTCCTTGGAACCATCTGATGCCTCTGTTATTGCACTCAGCACAGAGGGCTGCATTGATCGTTCACTCAGGGTCCCGCCATTAAAAGGCTTATCTCCTGTCTGCCTTATTCATCTCTTTTTTTCCAGAAAGCCTGGTCCAAAGAACGGCCTCAGTAAATGTCATCAAGTAGAATCAAAAGTGAACTCCAGCATTCATTTATTTTTAAAAACCTATTGACATTTTCTGCTTGTATTATTTCTTGTGGGATAACTCGAGTTGGGCACATTTGCTATTCACTGTTGGATGAAGAGTTTCTTTAACTTGTCCCAAACCACCTCTCTCAAACTTTAAGAGGGTGCCCATCATATTCTGGGATTTGGTGTCCACTTTTCCTACATGAGTCATATTTTTTTATATAGTTAAATAATTCCACAGCTAAGCCCGAGCTTACCAAACTCTTCTTGTAAAAAGCCTTCCTCGCTTTATATGGCTGGTTAGACCTTGTCAGTTCTTTACTATTTTTCTCCTATACTTGTCCACATGTGCCATGGCATGAAGTATATGCTCAATACATATTCTATGGATAGATGAATGAATGAATGCACAGGTATCCCAGGAGGATAGAGTGATGCCTGGGACCCGATCCCCGAACTTCAGGGTCCTTGTCTCAGTTTTGGTTTCCAGAAGCAGGCGCTGTCCTGAGGTTTTGAGGGCAGGCGGTGTATCTGAGAGGTGCAAGGAATAGAGGAAAGAGGTAGATTAGTGAGACAGGGAGAGAAGGAAGCTGATAAACAGAGCATCATTAAGGCAGCTACCACGTGGCAGACTGGAGAATTTTTCTGAAGCTTCTCAGCTGAGATATTTAGATCCTCAACCCTGTTAGCCGTTGTTAGCTGATGCCCTAGGCACTTTGGGGACGCCAAGCTTGTGGGCTAGGTAGGTTCTGACAGCTCAGGCGCAGCCTCCACAGATGTAGGTGTGGAAGTCAGGTTTGTGCATGGACATGGGTGGGGCTCCTAGGGACATGCATGGGACACGATGAAGTCTGCTTCAGCTTTACCTTAAGCTACTGTCCCCCCGTCTCCTGAGCCTTTTGCCAGCTGTTCCTACAGATTCTTTGCAGTGGATCATCCCCATCCATCTGGCCTTTGGGTGTGTCTGCAATGTGCAGCGCCTCGCCATCACGTTCATGTCGCCTGGCTGTGTCCCCTTGGTCTCATTTGACTGACCAGGGGTAGACATCTCTCCTCACGGGGCCAATTAGCGTCTCCTGTTAGGAAGTTAGAACCGGGATATGGCTGGGCGCAGCCTGTGCTGGCCCCCATGAACCCCCATGCTGGTGGGAGGGTCATGTCCACGGGGAATAGGTGAGGCCTGGCTGCGGGGGGAGAAGGAAGGGACCCCTATACTGAGGGGGACATACATGGTCCTGCCAGGATGCCCGGCTCCCTTCTAGGACTAATGCAAGTTCTTTTCTGTTTTGTTTTATTTTATTCTTGTAATTTTAGTTCTTTGAGGGTCTTGATTGCCCTTGGATTCCACAATGACCCAGCATCCTACCCAGAAGCTCCTCCTCTGCTTGCACTAACCTGAGCGTGTTTTTGTTACTCACAACTTTAGCCCATCAGTACCTTCCAACAATCAGGCAAACCCTTCCCCCTGAGACCCCGGAGGACCACACGATGGGCGTCGGTCCGTGCAGAGGTGCCACCATCTTTCTTTTCCTTGTGGTTCCTCTTTCTAAGCCATGCTCATCACAGAACGATGCCCCGTGTCTCCTTGGCTCAGCGTCTTCATGGTCTTTGAAGCCGAATGGAGGCTGCAGCTGCTGAATGGGCGGGTCAGGAACAAACGAGAAGCTGGCACTCCCCGGCCACGGCTCTCGATGTCCAGCTCAAGAGCCTCCGGGGAAAACAAGTGGCGAGGAAGAGGTTGGTGCCATCTTCCCCGCTGCCCCCAGGCAGACTCTGTGATCTGATCAAGGGTATGAAAGTGACACCAGCCCCGTGACACCCACAGTGAGATAGGAAAGAAAGACCTTGATCTTTGCTTCAAATGATTAAACCTTCAGAGCACCTGTGCAGCCCCCCCCCCCCCCATTCTGCACTCACGACGTGTGTGGTCCTGCCGTCAGCCCACCTTGGTTTCGAGAGAGCCGTTGGCAGAGGGGTGGAACCTCTCTAGGAGGTCATGACCAGGCCCACATGTTCCTTTATTCAGGTTGGGCTTCGTTACGGTTTTCAGAAGGACCTTTTCCTTCGTCTCAAACTCTCCATGACTTCATTCCTGCCTGGGAAGCAAACAGGGAGATCCCTTTGCTGGGATTTCCAAGGATGTCAGTGGCCAGTCCCTTCCCATGAAGATCCTTGGGTGCATCTTGGTCCCTTCCCATCCAGGACCTCCCAGGAGCCGATGTTGCCCATGACACACCATCTTATTCCAAGTCAACTGTGGATTTTTGGAAAGCTAAGATTACACAGTGATGGAAAAGTTGATTAAAGTTAAACTTTTCTGTCTCTTTATTCTGTTGGCTCTATTAACAACGATATTAACTAATACTTGCTATGTGCAGGTATTATTCTAATTTTTCTAATTATTTTCTGTATATAAACCATTTAATATTTTAATAACAGCCCTAGTTGAGAAAGAGGCCATTGCCATTTTACAGATGGGGAGCCGAACACAAGGCCAACAGCTTGGAAGTGGAGAAGTCAGGATCGGAACCCAGCCCGACTGGTTCCAGACAATGGCAGCAACCAGCAAGCTACGGACTCAGTCTGCCCCGAGGGTGATCCCGCCTGGGAGGCAATTGTCACTCAGAGAGGTCAGGTCACTTGAACAGCTGGAGTTAGGATTCAAACTCATCTGTCTAGACCAGGGGTGGGCAAACTTTTTGACTCGAGGGCCACAATGGGTTCTTAAACTGGACCGGAGGGCCGGAACAAAAGCATGGATGGAGTGTTTGTGTGAACTACGGACTCAGTCTGCCCCGAGGGTGATCCCGCCTGGGAGGCAATTGTCACTCAGAGAGGTCAGGTCACTTGAACAGCTGGTGGCTGGTGGAGTTAGGATTCAAACTCATCTGTCTAGACGCAAACACAGTGCTCCTTCCGCTGGACTAACTTGGCCCCCTATGAAGGGTGAATTGTCTTTTATTGAGTGCTCCGTGCCAGGCACTGAGCTGTGTGTTTTTATGTATCTTGTCTACAAATTCTTTGATCTCTACCTGTTGAGGGGTGCACTTTATGTCCTCTCTCCTTGACCCGAGGCAGACTCTGTGCTTTGACCAAGGGTATGGCAGAGTGACACTCTATGATTTCCAATGACAGGTCATAAAGGGCCACGCACCCCACCACATGGGTGAACCAGCTCGGAGGCCCAGCTCAGTCCAGCCTTCGGATGTCTGCAGCCCCAGCCAACATCTGACTCCAACCTCGAGAGAGACCCTCAAGGAAGAACCATCCAACTGGGCCTGTCCCAAATTCCTGACCTACAAAACTATCAGCAAAGTAGAGTGGTTGTTTAAAGCCACTATGTTTAGGAATAATTTGTTACACAGCAGTAATAACCATAACATCCCATTTGAGAAATGCTAGCCCAACTGGGCTATTAAAGAGAGATGCAAAATATCTCAGAAATGCCCAATGGGTTCACACTACAGCAAACCCAAACTCCCTAATCCCTTCAGGCCACCTGGTCTAGAGGTCAAGGTCATGGGCACTGGGCTTGGACTGCCTGCGGTGGAGTCCCAACCCCATGTCTCAGTAGCCAAGTGACGCTGGGCAAGTATCTTCATCTGCCTGAGCCTCAGTTTCCCCATGTATAAAACAAGGCCAACAATAGCCACTTCCCTCACTGGGTGGTGAGAGGTTCACAGGCTGCTGCCGGTGAAGCCCCCAGGACAGCGCCTGGCACATGTATGTGCTCGCTGAAGTCAGCAGGCAGGGGTGGGCATAGCCAGATGCCAGGCCAGGGAGGCTCAGTGGGGTAGACAGAAGCAGCGAGGCAGATGAGGAGAAGACCACAGAGGGAGAGGCAAGAAGAAACTGAGGGACAGAAGAGGGTGGGGGTCTGGAAGGTTCTGTGGTGTGCAGGGTGCTGGAGCAGTGGCTGCCAGGCCAGAGGGGAGTTGGGAGCCTGGCTGGGGAACGACATTGTTTAGTGCCCTCAGCTTGCAGCTCTGCCAGTGGGAAGAGTGTCTGCAGAGCTATCCTGGGTCAGCAAGGAGCCTGCAGAGTTGCCATAAAAAGCATCATTATGGAGGTGGAGGTCCGAGTTAGAGTGTGAATATTTCAGTATTAACCCCACCCCACCCCACCCCCGCCCCGCCAATGGTGTGCCCATGAGAAGTTAGATCCTGTGAAGCTTTCCTTCCCCTCTGCTGGCCCGGAGACCCAGCTTATTGCATTCCCCTGTACCCAAGACATGTGTTTGCTTGTTTTATAAAGAATTGCTTTAATTTTTAAAAAATAGATTTTTATTTATTTCTGAGAGGAAAGGAGAGGGAGAGATAGAAATATCAATGATGAGAGAGAATCATTGATCAGCTGCCTCCTGCATGCCCCCTACTGGGGATTGAGCCCGAATCCCAGGCATATGCCCCAACTGGGAATCGAACAATGACCTCCTGATTGATGCTCAACCACTGAGCCACATGGGCCGGGCTGTACCCAAAGCTTAATGGTACACAAGGTGGTGGCAGTTCAGTGGGTAGGAGTGTGAGTTCAAATCCCGGTTCCTCCACTTGGGAGCTGTGTGGCCTGAGGAAAGTTACTTACACCCTCTGTGCCCAGTTTCCTGATGATTACAGCCTCAGAGGATTGTTGTGGGGGGACAGGATGCTGCATATGGGGCCAGGTACCTGAGAGGCATCTGTTAATAGTCCAAGCTTTGCCCTTTGTCAAAGTGAGGACTGTGGTTCTCGAACAAGTTGGTTCACCCCTGGATACATCGATGCTTGGATCAGAGCCCAGTACATAGGTGCTTAATAAGTATTGAATGATTGAGTGTCAAGCTGAGAATGATGTTTCAAAAACTGAGAGAAGAAAAGTAAAAGAAATGAAAAAAGGTAACAGAGGATGTCTACATTGTTCTTTATCTGCATTTGAGCTGCACCAAAATCTTAGGCAAGAGTTTCCAGCTTTCTGAATCCGTGTCACACACGCCCCACCAGTCACCGAGGCATCTCCGTCCCTCATCCCTGCCCTAGTCGTTCCCCATCTGTATTCCCCTGTAAGCTCTGACCCATCTGGGCGCCCCAGGCCCTGAGATCCCAGAGGGGTCTTATCTGAGCCTGCTCTCCACTGCATAGCACAGGGGCTGGTGCGAGTGATTCAGTGGGAGTGGCAAAGGTATGAGTGATGAATGAGCTGATTCCGATGTCTTCATGCAGCAGGGGGACAGGCTCCTCCTGTGTGCTGGCACACAGTAGGGCCACACTATGTGACTGAGTGGGAAGCACAGAGAGCGAGCCCTTCAGCTTCTCCAGCCTTGTTTATTCTCCTTGGGCTTACATGCTTCTATTCCTTCTTGGCTCCAAATTGTTTTGTTACAGTAGTAAGAGCCGAGTTTGAACCAGTGCTGCTGCCCCCTAGCTATAGGACTCTCTTCTCCAGGTCTCAGTTGCTAAATCTGTGAAATGGGATAATCTCCATCTCAGGGATTCCTGTGAACATGTATTTGGATAATGAAGGTAAAGGCGCTCAGCCTAGAACACGGGTGAGGGGTTTTACTGCTCTCACCCAGTATCATCTCCTAGTCTTCGTTTCTTCATTTGCACTTTGAGAAGAGAGAGCGAGAAAGAGGGAAGGATGGGGAAGGGAGGGAAAGAGTGGCAGAGACAGAGAGGAGACAGACACGGAGAGAGAAGACAGAGGCAGAGACATTGACACTGAGTCGGGGTGGCATGCGCGAAGTTCTACCCATGTGCAGAGGATGGGAGTAAATATAGCAAGTGTGTATTCTGTGCCACAGTTTACGGAGCCCACGCCCTTCCGGATTTTATTCCTACAATCCCGGGAGGTCACCTCCCTATTCCCTTTTTCCAGCAGAGAAGGCATTTTGGTAAATTTGCAAACCTCTAGTGGAAAGCGCTTGGCACCGCGCCGGGCCCCTCGTGAGCGCTCAATGGAACCGATACTTTTATGGTCACGACGAGGAAACTGAGCGCGTGCTCTTCTCAAACCCAGCTCTTAGGGTGCGGGTGGTCCCGGACGCGGTGGGGTTCACTGGGCTCGCGGGGAGGGGCGGGCGGGGGCGGGGCCTGAGGGGCGGGGTGCGGCCCTATCAGCTCCGCCGGCCCCGGGGGGGCGGGGCCTCCGGGCGAAGGGGCAGCGTACAAGAAGCCGCGCTCTGGGTCCCCGCATCCACAGCTTCCTTCGGCTGCCGGCGAGTCCCGTGTCCTGCGACCGGCCTGTCCCGCTGTGTCCGCGCTGCCAGTGCCGCCGCCGCTGCCGCTGTCGCTGCCACCGCTGCGGCCGCTGCGGGAGAAGCCTACGAGCCGGTGATTGGAGCCCAGGGCGGTAAGTGTGGCTTCGAGTCCTTTCCTTGCTCCAAGCTTTGATCCGTTCCCCTCATCTCCGAGTTGAAGTATCCAGGGCAGATGCCAGCTCTTAGGGCTTGCCGTGTGCACGCACTTAACGGTGTACCTGCATCCCAGCACCGGGCTCAGCGGCTCGCCTTTTCACAGCTGGAGACACTGAGGCTAGTCGAGGGCAAGTCAGTGGCCCGAGACCACAGCCAGGGAGGGAGGGAGCCGGGACTCAAAGCCAGTCTGGCTGCAGCTCGTGCTCCGGGAGGCTGTGTGCCCTTGCCGTCCAGTCCGGTGCCGTTCGCCGGCATTTGTTGTGCGCCTGTGTACCCGCGGGGCGTCCGTCAATGGGAAGCTGATCGTGTGGAGGTGGCAGGAGGTGGAATGTGTTTATGCACGTGAGGACGCGGGGCTGATACTAACGGTGTGTGCATTTTGCTCCACAGTTTGCAGGACCACACCCCTTTATGTTGTTTCAATTGCAACAAACCTCTAGGTAGCCTTCCTCTTCTCATATTTCAGATGAAGACCCTGGGGATTAGAGAGGTGAAGTGAGTTGTTCCGGCAGAGCCAGGGCTGAAACCCAGCTCTCTCTGCCCCCAAAGCTCCCGGTGGCCGGGGATGACCCCAGGCCTGGGGCATGTCAGCGTTCTTGCAGGTTCCGAGCGCGTTCCTGGGGACCTTCAGCTGGAGTGGGCATCTGCATAAACTCCTTGTGTGGGGAGGATTCTGCTGAGAGCTGGGGGCTCGGTTCTGCAGTCCCGGGGAGATGGGCTGCCCTAGATGGACAGAACCAGGGCCAGCCCCTCATGTGGGCATCCCCAGAGCCTCCCTTGCCAAGTGCTAGGCTGGTGGACAGGCCAGAAAGGGCTTAGCCGACGCCTGCTCATTGAAGTCTAACTTGAATTGGGCATCTTTGAGCCAAAAGGTGAGTAGCTGCTCTGGTTGAGAGAAGCAACTGGGGGGTGGGGGCTGTGCAAATACCCAGCTTGCCTTGCAATACAGAGTGGGTTTGTGAGTTTTTACCTTGAGCATTCGAGCCCCAGCTGGGCCAGGGCATCTAGGGTGTAAAGTCTGACAGGTCCTGCAGAAAAAGACGAGGGGCAGGTCCCCTTCCCCAAATAGACTGAGAGGGCTCTTTGTGTTTTGTGTACCTGCCTTTCTGCTTCTGCCTCTGATCTGACTATTTTCACATGGGAGGAGCAGAAGGTGTGGGGGCTGTACTGCTAGTGTAACAGGTATGAGGCCCTGTATCATCCCTGCAACACACCTGGGCAGCAGGCCTCTTGATGCCCATTTCACAGGTGAGAAAACCAAGGCTCAAAGAGGTGAAGTGCATGCCAAGGTCCTCTCGCAGGTGTGCCTTGCTGTCACCCCCAGGTCTGTCTAGCTGCAGACCCCACTTAACCCCTGGGTCCTGACTCCTTTAAGATAATTCTCTGCTCAACCCCCAACTCCACCTCTGGGCCGGACCATCACACAAGGTGTTGCTTTGTCTGGGAGGGGCTCCAGGTAAAACCGCTGTCAGCCAAGTTGATCCCAAGCCTCAAGTCCCTGACGGTGCACCCCGGGAGGAGAATGAAGAGGGTCATTTTGATTTTTACAGAGTCTCTTAAGATGTAGGAGTTGGAACAGTAATAATAACATTTATAATCATAGCAGCCTGACATTTACCCAGCACTATGGGCCAGCCATGCCCAGGGTTTTACATGGATGACCTCACTGACATTTTTATGAGGTGGGCACTGGCCCGTCCTCCTCTTGACCAGGAGGAAATTTGGGGCTTGGAGTGATTGAGGCATGTACCCAGCATGACACAGCCAGGGCCGGGGAGAGCTGCCATCCTGGCTGGGTCCTGCCCCAGATTCTGGAAGGAAATGCTCATCCAGTGGTGAGCCACTGGGCTGTCCCAGCAGAGCCTGCTGCTCGTCAAGGCTTCTCCTGCCACTGGGATCGAGGTCCCTGCCTGGGTTAGGGGTGGGTCTGGAAAGGGGACGCACTACATGGGGGCTTGGGCTCCACTCTGCCAACAGGTACTGCTCTCAGTGCAGAGAGCCCTGCCCCGGGACCCAGGTCAATATTGGCTCCCAGAGTCCTGTTTCCAGATGCGAGAGAAGAGCTGGCTGTCTGGGGGCGGGAATGGAGTCCTGGCAGACGAGCTCGAGGCCTCTGGGAGCTCCCGCATTTCACCCCTCCCTCAAACGCCCCCCGCGGGCTATCCGGCCTCGACTCAGTTGCCTTTAGTCAGTTGCATGTGAAAACTGGCTTTCAGAGGCAGGACCCCCAGCGCTGACCCCTTTGGCCTTGCGGGAGCTGGAACATTTCTTTTCTCTGTCACCAGTGTAATTTACTATGCATGGGAGGTGCCTCTGTGTCTGCTTGCTCCCAACCTACGAGGCTTTTTTCCCTTTTTTCTTTTGCAAACTCACTGGTTTTTGATCAGTCCCAGATGTGCAAACCAGCATCACTCAAAGGGGCTGACGGCTTGTCAAGAAAGGAAAGTACAACACAGGCATCGCTTCATTTCATCTTCGGTTCCTTGAGCTGATAGACTCTCAGGCCTTCATGGGACGGGGGTCTGGGACCCCTCACATGGAACACGCTTTGTTCTGGAACAGGGAGGGCCGGGCAGGTCTGGGTGGTGGTTGGGAGGGCCAGCCATGCCCTTTTCTCTTTCTCTTTCCCTTGGAAATAAAGTGGTTTTATTGTGGTAAAACCGGCATAAACGTAAAAGCTACCCTATTGACCATTCTAAAGTGTACAGATCGGTGACATTTAGTACACTCGCAATGTTGTGCCAACACCCCCACGATCTAATTCCAGAACATTTTCATGACCCCAAAAGGAGCCCTCATAGTCATTACTAGCAGTCACTCCCCTCCTCTCCTCCCCAGCCTCTGGGAGCTACTGATCTACCTTCTGTCTCCATGGATCTACTAGTCTTGGCATTTCATACACGTGTGGCCCTCTGTGACTGGATTCTTTTGCTTAGTATGATGTTGTCCAGGTTCATCCATGTTGTGGTGTGTCAGGGCTTCATTCCTTTTCATGGTTGAGTAATATGCCATTGCGTGTGGCTAGACTGCATTTCGTTTCTCCATTCTTCTGTTGTTGGAAGTTTGGGATGTTTCCACATTTTGGCTATTGTGAATGATGCTGCTATGAACAGTTGTGTACATGTTTTTGATTAAACACTTATTTTAAACACCTGTTTTGGGTCCACACCCAGGAGTGGAATTGCTGGGTCACGTGAACCTATTGAGGAACCATGTTCTCTTTTCTTGACTCCCTTCTTAAAGAAGCATCAACTCAGGTCCTCTCAGAATTGGTCGAGGCCCTCTGCCCTGGGTGCAGGGAAATCTGGCATCCGGGTGTTTTGGGAGAAGTGTTAGCGTTCCACCCAGGGTCACAGCAGCACCTGGCTTTGTCCCCCAGGCTGTGCCCCTGTGGGCACTCGCAGACAGACACCCCCCTTTCAAGGCTGTGAGGACAGACCGTCTCTCGTGATTCAGCCTGAAGGAGATTTATCTTCTCCATTGTCTCAAGTGCTCTGTCAGCTTAGACAGAAACCACAGATTCGGGGGGAAAGGAGAGGATTATGCAACTTCTGGATCATCATTTAAAAAATATTATAAATTATGAAATCCCACATTTTCAATCTGAATGTCTGGATTGTGTCCCATCGTGAATGCAGAATGACAATATCCCAAGCTGGAAAAAGAATCGAGCTTCCCTTTCTTTAATTTTTTTAAAATTGATTTTCAAGAGAGAGGAAGGGAGAGGGAGAGAGAGAGAGAAACATCACTCAGTTGCCTCCCGCAGGCACTCCGACCTGGGACCAAACCCGCCTTCTGGGCGTGCGCCCTGACTGGGAATCGAGCGGGCGACCTTTCAGTGCACAGTGCGCTGCTCAACCAGCTGAGCCCTACCGGCCAGGGCTCGAGCTTCCATCTCACTTGCAGTCAAGTGGTCCTGGAATGGACCCTGCCCCAGCGTTCCTGCGAATTGGAAAAAGCCCACCCAGAACTCTCTAGCTGGCATCCCGCTGACTTGATCAGAGCCCGAGAAATCTTTCCAGACCAAAGAGGCAATGTTCTCTGGCAGGGAAAGGTGATAGCGGGTGGGGTGCTGGCGAGGGTGCCCCAAGTGGAGGTACCATGTGTGTGTGCAAAGGCCCGGGGGTAGGAGAAGGCCTGGCACCCAGGGAGAAAGACAAGACGTTCCGAGTGGCTGAGTTCAGGGTCAGATTCAGGAACAGCGAGGGTCTGCCCTGCGAATGGGGTGAGCTCTACTGAGTTTGGATCCCCTGCCACCGGTTGCAGGGCTAGGAGTGTATCAGGGTGGTGGTTTCACTTGAGAACACATCACTGTGGAATGAGTAGTGTCCCCCAAATTGTGAGCATCCCATCCCGGCTGGTCCCCCAGGTCTGTGGTCGGCAAACCGCGGCTCGCGAGCCACATGTGCTCTTTGCCCCCTTGAGTGTGGCTCTTCCACAAAATACCATGTGCAGGCGCGCATGTACAGTGCGATTGAAACTTCGTGGCCCATGCACAGAAGTCTGTATTTTGTGGAAGAGCCCGGTATTTTGTGGAAGAGCCACACTCAAGGGGCCAAAGAGCCGCATGTGGCTCACGAGCCGCGGTTTGCCGACCACTGCCCTCGGTGACCGAGCGTTGGCACAGCAGCAAAGCTCACCAATCCTTCTGCGTATAGCAAGGCCAGGGTTTCAGGTGGTGCCCTCAGTCACTAATGCCCCCCCCCCCGGCCCCCGCCCCCAACATCTCCCTTTCCAACAAAGAGACATTCTCTCCGACAGCCTCTGGCCAGTATCAGGGCCCAGCTGGGAGGTCTCACTTTGTTCTGTTTTCATTGTGTTTAATTTGATTCCTGCTTCCGTTCAAGGCAGAAGTGGTCAAATTCTCTGCAAGTGGTGGAGAAGGAAAGCTACCTTCTATAAGTAAACATTTTTGAACCCTCAGAGTGGGCCAACTTGAATAAAAACACAGAACATGTGCCTGTACAAGGAGACAGTGAAGCTGGACAAGATTGGGAAGAGGGTGTGCCAAGGGTACAGTTTGGGAACTCCTGGATTAAGGAGGGCCTGAGGAGGTTTGAGAGGCTGGTGTAATCTGGAGTAGCAGTTCTCAAAGTGGGGTCCTACTCGAGCTGGCGGGACACAGCAGCACATGGGGAACGCACCAGAAATGCAGATTCCCAGGCCGCTCCCCAGACCCCCTGAATCAGTGTGGCCAGTGATCTGTGTTTTAATGAGGCTTCCAGCACTTTCTGGCGCAGACTCAGATGTGAGACCTACTAGAAAGCTGATGAAGACTTTGCCCGGGGCCTGACACAGGTGGGGGGTGGGGGGTGGGGGAACTGGGGGGTGGGTAGATGGGAAGCTGTGCGGAAGGTTCTGCTTACGGGGCCTGGTGTGACGGAGAGAAGTCACATGGTGAGAAAGCAGTGAGTGGCTTGGGAGCTAAAGTGAGCGCCAGAGTCAGGAGCCCCTTGAGAACAAGTTGTTGGCGGATCCGTAAGTCTTTCTCCCGGGAAAAAGCTCAGCACGTGTCCTGAGGTTGCCGGCATCTTCCTTCCCAGCGTGTTTAGTCTCCCTGTGTGCACAGGAGCTCTCGAAGGATGTCTATTTGTACCCTGGGTGTCCCCTCCGAAAGAACGCGTTGTTTCCGGGATAACATTCAACATACAGATGCGTGTACGTGTATTATCTGCTACCACCCTCTCCCTCCCTCCTGCCCCACACCGGCTCCCAACACAGCCAGTCTGTTCTCCGGGCAGAAGCGCAGGGCAGCTGAAAACGTTGTTTATTCCCAGAAACCTTCAAGACCTGGGCTTCGCTGGGACTGGAGATATTTTGAGCTTTGGCATCGCTGGACAAAGTGCCCTCTCAGACGTGGGATGAACTGGGCCCTGTCTGGGAGAGTGGGTGTCTGGTCCAAGTGGGCAGCCCCGGCCAGCCGCAGGGCTTTATCTGGGCTCCAGCAAGTCAGTTCGCTTTGAAGCGCTGTCCTGCCGGAGCCCGGGCTCCAGACTTGTCTCAGCTCCGAGACTCCTGGGGAGAATCCTTGAGGAGTCTCTCTTGCATAATGGTGTTCCCCTTGCAGCCACTCACGCTGCTCTTGGTCCATCCTTCAAACAGAAGCCAGAGAGAGGACCGCACGCTCATTCCTGTACTGGCAGATGCCTTTTTTCGAAGTGCATATGTACATGCTAGGACCCCAGATCAAGCTGCAGGCCTGACCACTCCCCTCCCCCCTCATTCGCCCACCCCCCTCCCCCTGCCACCTAGGTTGGATTTCTGGTTTTGAACTTCACATGATGCACCACGCATGTTTAATCACTGGAGTCTGGCTTCTTTTGTTCAGCGTTATGCCTGTGAGCTTTGTCTACCTTGGTGCATGCTGACGGGCTTTCAGATCATAAACCAGACCCTGTCACCATCAGCTTCTTCCTCCACCCCCATGCTTGTCTTTGTCATGGCCTTCAAGGCCCCTGGCCACCTGTCCCACCTGCCTCTGTGACCCCGTTTTTCCCTCTTTCCACCTGTCCTGGGTCATGCTGAGACCACCTGTGTCCTGTGACCACCTCTAAGCCTCTGTCCTCACTGTTCCTGCTGCCCGAGTTCCCTTTCCTGGAGATCTCAGCGGGACCCCACTGTCCATCCTGACCAGAGTGGTCCTACCCTGACCTCTGCTCAGCTGCCCTGCCCCATTCCCAGGGCTGCTTTCCTCATGTCTTTATTTAGTTGCTGTTTGTCTCCTTCCCTTCCCAAGAGCGGACTGTTCTGTTCCCTTGCGTCTCCCTAGGACTCCGTGGCCACCCGAGGGCTTGCCCTGGGGATTTTCACCGGCAAAGCAGTGCGGAGATTCCATAGCCTGGTGCTATAGAATTCCCGAGCTTGTGTCTATGAGCTCGGTTCACACCCAGTGGCCGTGACTCATCCTGGCAGATACCACCCAGTACCAGTGAATCATGCATTTCAGGCAAGCGGCTGGTCCAGGTGCTGCCAGCCCTGGAGCTGGAGCCGAGATGATCTGCGAAGCCTGGGTTCACCCAGGAGACAAGGGAGAGAAACAGTCCTTAAACACTGCTAGGTCCAAGGACTTTGCTGTTGGGCTTTTTAGAACCACTATTTTACACTTTAAAAATATATATGTATATTTTTGTTGATTTCAGAAAGGAAGGGAGAGGGATAGAGAGATAGGAACATCAATGATGAGAGAGATTCATTGGTCAGCTGCCTCCCACACGCCCTCTACTGGGGATTGAGCCCACAACCCGGGCATGTGCCCTTGACTGGAATAGAACCCAGGACCCTTCAGTCCACAGGCCGACACTCTATCCACTGAGCCAACGCGGCCAGGGCTAGAACCACTGTTTTAGTGATCTTCGCATCCTCCCTCCTCCAGAGGAGGAAACCCCGGGCCTCGTTGTGCCCATGAGGAATTGGAGGCGAAGGGCCCTTCTGGGCATTTCTTCGAGGAGGAGCAAGGATTCCAACCCAGGTCTGACCCAGTGGCCATGCTTCCCACACGCCTCTGGCAGTCCTGGATGCCTTGTCCTGTGGAGATGGCATTTTCTGCTGTTTATCCAAAGCTTTGCCGAGAGCATTGTTCCCCGGCAAACATCCACACACCTGCAAGAAAAGAGAAAGGGCCCTGGAGTCCTGGCTGGGTAGCTTAAGACTGTATTAATTTATTACCCAGTCCCTGGAGAGTGGCTTCCTTGATATATTCTCTTGGCTTGAGTTGAATGCACCTGGTTTTTAGTTCTTTTTTTTTTTTTTTTCACAAAGTAGATTAAGTGTCTGTTGGATGAGTTTCCTTCTTGTATATTGTTCTTGTTCAATATATATCCCATAAGGGAGTACCTTTTGCCAAAGGGACAGGAGGAAAAACGGTGCGTGGGGTGGGTTTTCTCTCAAACCAAGTAGACGGCAGTCCATCTGTCCTTGGCTGTGGGGAGTCCAGGGGCCTGTTTCCTCCCGTCCAGCCCTAGTCCTGTGGAGAAGGGTTTCAGGAAAACGAACCAGATCGCCTGCCACCCCACCCCCGGGTGTCTGGTGCTGACCCAGACGCTCTTCCTGAGAGGTGCTGCCCAGTCCTGGGATCTGCCCAAGACGTGCCTGCTGGGGAGTCCTCTTCCCTCCTCCCAGCCACCACTTCATTCCTGGGATTTCTGGGCGGTTTGTGGGTACGACTCCGATCTGTGCTTGGCCTCACTCGGATGTCGAGTTCTTTACGCCTTTGGGGTTAGCTGCTGTCCTAGGGGTGGGGTGTCTCACTGAATGAGTCTGGCTGACATGGGGCTGGAGGCCAGGACTGCCCTGATGTTTTGGGGGCGGGGGCACTGCCTGGATGAGCCAGGACCGGTAAGCAGACGGAGTGTGACAGACGCATCGGCCCTGTCCACAGGCCTTCTGTGTGCCTGCGAGCCAGTTGCTTATCCGGTTTGAGCCTCAGTCTCCTCATCAGTATCATAGGCCTCATAACCGCAGGGACCCCATTAGTCTGTGGAGAGAATGAGCATGAGATGCTGAGAGTAGAGGCTGCTTAGTCCACACTCCTTGGGCTTCGGCTGGGCTGTTGGTGATGACTGTTCCTTGAGCACTGAATCCACTGGAACTTGAAGCTGAACGAGGCTCAGTGCCAGCCAGCGGTGTGCTGGGGCCAGCTCCCTAGTTGAAGTTTCAGAAAGGCATGAGCCAGTTAGACAGCCATCACTAAATGTTGACTTACAAAAACTTACAGTTAAATAAATCATATTTAAAAGAAAGGTAATAAGTACTCAAAACTCATCATATCCCAAATTTTTACTTTACTATTATCTCTGCGCTTGAGGTTATTTGGTGTGCTAGCGCAAGTCTTTCCAGAAACCCCACGTTCAGTACCTCCTGTTGCTGGCTGGAAATTGGCCATGGCGGGAGTATTCATACCAGGGCAACTGGCAAACCCTACAAATAAGGGCGGGTTAAACAAAGTTTATTTTGAGCATTGGTTGTTACACATTTACCCCCCCCCCCCCGATTCCAGCCCTCAAGAAGCACATAGTCTGGCTGGCGAGGTAAACAGTGTGAACGGATGCAGTGCAGGCTGGTGAGTTCCAGGGCACCAGGGGCCAGTTCACTCAGCGAGGACTGAGCCCTGGAAGGAGACAGAGCTCCATGGCAGCTGTGGCATCGGAGCTGGGTCATTGGCATCAGCATGAATTACCACCTACATCTGTACCGATGGTTCCCGGCCGTTTGGTCAACATCAGTGCCGTAGACCTGATTCGTGACATCTCGGCACCTGCTTCCCCGGAAGGTGGGGCACGTGGCCATGGCTCACGGCATGTGCTGAATAAAGTGTGTTTTAAATTTAGGGGAGGTTCTCTCCTCCGCCTCACCAGTGTTAGACGTTTAATAGGATTTTTAAAAGTTAGATTTTGGCCCTGGCCTGTTTGGCTCAGTGGATAGAGCATCAGCCTGTGGACTGAAGGGTGCTGGGTTCGATTCCAGTCAAGGGCACGTACCTTGGTTGCAGGCTCAATCCCCGGCCCCAGTTTGGGGCATGTGCGCGCTCGGGAGGCAACCAGTTGATGTGTATCCCTCACATGGATGTTTCTCTCTCTCTTCCCCTCCTTTCCTCTCTCTTTAAAAATCAATGGAAAAATATCCTTGGGTGAGGATTAACAGCAACAAAAAAAGTTAGATTTCCTCTCAAGGCAGAGGTGGGCTCTGAAATAATGGGGGGAGGAGGGAAGAGTCTTCTTTGCTGCATTCTGCATTATTAATAGTAATGTCAGTCTTCTAAGAATCCCTTCAAACAGCGCCGTCTGCGGGGCATTTAGCACCACCACCATCATCATCATCATCATCATCATCGCTAACAGTTAGTTGTACAGTACATAGCTAACATGGTCATGTTTATCTCTCCTTCGTTCCTCACTCCACAGCTCATCCCTGGACCCTAACCTGCCCTCCCCCAGCCCAGGCCGGGCAGATTAATCCCTGCTCATTGGTGAAGATTCACTGCCTCCCTGAAGCCTCCTGGAGCTTAATCACGCTATAGACCTGCTGGTCTTGTTTGCCAAAGTCTGACAAGCCCTGCAATTCCCCTCTACCGCATAGATGCAGAGAAGCTCCGTGCCACGTCCAAGGTCACACAGCTAGTGAGGGGCAGTGTCAGACATTGAACCCAGGTCTCTGGTCCCCGAGAGCCCAAGCTTCAGGCCATGATGAAGAAGCCAACACCATGTGTATAGCTATGCGGCTCTTCTGATCTCGGGAGGAGGAGGAGAGCCACACATTCATTCCATAAATATTTATTGAACACCAGCTTGGCAGGCATTGGTGATTCAGCTGTGAATGAGCCAACAGGTCTGCAGGCGTGATTAAGCGGTGACCCCGGAGCTGAGTCTGAGGTGCGGAGCAGGAATTAATCTGCCTCGCCCGGGCTGGCGGGGAGGGCCTGTTGGGGTCACAGGATGAGCTGTGGGAACAGCATGTGCGAAAGCAGAGAGCTTGGCACAGCCTCGGAGCTGAGGGCTGACAGACTCGGTCCTAAGATTCATCTTTCTGGCAGACTTTCCTAAACACAGGCAAAGGCTGCCGGGCAAGATGACACATCGAACTTAAACCGTGTTCCTTTCCTCGCTTCTGAGGGTTGAATATGGTGGTGGCATCACCCAGGAGGTAACCCTCAAGGAGACCCTTTCCTAGACTGGGCACACGCAGCTCTGCTGACCCCTACGCGCCCATGGAGCCTTGGCCAGGCGGGCGGGGCGTCGCGCTGTGGGAAGCTCCCCAAGCTTTCAGGAAGCTCCATTTGAGTCTTGGTTCCACTAGCTGCACCACCTCCCAAACACCGGGCAGTGTCTCCTGGCCTGAGTTGTGTTTTCTGTAAACGGGGTTGAAAGCAGCAGAGATCAAAGCCCTTGAGCGCTCCGGGCCGTGCTGCAGGGATCTGCCTCCTGTGACCTCAGTCACCAGGCTTGGGTCTCCCTGCCGACCCCGGGGTTTGGAAGCCTTGTTGGTCCCGCCCCCCCTCTCGGTGGCCTGATGTCTGGGATGTTCCCATGAGACCGCGGTGTCCTTATCATATCTGTGGGCTGCTTAATCATGCCCGCACACCTGCCGGGCTGGCTTTTGCAACTTTGGCGAAAAAGAACAAGAGAGCATTTCCAGAGAGCATTTCTGCCGTGTCTTGGAGCCGTCCACGGCAGATGTTTCCAGGGTGGCATGAGGCCAGGGGTGTCAAAACGCTGAAGGGGGTTTCTCTAGAAAATGCCTTCAGAGGGGCCTGCCCCCCACGCCACTTCGGCA
Source organism: Myotis lucifugus (assembly GCF_000147115.1). Classification (NCBI taxonomy): domain Eukaryota; kingdom Metazoa; phylum Chordata; class Mammalia; order Chiroptera; family Vespertilionidae; genus Myotis; species Myotis lucifugus. The sequence goes on along the minus strand of NW_005871083.1, from coordinate 1,447,374 downwards.
ACCCTAGGAGAGTTGGAGGCGCAGAAGAGTGTGGGTGGTGCTGTCCGGGTACCAGAGTTCGAGCTCCTCCAGGAAGTTAGGACAACAGCTGGGACCTCAGCAGGTGGAAAGCGCTCTACAGAGAGTACGCATCAATGCCTGGGGTCAGAGGTCAGCTGGCCACATTTGAGTCAGAGGCCGGTCAGCAGATGGAGGTTGGCAGGGTTTCAAGCCCAATAAGAGGGGCATGTTTTGGTGAAATGTCACCATGACTGAAGGTTTCAGTCCCCTGGGGGTAACACATTGGTGCCTTCTCATCAACAGAGCCACCATCTGCCCCAGGGCCCACTGCCTCAGCTCCACTGAGCCCAGTGGTTTGCCCAGGAGGCAGAGGAGGGCGAAGAGGATTGCAGAGGAAGATAGGGTTGGTGGCCCCCGCCCCTGCCTGGGTGGTGACAGGAAATCCACAGAGTTGCAGTAAGAAAGGGTTTTGAGGTCAGATGGAGCTTCGTTCCAACCCAGGTTTTCCGCTGGGTAGGTGTATGACCTCGGATGGATTCCTTAAACACCGGAGGCCTCAGTCTCCTCATCTCTAAAATGGGATAATGGAACCAAACCTCTGGGACATTGGGAGGCGAATTGAGAAATGCAGCAATTGGCACATAGTAGGTCTCCCTCTTAAGCCCCCTGCCAGCCTCCCTGGGGGGAGCGTGTACTTGTCATTGGAAAGCTCCAGGCAGCCTTGGACAATGTGTACGTCTCATTTGTAAAAAGCTTTTTATTAAAAAAATTGTAAATGGAAAAGGGACTGAAATGCTTGGCCCGAAGTTCTGATTGAGCTGTTTGGGCAGCGGAAGCTGAATGGTCAGAACAGGCCAAGGTGCTGGCGTTGCCGGTGAAGTGGGCTGACTGTCACTGCAGGTTCCAGCCGGGCCCTTGCCTTGCCCCTCATTTGCCTCTGTGTTCCCGCCGTGCCTCCTTCCATAGAGAGCCCCGCAGGGTATTTGGAACATGAACCTGTTCATCCATTTGTCTGATGCTCAGATCAGTTTGGTGGGGCTGCTGTAACCAAGGACTCCGACTGGGAGTTAAAGAACAGACTTCTATTTTCTCACAGTTCTAGAGTCTGCAAGTCCGAGATCAAGGTGTCAAAGGCTGTTCCTCCTGGACCTCTCTCCCTGGCCATCTTCTGCCTGTGCTCTCACACGGCCTTCCCTCTGTGTGTGTCTGTGTCCTAACCTCCTCTTCTTATAAGGACACCAGTTGTATTGGATCAGGGCCCACCCTGATGACCTCATTTAACTTCACCGCACCTTTAAAGGCCCGATCTCCAAATACAGTCACACTCGGAGTTGCTGGGGGTTGGGGCTTCCACATAGGAAGTTATGAGAGACACAACCCAGCCCAGAACCGTGTGCTCGCTCCTCTGTGCCAGCACCATGCTGGGCTCTGGGCCTGCAGACAGACAGGGGGGAGACGCCAGCCCTCCTATTGCTTAAGTCATCAGTGTTCCCCTGCTGCCCAAATTTAGCAGGGGCATCGAGATCCAGGCTTTGCCCCTCTCCAACATGGACCCCCAGGCACCCTGAGCCTCAGTCAGGCCAAACCTCTTTCCAGCCCAACAGTAAGTATACTGGACACGCCGCCCAGCATGGTGCCACGGATGGTGGGACCCAGGGCAAGTCTGGCTTTCCCAGGCCAGCGACTGGCGCAGAGAGGAGAAGGCTTGAAGAAATCGTTTCACTTTTGCTTTCTTCCACTGGGAACGTCCCAGGAAACTCCCTGGTTCTCCCAACTCTAAAACCCCACCTGAGGCTTTATCAGTTCTCGTTGGAACCTTCGAGGGAAGGTGGCTTGTTGACTCTTTCGGAATAAGGTTGCTCTTGTGCAGGGGAACATGCCAGAAGGACGCATGTGGGACCCTCAGTGGTTTCATTGCCCTTTCACGTGCCAGCGTTTTGCTGTGTTTTAAAGTAGACAAGTCCACAGGGCGCGTTCACCACGCAGGCCCGGCCGTGGAGGACGCCTGCTTTGCTTACAGCTTCGCAGTTCCTGCCGACTCAGCCTGTCCACCTCAAGGGAGCAGCGGTGCTCACTTCCATATTCATTTGAGATTTTAAAGTAGAAATAACATATTAAAGGTAAAGATGAAGTCCCTCACATTCTCCTTCCCAGTTCCATCTTACCCTGGAGTCCACCGCCACCATGAACTTTTTCTGATTCAGTCCTGGTTTTATCATACAAACACACACACATCCATGCACATACATGTACACAATACAAACATACAGGTATGTGTATATAATATATACATATAGATATTTGTGTGTACATGCCCATGTATATCCAAAAATATACAAAGTATGGTTTATGTTTTAAAATTTACATAAATGAGCATGATATCCTACAACTTGCTTTTTTTTTTAGCCCAGCATGATTTTGAGTTTTATTTAATGCTGACACTCACATAGCTCTAGCTCATTCCTTTTACCTGCTGTATACTGTTCTACCCATGGCCACTCCACGATTTATTTACTGATTGGCCCCACTGTTAGCTGTTTGAGTTGTGCCCATCGGCAGTTTAAACCAAACCCAGGGTGTAGTCTGTGAGCCACAGGAGAGTTATATAAGCAGTTTCTGTTTCCTGTCTTTGCGTGCCCCGCCCCTCCATCTCTTTAGCGTAGAGTAAAGCAAATGAGTGCTGTTGTGACGCCAGAGTGGACGCGTCGTGATGTCAGTCCTCACTGTCCCTTCGTCTCAAGCCTTGGTCCAGCGTCAGTGTGTTTTGGCATCGCCTTCGGCCTGGCCTTCTGCCGCTGGGAAATGCTCTTATTTGGTGGGGTGACTAACCTGGGAGAGACATCAGGGACCCCGAGGGGCTCTGCATTACGGGCTGAGTCCCAGTGGGGCGCGTGAGCGCGCAGAAGTCCTTCCCGCGGTTCCCGGGCTCTGCCCCAGAGGGAACTCCGCAGGAGGGGGGCCACATGTGGCTCATGCCAGAGAGAGCCAGGCCTCCCCTCTGGATGGCAGTTATTTTTATCTGAAGCTCGGGCTCCGTCAGGACCCTGGAGAGTTTCCAGGGTCCGCGATGAGAACTGCCTCTTTCCCAGAGCAACTGGCCTCTGCTCTGCCTCCTGGGATTCCCGGTTCTACTGTCCAAGCTCCAGGCTCGGCTCCTCCCCTCCCTGCCCGCTCTGTGTCTTGCCCCTGAGGGTGTCCTCCTCTGGCTGCCATCTTTTGGTCCCAGCCAGCACGACTGCTGAGCACCTGGTTGTCGCTAATGAGCCTCATTGAGAGGATCAAGCCTCTCAGGTTCCAAGTGGGTCAGCACCGAGGCACAGCGTCAGCCTCCCCACCCAGGAGCCTCGCCCTCCCGCTCCCTGTGACGTCCTCAGTCAGCCTGTCCCACCGATGGGGGCTGTGGCTTTCCGCGGCTATCTCCCCAGCTGGACTGGGAGCCCCTTGAGGCCAGGGACAGTGTCCTCTTCATCTTCATGCCCCAGGGTCTAGCACAAAACAGGTGCTCAATGAAGGTCACCAGGTGACTGACGGCTCTCCCCGGGGAGAAAGCAGAGGTAGAGAGAGACGTAGATGAACACACTCACTCAAGCCCTGCCTTGTCTTTCGGACCAGGCGACAGCCAGGAGGAGGGTCACGGTTTGTGTCCCTTTAGTGGCGGGGAGACCTCTGGCCTCCAGGGAGAGAGGAGCCAGGGTAGCATGAGCGAACATCCTGGACCCCCAGAGTCACCCCACCTGGCGTGTGCATCTGCAAGTCTCAGCATCTGCACGTACCGGGGCAGCAGCCCTGGGCTCGTTGTGTCACCGCCCGAGGCCTCAGCTTCCTCACCTGTAAAACGGGAGTGAGGACAGACGACCTGATGGGTTGTCCTGGGATTGGAAACGATGTGAATGAAGCGACCGGTCCATGTAGATGCTCAGGAGGAGTTTTTAGAAAGAGCAAAAGGCACAGAGGAAATTCACCTAATGAAACTGGACCTGGGGTTTTAAAGCTAGTAGGTGTATTCGAAGACTAAGACAGCTCTTCCCATGACGAGTGCCAGGGAAGAAAGGTTAGGAAGGATTCGCTGGGAAAGGACTTGTAGCCCAGAGGCAAAGAAGGACCAAGACCCTGGATGGGTAGTAAAAGTGAGAGAGCGTTCTTTCCTGCAGTCGGCACTGTGGCTCCCTGACAGGGGCGATGTGACCCCGCAGCCCCGCAGCCCTGACACGTGTCAGAGTTAGGGTTCCGGGAACGCGCTTTGGGAAGTGCAGCTCTGATAAGGTGCTGCGAAGGCTGGGGAGTCCCCGCCCACCCTCTTCTGTCCCCTCGCGTTGCTGTTGGTTTTGTCAACCTACAGTTGGTTACCATCCTGACGTTGCGTCGGGTACTGATTACCCGTGTGAATCATTGACCTAGCAGCCGAAAGGGTAACGCCTGGCCGTGTCTGGAGTAGACCATGTGCTTGGCTGTTGAGCAGGTTTGCCAGGCAGGGTCGGGGGTGAGAGTGGGGTACACAGCCGCCCCCCCCTTGGAGGTCCTCCCTCTTTCCTCTGTCACTTCCTCTGAGGATCACGTTGACAGGTGACTTGCTGCTCCACAGAGCAGGCAGCTGGGCCCTGGCTGGGGCTGGGTGACATGTTGGAGTGTTGGCGACGGTGTGGGTGGTGCCAATGGAAAGGCCGTGATAGGAGGAGCCTCAGCAAGGCGGGGTCTGGGGGCGCCTGTTCACCACATTTGGCAAACCGAGTCCTACTGCACGGGGACCAGGAGCTGCACGGGGACCAGGAGCATTGGTTCAGGGCAACTCCCTTGGGATGTGAATGACCTTCTCAGTCTCCACTGGGAGCGGGAGACAGAACTCAATCCAGTCACAGACCCACCTGAGTCCTGAATGAGTGGAATCGCTGACTCGCAATGCGAAAAGATGGGACAGGAGAACTTGGGTCCAGGAGAGGTTGTGCCAGGATGTCCTATGTGGAGTCCGGGCAGCTGGCCTTGCTGGACATCCTCCACTCGAATCCCAGCTCCGCCATCTCCTGTCGGTGGGACTTGGGTTATTTAGCTTTTGTGAGCCTCAGTTTCCACATCTGCAAAGTGGGGCGAATACTGTCTACTCCAGTCACTGCTCAAACCAACACCTTAGCTCAGGGGTCCTCAAACTTTTTAAACAGGGAGCCAGTTCACTGTCCCTCAGACCGTTGGAGGGCCGGACTATAGTTTAAAAAAAAACTATGAACAAATTCCTATGCACACTGCACATATCTTATTTTGAAGTAAAAAAACAAAATGGGAACAAATACAATATTTGTATTTGCATGTGGCCCGCGGGCCGTAGTTTGAGGACCCCTGCCTTAGCTGGTTTAGTACTGACCGACCGTCTCCCGCTGCCCTCTGCTTCCTTTCAGAGCTCGAGCACCCAGCTCTGCCCCAGGAGCCCAGGCCGCCCCGCCGCCCCAGTTCCGGCTGCAGGAGAGGAGCCATGAGCCACGTCCTGAACGGCCTCGTCCCCTTGGGGCTGGTGCTGCTGGTCTGCGGAGCCCAAGGCTTTTTCCTGCCCAACGTCACGCGCCTGGAGAAGCTGCTCAGCAAGTACCGGCAGGACGAGCCCCACTCGCGGGCCCGCAGGGCCATCCCCAGGTCGGACCAGGAAGAGATCCTCATGCTGCACAACAAGCTGCGGGGCCAGGTGCACCCCCCGGCCTCCAACATGGAGCACATGGTGAGTCTGCACGCCCGGCCGGGAGCCTCTGCTTTGTCCCCAGTCACTGTGGTGGGGCAGGCGTGGGGTCCCGGGCAGCAGAGGGTCCCCTGCCTATTCTTGATGCCCCGCCAAGCAGCACCCGTGAGCAGAGGCCGCCTCGTTGCCAGCTCCTCTGCCACCTCCCTGAGCTCAGCCCACGTGCTGCCCTGAGGCTCCTGGAAGGTGGAGTGGGAGGGCCTCGGGGCTGGGCTGCCACCTCCTAGCTGTGTGGCCTGGACACCAGCCAGCCTGAGCCTCAGTTTCCACTGTGAGCATCCTGTGCTGCCATGGTTCCTGTGACAACTGAACGCAGACCTCACACCTGGGCTGTGTGTACTGTGGTTACCGTGGTAGCTTGGTCTTCCTCCGGCATCTTCTCTGTCTGAGGGGTGTGGCCGAGTCTGTGAGATAAGGTGTCTTTTGGGAAGGAGAAGGGAGAGAAGGGACAGTGTGGGGGAACCCTCTGAATCTGGAGAAACCCCACACGTAGGAGCAGAAGGGGCAGCCCGCTCTCCCAGGTCCACATCTCTTCCCCTCTCCCCCGTGCCTTCACTCACCTGTTTCCATTCTGTCGGTACCATCTCCCATTCCCCGGCCCTGGGAAATGGGTGCGGTTATTTTGCCCATTTAATAGATTAGGAAACCGAGGCTCAAGGTCACACAGCTGGCAGTGACAGAGCCAGATTCGAACCCGAGTCCAGCTGACTCCAGGACTTGTGCTCTCAGCCACCACTCTGTATCCAATGCGCTTCCCACCCCATCTTCCCGTCCTGCTCCTGTCTCGCCTCGATTAGGGGGACAGCCTCAGCCCTGGGGCGTTCACTGCCCGCCTTGTCCTCATCTGGCTCGTTCTGAGTCCTGCCCTCATGTTACGCTTCCTAAATCTTCACTTTTCTCCTGCTCAGGAGCCTCTAGGGCCCCCTGTGCCCAGGACGGAGCCCCAATGCTTCCTGCTTGGCATCCCAGGCTTCTCTCGGGAGCCCTGTCTGCCTGGATGACTTGTTCCCCTCCCTCCCCTGTGGCCAGAGAGGTCTTCCGGGCGTCCTCCGAGGATGCTGGTGGGGACCGCCGCCCCTCCCTCCCCGAGAACACTTTGCCGTCATCACTTTCCCTGCCTGACTCCTCTGCGGCCCCACCCTCTGCCACACCCTCTTCCCCTGGACTCAGCGGTTGCTTTCATGTTGCCTTGTGCCCTGACCTGGTAGTGCTCCTGTCGGGGACCCGTGCGCCTGTGCGCCTGTGAGCCCCTCACTGTCCCTGTATGAACCCACACGAGGTGGCCCATGACCAGCGTAGGGCAGACGAACGGGTCACCCGTCCGGGCAGAGTCCTGCGAGCAAGGCTTCGGGAATTCGTTATGAAACATTCCTTTTTTCCCTGAGGAAAATCATCCAGGCATTTATTCCAAAGGGGCTGTGCTAATTTTAGGAGGAAGAACGGGCACCCTTTCAAAACGCATGGGGCAGCGTGTGCAGACTTTCTTAAGGTCAAAGCTGTAGGAAGTTAGGGTAGATTTCTTTGGGGCTTTGGAAACAGACTCCTCCCCACCCTTTCCTCGACCTGTGGGTTTGACCTTGGTCCCCCTGGGGGAAGGACACGCCGCACCTCTCTCTGGACAGGTCACCCAGTGCTCTTCCCACCCCAAGGCCCCGAGTGGTGCCTACAGGGGGCGGTATTTCCCTCAGCCTGAAGCTTGCGGAGCCCTAAGCCCTTGGGTCCTGGCTGCCTCCCACCTCTGTTGGCACAAGCTGGGTTTCTGCTGGTCTTTTCCTGCCGGCACTGAGCTTGTCTAGTGGGCGTATGGAAGACTGGAGGCGAGAGAAGGAGCTGAGACAGGCAGCAGGCAAGGCCAGGCCTCCTGGACCGCCTGTAGCGAGCCTGCCACCTTTCCTCTTTGTCAACGTCGTGATAGTTCAGGATTGGAGTTGGGATCTGGGTCCGTAGGTCTCAGTAGCCTACCTGTCAGGGAAACTGAGCCTTCGGGGGGTGGTTGGGAACGCCTTGTGCAGGGGCCATCTGGGAGGGAAGGCAGTCAAGGCTCAGCTCCTCCACCCGGCATCTAAGGCCCGGTGCTGCCCATCTGCTCCTGTTTCCACCCGAACAGGCAGCACTGATTGAGAAAGTGTCTTGAACACGTAGCTTCCTGCTCAGCCCTGCCTGCTGAGGCTTCAAGCCACAGGCCTTTGAAATAGCCTTAGCACTGAAGGGTGAGTGTTGACATTCCAAAGGGTTAAGATACATGTTTTGAGGATTTATGAGTGAACAGGTCTGAAGCCAGCCTGCCTGGGTTTAGGCAGCTGCCACGTGCCCGCTGTGTGACTTTGGGCAGGCTACTTGGCCTCTCTGTGTTTATCTCTCCTCACGGCACAATGGTGACAATAAAAGTATCTTTCTCGTAGGGTTGTTTGGAGGAGTCAACGAGGCAATGCATGATAAGTACTAAATAAATGTTTACTGTACTTTTGCTATTATTATTTTAGGAACTGTTATTCATTGAGTAGAGGGGGACCAGCACTTGGTGACAGCATGCAGATAGGATGACACCCCTCGGAAGCCAGATAAGGCTGGGTTGTTAAAGTTCCAACTTCCTGGCTGTGTGATCTTAGACAAGTAAATTAACTTCCCGTAGCCTCCAGCTTTAATTTGTCTGCAATAGTGGAAAAATAAAACAGACCTCAAGGGCTGTTGTGACAATTAAAAATGAAAATGGTGCTAATGCTCTGGCAAGTGGCAGGTGCTCAGATGATGGCAGCTCCAGAGGACCAGGGTCCAGCACTGCTCGTCACACAGTAGGTGCTGGAGGAAGTTAAAGGTGGCACTGAGTACTGAGGCCACATTGCATCCCACCCGAGGCTTGATGCCCGCTCTCAGTCAGCCGCCCCCACACCCTATTCCAGCAGGTACTACCATCCCATTTAGAGGCAGGGACACAAAGGCACAGAGAGGTGAAGCCACTTGCCCAAAGTCACACAGCCAGCAGGGCAGAGCCTGGTGTCATACCCAGGTTCACCTGACACAAATGCTCTCATCAATGCATCTCACTGCCCTATTCTTCCCCTTCTCCTAATCTCACTGCCCTATTCTTCCCTTCCTCGAGCCGTCCCTTTGAGGGGTAAAGAATGCCCACCTACGCCTTCCTTCGGAGGGACACGGACTAGTTGGAGGGCAAGTGCTCATCTGGGGAAGCACAGGCTGAGTGGGAGGTGGGGCCAGGGGGGGCGGTGGGGACTGGAGGAGGTCCGTGAGGGCTGGCGTGAGCTGGGGAAGTGAGCTTCAGTGTGCGTGCATTCATCCACGCATGCATTCATTCGCTTACGCATGCCTTATTCTGGGTGATAGTCGAGACACGTAACACTGCGTGGAAAGGACACTGGTCAATAGTGTCAGTTGTCAACAGCTCACCACACAGCCAGACCCTCGACTGCCAGCTCTGCACAGGAACATTGTGTATTTGTTTGTTGTTTTTTTTAATCCTCACCCGAGGATATGTTTCTATTGATTTGAGAGAGAGGGAGAGAGAGATGTGAGAGAGAAACATGGATCGGTTGCCTCCCATATGTGCTCCGACCCAGGATTGAATCCACGACTTAGATGTGTCCTGACCAGTGATGCTCCAACCACCTGAGCTCCTGGTCAGGGCTGGGGAACAGTGTTCTGAGGTCCTACTGTGTGGCAAGCATGGCTGGAGCCCAGAGGAGGGTGGGAGGCCAGGGTGAGAGGATGGAGGGGGGCAGATCTGGGTTCTCGAGGCTGTGTCCTGCTGCGGGCCAGACATCAGGCCTGCGTGTCTCCAGCCAGAATGTCAAAAGCCTTAACCCCCCAGAGGTCCCGCCTGGCCAGTCCTCTTTGCCTAACTCGATCTTTGCCCTCCCAGCTCCCCTCCCCTCGGAGCTGCAGGAAATGCTATGGACTCAGACCAACGGCAAGCAGGGTTCACATCGCTCTTGAGCCGTGCACAGAATAAATAGTGAGCTTCTGAGAAGCCCATGACCCTCAGGTGGGATCGGCACCCGCCCAGGCTCTGCCCTGCCTCTCTGGACACTGGGAAGGGCCTCAGCTGGCCACCCCAGAGGGGTCTTGTGCATGTGCCAGCTGCCCTCATGCCCACTGTCCACCTCTCCCCTGCTTGGAGACGAACGAGTCACTGACTTGGTGCAGGTGGTCTGTGGGGGCTGACCCATGAGTCCGGGAGACAGGAGGGAGGAAGTCCAATTTCAGAGTGCACTCCGGGGGTCCCGGTGGGGGTGGGATCTGCCAGGATCTGCTGAGTGAAGGGAGCAGCAGGCGGCTTGCCCTCCTGAAGGTGGGAGGTGGGTGCGTTTATCCACAGGCCTGTCCCCATTGGCTGAGGGTGGTCCCAGGAGGGTTGACGCCCCTCCACCCCCCACCCCATTCAGGCTTTGCTTGGACATGGGAGAGAGATCCCAGGCAGAAGCAGCTCAGGGCTTGGATGGATCTGAGGGTACCCAGAATGTCCACGGCAGCTCAAAGGGAGGGGGTCAGGGGTGTGAAGCGGGTCCCAGGGGCTCTGCCCTAGGGCAGGACTTGCCCCGGATGTGAGGAGTCTTGGCGGTCTTGGCTGGAAGGGGCAGCAGGACAGGAGGAGGAGAGGGAAGCACAGCCTCGTCACACTCCATCCTGGGGCCTCGCAGTTGGTTTAAGCAGCTCCTGTTCCTGGACGGCCCGGGGGCTCTGCCCAGACAGCCTTTCAGTGGGCACCTACTGTGCGCCAGGGGCTGGGGCTACGCGGAGTGGGGACAGCCCTGTCTGCCCGTGAGCTGGAGCATCTGCCCAGGGACTGGGAGGGGGCATTGAAGCAGCTGGTTCGCAGTGGGCTCTGAGGGCCGCTTGGCATCTGCTCCTCGCAGAAGAGAAATGACCCGCTTGCTTTGTTCTCTGTTCTTCCCTGGGGAGTCACGTGTGCTCCCGGGGCCAGCTGGGAGGCAGGGCCGGCTGCGGAGCCTGTCTGCAGAATCTTTGGCCCAGGCCCCTGCCCCAGCCCCCTTGGTTTAGGTTGGGCCATGATGCCAGAGGGGAGCAGGGCTGGGCAAGTTGAAGGCATTTCTTGATACTGAAAAAAAAAAAAAGGCAACATGTACATGACATAGAATTTACCATCTTAGCCATTTTTAAGTGTACAGTTCAGCACCTGTAAGTACATTCACACTGTTGTACAACCATCACCACCATCTCTCTGCGGGACGTATTCATCCCCATTTCACAGGTGAGGAGACTGAGGCTGAGAGAAGGGACTTACCCAGGGTCCCCGGCAGGTTAGAGGTAGAGCAGGAGCTCGGAGGCAGCTGTGGATCAGGCTCCTCCGAGTCCTTGGCTGACCTGCCACTCCCATTGCTGAGTGAGACACTCAGTGGAGACATGCACGCAACCAGTGACCGGGGCCAGAACTGGCCGTGGGTTCCCCCGGAGCCTCGGCGGGAGGCGTCACAGCAGTGTGGGACCTCACACCCACCCCTGACTCTGACGGCGCCATCTCTCCTCCCCCTGCAGACCTGGGATGAAGACCTGGCGAGGTCGGCGGCGGCCTGGGCCCACGAGTGCATCTGGGAGCACGGGCCCACCAGTCTGCTGGTGGCCATCGGGCAGAACCTGGCCGTCCACTGGGGCAGGTAAGAGCCGCGTGGCCCCCCTTCCTGGTGAACTGACCGTTATCACATGTAGCCCTTGTGAGATAACGAGGAGAGCGAGAGGCCGGGGAAACGGAGGCTGTGCCCGGGAACACGTCCGAGTAATTGGCAACATGGATGTGAGCCTGACTGCTGACTCCAGACGCCGGCCGAGGGACTCGGGGTTTCCAGAGCGTGGACTTCCCATCCCATCTCCTCGGAAGGGCTTTCGGGGCAGTTGCCGCTGGCCAGGAAGGGGCTGGCTGGGCAGCTGGGAAGATGGGAATGTTCGCCCCTTTAGGCGGGTCAGTACCGTCTCCTCTGCCCCAGCACGTCTGGGCCCTGCTCACTCTTGAAGGCCCAGCCAGGTTCCACCTCGTGGGCAGGCGTCCCTCACTGCCCGCCTTGTCCGGCCATGGAGGGGCTCGTTCACACCGCTGAACCCCCAAGTCCTCCTGGGCTGGCAGCGCCTTGCCCTTGGGAGGCACTGACAGTGGTCAGTGGAATGTCATTCCCTGGCCTTCCCCAAAGTCAACTGGGCCACATATGCAGGCGCACAGCCTGGCTGAAAGTCCCCTCCAGGCTGGGGCTGGTTTCATCAGAGAAAGTGGAGAAAACGTCTTTTGACCAATTAAGACTTACGGAGGGAGCCACAGCCAGCGGCTGTGCCAAGGCCTCTGAATCCGACCCAGGGAGGCCAGGGTCCCGGGTCCACTTTCATTTTGTCCTAATCATCGAAAAGTCGGACCGGACTTGAACTCTCCCCTCAAAATACAGGTCAGGCTTTGCTTGACTTTGCCCCAGACGTCTTTCAGCTCCCGGAGTTCCGGAGTTCAACTTGGCCATGAACTGCTCGCTGTCCTTGAGGGCAGCTCCCTCTCAGGACAGACCTGGGCAGGTGTCACGCTGGATCTGGAGAGACATGACTTCCTGGAAGCAGATCCACGGGGCACTCTCTCCTCGGGTGGGTTCTGCTTTTCATAAAGTCAGTCCCCGATGGCACCGGACGGGACGTCTGCAGGGGAAGAAATCCATCATCCCGCCGCCTGCTGCAGCTCCTTTCATTCTCTGGGCGCCCGTGTAGCCTTTGGCTGTCGGCCGGCATATTTCTGCGCAGTTGTAACTGTGGCCAGGACAGCTTTTAATTCATTTTTTCCCCCTTCTCCTACAATACCAAACAATTTCCCTACTACATAGCTGTCATGGTTAGCATCTCGCAAAGGCTGCCTATGGGCTATCGAGGAGACAGGCCTAATTTAGCCATCCCATTCTCCTCGCTTGCTTGTGTTGTTGTTGTTGGCTCGTTTGAATTGCTTTATTAGGATAACGCTGAGGAGTGGCTGGGCGGGCCAAGGACACCGAGGTCTCCCCTTCTGGTAAACGCTACTAGCTTGCGTTCCTAAAGAGCTCCTCATTCACAGGCCCCCGCGGCCCCACCTGGCTGGGCTCTGGGGACCGACGGGTGGTGGGTGTCCCTTCGCTCTGCCGCTCGGTGGCTGTGTTCCTTCCCCGGCCGCTCCAGGAACGCAGGCCGTTCCCCGGCCACGGCCCTGACCGCTGCCGCCCGCTCTGGGCTCCGACAGTAATTGTTACAAGACCTCTAACTGCCCATCTCACCGCAGCGCTCTCAGAAATGGCCAGGCCCCGCGCCTCCTTTCTCTTTTATTGAAACCGCTTTGTTTACACTCGCTGGCGACAGCGACCTGGGATTTGCATCCAGTTTATTTTCTTTCCTAAGAAAATAACCGGTGCCGGCCTGGCGGATGGGGCCCAGCGAGGGGCAGTGGCCACCAACGATGATGACCCCGGGCCCTCCTTATTGTGGCCGAGGAGGCTCAGTAAGAAATCCTAAATAGGAAGTTTTCAAGAGGGTCTGTGCACTGACTGCAGAGCTCTGTATGCTACAGACTCTGGCCCCAATGAATTTCCCACATGCATTTGAGTCCCTGGGTCCCCAAGGCAGCTGAGCAACAATGACCATCCATTGGCAGGCGGTGGGGCCATCTGCCTGGCCCCCTGTAGCTAGCTGCTTCCCAGCTTCCAGACCCTTCCCGGCCACAGGGGGTGTCCCATCTGTACAGCACCTGTTTAAATATTTACTCAATATTTTTTTCTACATTGACTTCCAATTTCTTAAATCAAGTTTTGTCTTAAGCAAAATATAGGGTTCATGGACTGCATATATTTTCCCAAACGTACATGAAAATACATATATAATTATGAAATGACTCCTTGGGGGCCAGGTAAAGGTTTCCTGGACACTCAGGCGGCATGTGGGCCGCCCGAGGGACACTCCGGGGACGCCAGGTCAGCCCCTAGCTGATTTGAGTTGTAAGCATTTCTAACAGGTGCTGGGCAGGATTGGGGGCTATTGCCCCTGAAGGAGCCCTTCCTCCAGTCGACCCCTGGGTGGTGGTGGCCAGCTGCTGTCTCCGTTGTCGGGTGTGTGGTGGCCGGAACATAACCAGCTGATGTGTCCCTGCAGGTATCGCTCTCCCGGGTTCCACGTGCAGTCCTGGTATGACGAGGTGAAGGACTACACCTACCCCTACCCCCACGAGTGCAACCCCTGGTGCCCAGAGCGGTGCTCCGGGGCCATGTGCACCCACTACACACAGGTAACACTGAGGGGTGGCCTGGCCTCAGCCCACCGTCCCCAGTCGCTCACCGGGCCCTGCAGGGTTGTTGCCCAGTCGGAAAACCGCCACTGTCATCGCCTTAACTTTTCCTTCAATTTGATGCTATTCAAAGTGTAGCTGGTGGACTGATCGGCTCACAGGTCGAGCACTGAGACCGAGCATGAGAAGCTTCTATGGCCCTTTAACACGCTGGGGCAGTTCCTTGTGTGTGGTTTGTTTTTCAGTTTTTGGTTTTGTTTATTTTAGATCTTCCGTGGGTTGGGGGGAATCTGGCCCTTCATCCCTTCACCACAGACCCTCTAACCAGCGCCCTGTGATCCAGGCCAGACTGTGTGCCCCGGTGTGCCTTGCCCCTGAGTTCTGACGCGGGGCTGTGGTCTTTTCAGATAGTGTGGGCCACCACCAACAGGGTCGGCTGCGCGGTGCACACCTGCCCGAGGATGAACGTCTGGGGAGACCTCTGGGAGAATGCCGTCTACCTCGTCTGCAATTACTCTCCAAAGTAAGAACAAGTCGGCATGGTTCTGTGGGTTGGGATGCTCTCGCCAGCTGCGGAGGACCCAACTGAAACTGTCTTCAACAGCGGCGTCTCCTCATTATTTCACACTAGAGGCCCGGTGCATGAATTCATGCTGGGGGGGGGGGTCATCTAGCTGGCCTGTCCCAATTGGGGCCTAATGGGCCGAGCGGGCCGGGGGGAGGGGACTCGGGAGGTTGGCAGGCCAGCCCCATCCCTGATCAGAGTGGGGGTGCCAATCAGGGGCAGGGATGGCTGGGGGGAGGGGCCGCGGGCAGTTGGCTGGCTGGCCCCGCCCCCTGGTCGAACTCCTGGTCAAACTCCCGGTCGAGGGGACAATTTGCATATTAGCCTTTTATTATATAGGAGCATCTGGGTTAGCTTAACAGATCAGCAGTGTCAGCCAGCGCTCAGGCTCCTTTTGTCCTCCTGCTGTACTATCCTCTCCTCGTGGACCCCTGGCTGCAAAGCACTGGGCATCACATCTGCCCAAGCAGAAGGAAGGAGAATGGTAGAAAAGACCTCTCTCCTTAGGCCTTTCTCACCCCGGCCCACTTTCTCCCTAGGTCATTGGCTAGCACTAGACCAATTGCAGACAAGGGGGGAACCAGATCGCTCCAATTGGCTTTGACCAATGGAATTGCCCCATTTGACTGCACAAGCCTCCTCTGGGACTACCTGCACAAACCAGAAGCAGGAATAGCTGTCGCCTGGGCAGCCAGTGGGGTCTGCCACAGCAATATTAGTGTTATTTTTCTCTCTGAAAATACGCAGCAGATAGCACTCTATGACACAGGTATTCCCGTTAGATGGGGTTTTTGCATCTTTCTATTTCCCCCTCTCAGAAGGGACCACCTCGAGTCTTGATGTCACAGCCCCTCTTCCTCCTCACGCAGCCCAGTGGCATTTATCCCTGACTCATTTCACCTCCATTGCTCATCAGGCACACATGTGCTCGCTCTCGGGGAATTGCTCGCCCAGCTCACGGCCTGCGGTTTGCACGCTGGCGGCCATCCTAGCACCATGCCCTGCACATTGTGGGCCTCGAGGTGTATTTGCTCAGTGACGGAATGAAATGGGAATGACTTCATGTATTTGGTTTGGGTCCGGAGTGGCCATGGGTGCGATGAAGGGGGAATTGCTGAGGTTGGGAGGAAAAGAGAACTCTCCATCAACCATCTGGCACGCCTGTGGTGGCCGTGTCTCAGCAGCCCACAGGGATAAGGGGGATTATGTCATTGATGGGGAGGGACGCAGCCCATGGAAGAGCAATAAACTGGTCCACGGTGGTGGAATTCCTGGCAGAGGAGCAGGTGGGGAGTGAGGAATAATTTGATTTGACTCTTTATATAAGGAATACACTAGAAGACCCTATCAAAAATCCAACCCTTCTCTTCTTTAGCTCCCACTCCTTTTCTTGAAAAAGGAATAATCCATGAGGGTAAAATACACTAATCTTTTTTTAAAACATATTTTATTAATTTCAGAGAGGAAAGGAGAGGGAGAGAGAGATAGAAACATCAATGATGAGAGAGAATCATTGATCAGCTGCCTCCTCCATGCCCCACACTGGGGATCGAGCCCACAACCCGGGCATGTGCCCTGACCAGGAATCAAACCATGACCTCCTGGTTCATAGGTCAATGCTCAACCACTGAGCCACACCGGCTGGGTTTAAAGACACTAATCTTAAGTAGGCAGCTTGATAAATTTTCGCACCTACATACATGTATTTGTCTGCTCGGGCACTTAAATAATAAACATTTACTTCTCACGGTTCTAGAGGCTGGAAGTCCCAGCTCAAGGGTCAGCAGGGCCAGTTTCTAACGAGGACTCTTCCTGGCTTGTAAATGGCATTTCCTTGTGTCCTCACGTGATATTCCTGGTGCACACACTGGGAAACAGAGGCAGAGAGCGAGAGAGTGAGCGAGAGAGCGCGTGCACTCATTGGTGTCTCTTATAAAGATACCAATCCCATCCAGGACCCCACCCTTATGACCACATTTAACCTTTATTACATCCTTAGAAGTCCCACCTCCACTTAGAGCCACAAGGGGCGTTAGGGTCTCAGCTTATGCATTTGTGGGCACACACAGTTCAGCTCATACCCATGTAACTACCACCAGGTCAAAACAGAGAATGTTTCCAGCACCTCAGGATGCCCCCCAACCCGAGGGCCCCATTCTGACCTCTCTTTCCATCTGCCAGTCTGTCTCATGTGAATGGACCTGACAAATAAGCCCTCACGAACCCAACACCCTCCTCCCAGCACCGCTTCTGTGAGATCTGTCCGTGGTATCGTGTGTTCACTGGGCCGTTCTCCGATGGCTGTGTGTATTCGATGGCTTCTCCTTCAGTGGGCAGAGGCTGAGAGGGTGGGCCCAGGGGCAGTGTCTGGGCTCAGATCCTTTTGGGCAGGGGTGGGAGTGAAGGGTCTTGTACCTTCACAACCTTGTACATTGGAGAGGACACTTACTTTACGGGGCTGTTGGAAGAGTAAAGCGGTTGTCCATGGCCAGGGCGTTGGTGCAGAGCCTGGCGCCCAGCCAGCCCTCCGTACACGCTCACTCGAGCATTGTTCCTCCTGGACATCAGAGGTGTGGCTCGTCCTCGAGGAAATCCAGAACCCTCGATCGGCTGGCGTCTCAGCCGGGGGAGGGATGAGCCACCTGGGGGTCCAGATAGTCTGAAGAAACTTACTGAGTCTAACCCGGCAACAGGACAGGCTCTGGCCCCTCTCGGTCTGCCTGGCAGGGGGCTGCTCGGGGGAGCCCTTCCAAAGGCCCCCATGAGTGCCTAGCCAGCCTGCGTGTCCCGAGCAGAGGTGGCCAGCTAAGGGGGGGTCTGAGCATGGTGAGGACACTACCATTCGTCACCCGGGTATGTGGGGGTTGAAGCGATGAGCGTGTAATGGGCCCCCGACCTCCGTCCCCAGCCTGATGCCCACACGGCCCTGGGTGATGCCATCCGCTATTTTGAGCTGCCGGAGGTTAAACAGAGAGCGCGTTTTTGCAGTTTGTCTTCTGGCCAACACCCACAGGGCCCTCCCTGGCCTCCCTGGAAAGCTGTCAGAAACATCACCTGGACACGCTTGTTGGCTTAGGAAGCGCTCAGAGCGTGTGGCCTTCACCTGAGCCGGGCCTGGGTCTGAGGTGTCCATACAGTCACTCACCTGTAGCCCCCCCACCCTCCATTACAGAGCAGATGGGCTCAGGGCTGGGGAAAGCGGGGGTCACCCAGCTGGCAGGGTTGGGGTCTGAACTAGGGCATCTGCTCTTCACCACTCAGCTGGAGGAGGCGGGGGCCCGGCATGGCCTAGCAGCAGGCCCGAATCCCTTTCCTGGGAGAACAAATGGATGACTAGGTGACCACGTAGGAAGTTTCTAGAACAAATCACAGAGCCTGGTCCCCGGTCACTCACAGCTCCAGTTTGTGTTGCCAAAGACTTAGATGCTATGAGAAGGATTTGGGAATTCCACTCACCACCTGCTCCCTGGCCCCCGGAGAAATCTCACCGAGTGGCCTCCAGACTGTGATGTTCCTCCTGCCCCAGGAACTTCCGAGGGAGATGGACGGTGCCTGGGCTGCTCAGAGGGACCTTGGTCTCAGCCCTAAGAGCCGAGTGTGGTCAGAGGCTCTGAGCCCCACAGCCTGGGTTCCCATCTCGCTGGGTGACCTCAGCCAAGTCGCTGAGCCTCTCTGAGCCTCAGTTCCTTCCTGTGTCAAAGGGTTGGATTCCAGCATGTCCCTCTGGGTGCTGGAAGGATGGGTGATCTGGGTTGGGTGTGTGGTCCAAACACTCACTCATTTGAAAATGTTTGAAAAGAGGGGTCCTGGCAGCTTTCCGGGACCAAGGCGCTGGGGCTGGGTGGGGTGGACAGTGTTGAGTTGTGTGAGGGGAGCAGCAGCGGTACCTGTGGGGCCAGCGGGTGTTGGCACACACACTAAGGTCAGGGAGGGGACATGTCGCTCTCAGCTGGGGTTCTTCTAGAATTCTTTAGACTCTGCGCTCAGAGGGGCCCCGGCAGCTCCTCTTTCCCTTTACATGGCAACCACCGTCCTCCTCCCCCACTGTGGTCAGACCCGAGTGGGGCCAGGAATGGGGTGACCTGGGCCCTCGAGTGGCGGCCCCTCCTGACTGTTTCTGTCTGTCCTCAGGGGGAACTGGATTGGAGAGGCCCCGTACAAAACCGGCCGGCCCTGCTCCCAGTGCCCGCCCAGCTACGGAGGTGGCTGCAAGAACAACTTGTGTTACCGAGGTAGGAAATGACTTCAAAACCGTGAGTCACAGAACAGCTCATGCAAAGCACAAACCCCGAGACGGGAACAATGGAGCCCAAGGTGCCCCCTCCCCAGCCCTGCTGCAGCCGCCCTCAGCACCCCGCCTCCCTCCCTCCTTCCTCCTCCTTGGGCACAGAAGACTCGGGGTTCAGTCCCCCGGTTCCCTGGGGACCCACGGCTGCCCTGGAGGTGCCCCCAGTGAGATCCCATGGCCAGATTCTGAGCTGGACTTGAACGCAGCATCCCCTCAGACAGGTCCCTGTCCTTGTTTGTTGGTGCTTATAGTTCGATATGAGACAGACAACAAACAAGGAATTAAAAGCAAACAGCTAGACTGTGATGTTCCCGGGAGCTCCCGGCTAGGCAGGGCTGTCCCTCAGGGTAACCTTCCCTCCTTGTCCCACACCTACCGCCCCCTCCCAGGCAAACCTGGGCTCTCCGAGGCTGGGCAGGTTCCAGCCCCCACCCCACGTGTTTGTTGTCGCCACTCAGAATGTTTCCACTCACCCCTCTACTGTAAACAATGCACAGTTTTCGTGCCTAAAGCATTGCTCACAATTGGGAATATTTCCTCAGGCTCCGTCCCAGGAGAGGCATAGCTGGGCCAAAGGGCCTCTCCGTGTTTTTACAGTTAAGATGAGTTTTTGCATGTGGCTCCATCCACAGGCCTCGTGATGGCTCAGAGGGGCTTGGCAGGGGGGCTGGGTACACAGCGAGAGCCGCCCTCTGTGCCAGGCCCTCCCTGATGGAGGGGTCGTGGGGTCAGTTCTGTGGGCTCTGGGGTGAACACACTGGTGGCTAGTGGGGGGCCCCAGACCCTCTCAGGGGCCCAGGTTCATTGCTGATTCTGCCCGTTGGGGAAGGGGGCAGGGACAGAAGAAGCAACAAACCAGGTTTGCGGCTGGCGTTCCAACCAGGCGATCCCTCTACCCATCAGCAAATGGGTGTGATTACACCATCTTCCATAATACATCTCAGGCACCAATGAGAACTCATGCATTTGGTATAAATGCATTGAGCACCTGTTGTGTGCCAGGGCGCAGCTGGGTGATATCGGTGGGGATCACTATGGCGACCAGAGTCATGGACCTGCCCTCATGAAACTGAGGTCCAGGGGGTCATGGCCACCAGGAGTGATTCTCGTCTTCCAGGGGAAGTAACTGTTTGCCGGGAGCTTCGAGCAGGAACATCGGCTGTTGGTTAATGGGGTCAGGGAGGGCTTCCCCAGCAGGTGTCCTTAAGGAAGAAGACGTAGCCTAGTAATGAGAGAAGTGAAAGGCGTTTCCGGCAGGGGGAACAGCATGTGCAAGGGCCTGGAGGCATGAGGCAGCATGGTCTTGAGTTTACTCTTGTGTATGGCGTAAGTTGGTGGTCTAGTTTCACTTTTTTGCACATATCTGTCCAATTTTCCCAACACCGCTTATTGAATAGACTATCTTTACCTCACTGTGTGTTCTTGCCTCCTTTGTCAAATATTAATTGACTATAAAGGTGTGGGTTTATTTCTGGGTTCTCTTCTGTTCCATTGATCTACCCGTAAGCGTTTGCTAAATGGAATTTCTCCCGCTTCCCGTGTCCTCTCAGGCCATCCTCTTCTCTGTCTCCACGCGCCCGTCTTTGATGAACTGTTCCCTGATACGCCCCCTCTGCTCCCTGGATTTGTGAGCCAAGCATGGGTTTTAGAGGCTGGCAACCTGCTCTGAGACTATCAACCTCGCCCATCCCAGTGGTGGGGCCCTGGGCAGGTGGTCTCTCTGAGCCTCAGTCTTCCTGTGAAAAGAGGGTTATGGTGTCAACCCCGGGGGCCTGGGGACTAGGAGAAGAGTGCAGGCTGAGGGCAACAGGCAGGCATGTCAGGTCCCGTCTCCACGGTCCTCTTCAGGCAGGCCCTGGGACTGTGCTTATAGTTTGATATAAAACAGCAACAAACAAGGACTTAAAAACAAACAGCTAGACTGTGATGCTGGTTCACGCACCAAATGAAGCCTCCAGCACCCAGGCACCCACAGGGGTTGAGTCTCCATCAGATTTGGGGGTTGCAAGGAAGGATGCCCATTGGGGCGCCTCCTGAGTCCCCCACGGCGAGGGGCTCGGTGTGTGCGCGGCCCAGAGCTGTCTGGGTTCAGGTGGAGCAGGGTCGTGTTTACCGTCGCGGGCTGTGTGGACTCAGGCATACCACGTGCTTTCTTGGAGCCTCAGTTTTCCCATCTGTAACCGTGACAGTAAAGTCCTGTTAAATTTCAGCCAAAGCAGAGCAGAGAGTTGCTATTTGCATTTGCTGACGGGCCTTCTCAAAGATGAACTGATGCACATCTCTGTGGGTGGGGGACCCCATTGTACCTTACAGCATGCACCCCGCCCCCCTCGGATGCCTGTGGACTAGAGTTGGAAACCCCTGCCTCCTGTTCTCCCACAATTAAAGCAATGAGAAGGATGTGAGTTGCTAGCGCAACAACCTGCACATAGTCCGTGCTTTATAAACACAGGTGGTTAGCTCCTTGAAGAAGTGGGAGGTATGACTGTACTTATGCCTGCACGGTGTCCTTCATCCCCTGGTGAGGAATACTGGTCCTCTCCCAGCCTGGGGGTCTCATCCATCTCTGGAACCTGACAGATGCCTCCTCCTCCTTAGAAACACAGCTCTGGTGTCACACCTCCTCCAGGGAGCCTTCCTTGACTACACAGACTGGCAGTGCACCTGCCTTCCTGCTCTTACAGCAGCCAGACTCTCCCTGAACCTTGACCACCTGTAGTTACAACTGCTGGTTCACACCAGTGCCTCCGGGGGCACGGAGCGGGTGTGTTCTTCACGTCATCTCACTTCAATACCCGCATCCCCAAGAGAGCCAACTTCTAAGAACAAATATAGACAACGATGCCTTAGTTGCTGGTTCGCCCACCCAGTGAAGCCCCTGTACTTGTTTCTTTATTTCTGGTGGGAAATCGCCAGCTTCACTCGGCAGGTGTGCCAATTTCCTAGCTAACCATGCAGCAAGTCTCCTGTCAAGTGACTGACCTGCATAAGCTACTTATGGAGCATGCACGGCAGGGCCTGGCCTATAATGGAGATGGAGCAGGGATGAGGACAGGCCTTAAGAGAGGTTTGTTCCCTCTCGCCTTGCCAGGTGTGGTGAAAAGGGTGTGGGCTTCGGGGAAAGGCAGTCTGACTCTCAGCTCTGTGAGCTTCGGCAGGTCCCTTAGCCTCTCTGAGCCTCGGTTTCTCTGTCTGTGGAATGAGGCTCATCACGTCTGTCAGGGCAGCGAGAGGATGCTGTGAGGACACACGGGAAAAGGCCCGCGCTCAGGAAACATTAGCTGTGAGCGCTGTTATCACTCACAGACCGCGGTGGGCATCTGCAGAATGATGTAAGCAATGCTATGTGCCCCGAGACCCCAGGTCCGGGATGGACAGTGCGCACAGTAACCTGGCCGTGAACTCGGGCATGGAATTTCCCCAGGCCTGCGCGGGTCCACACAGGGGATCTTAATTAGGATGTGCTCAAATAGAGCCGGTCTTCTGGGCAAGCATTCCACTTTTCATGTGTGTGTCTGAGGGCGAGGACTGTCTGCCCATTTTCTTAAATAGTGAGCCCTCAAATGCTTTAGACTGCCTTACCAAACTATATTCGGCTGAATAAAGCCACGATTATGTGGTATAAAAACCCTAAAGGCCAGTGGAAGAAAACCTGGTTATTCTAGAGACAGCTCTGGCTTTCAGTGAAGGGCAAACCTGAGTAGCTACATTGACGGGAAGGCAGACCAGAGACGGATGATCATGCCAAATGGCGTTGCAAACCTGGTGTCTTCATAAAGATTTCACCTAATAGCTCTTGGCTACAAATGGTACTTTCAGAATTCCCTTCCTAAATGTTTTTAAATGTCATGGGGAATATATTTTTTTCAAAGGAATCCAGAGACAGAATTCTTTGCGGGGGCGGGGGGGGGGGGGCGTTAATGATCTTTCATTCAGCAAATTTTATTGAGCAACTACTATGTGCTGGGAGCTGGGTATCCAGAGGGCTGTGAAACAGGTTAGCTGCAGGCCTCAGGGAGCTCACAGCGGTAGGAAAGCAGGAGGTAGTCAAGTCGGCTGTGAGGTAGCTGCCCAGAAGCAGCACTGGATGATCCCCGAGGGACCGGACTTGAGGCGAAAGATCACAGTTCACCTCCCAGCTTAAATCCCGTCCATTCTCTTGGGTCAAGGTTCGCCTGGGGTGGAGGTTGAACAAAAGGGAATTGGCTATGAAACAGAAGCAAAGAATTCCAGCCTCAAAAAGCATTGGAGAACCACTCATCTGCCCTTCACTCGATGTTTGTCTTGTATAGACACAAAACACGGTCCGCCCTTTGGAGAAGAGAGGCCATTGCCCTTAGGGAGAAGTGGTAACAAGGCTGAGGGATTGACGGGACTTGAATATTATTAATCCAATGACACAAAGAGGTCTACGAGGGTGCTTCATTCCTCCTCCTTGAAGCCCTTCTTACCCAAACACATTTCTGTCGATTCTTTCATGGAGGGAGAGCAGGAGGCAAGCCTGGTCCACAGACATCCGGGGGGGACAGGGGCGCATGCGGTAAAGGTGCCACGGCCCCCCAGCAGAGATGTGCAGCAGTTGATCTTTGAGGAGGCCATTCAGGCAAACGCAAATAGCAAACCTCTGCTTTGCTTTGGCTGAAATTTACGGTTTGGTAACCTGATGACAGGTTCTGGCCAGCAGTGAATAGTTATCTTTTGTGATGAAGACTAGAAGATAAATGAACTGATGTTTAGAAGAAATGCAGTCTGTTCGGTTAATCAGAATGTCTTAATATACGGTTGTCATGATCATTGTGGAGAAATAATAATGTTTGGATGGGGAAAAGATTGGGACCCAATGAACTCACTTTTTTTAAAAAACAAGAGTCGGGTCTCTGGCTCATTCTACGTGACGGGTCCAATGTCAGTGGGTAGCCACACCTCAGTGCAGGAAAGGAGTTGAGTTCGGTTAAGTGATCTTGGGGCAGAGAAGGGAGCAGGATGTGCTGGAGATGAGGGGCAGTGGGCCCAAGGCCTTTGACACGAGTCTTCGTGTACCTTAATGGGTGTATAAACGAGAAAGGCCCTTCTCCCAGTGAAAACTTAAGGGAGGCAGCTATGGTGTGGGGTCAGAGGATGTACTTCCTTGGGCACATGATGGTGCAGGAGGAGGCAGGACAGGAAACCATGATGATAATCCAGGTGTGGAGCTGAGCCTCTCACCCTGCTCAGCCCCTGGGGCCAGAGCAGACACAGTGAGCAGGGTCTGTCCATCTCACTCGCTGGTAGAATTCCACCTGGCCAGGTCTGTTCTGAAATGTAACTTTCTCTTTGCCACTGAAATGATTCTTTGTCAAACTAAACCTCAAACAAGTTTAGGTTCCAAGTGTTGTTTTTTTTGCAAAGTGCATTTTTGTTGAATCTCAGCATTTATTTTTTTTCCTTCCATCTTCACTACGAAGAAGGGACTTACGTCCAAAAACCTGAAACAGACGAGATGAACGAGGTGGAGACAGCGCCCGTGACTGAAGGGAAACACGACTGGGTTCAGCCGAGGGTGGTCAGACCCAAGAAAACGTCCACCGTGAGCTACATGAGTGAGTCAGGCTCCCTCTCTGCCCTGGGTGCCCCCTCGAGCCCCCTCTGAAGGGGCCCATTTTCTTTGGGGTGGGTGGGGGAGGGGAGCTGACGGGTTCAGAGGGCTCCAAGTCCACAAACAGCAGGAGCAGGGTGGCCTGCAGCTTGCAGAAGTATAACTCTAAGGTGTTGCTAAAAAATGGTATTTTTAAGCCATTTATAGGAGCTGTGCTTGAGTGACAGTTCCCCTCAGGCAGCTGTTTTAAGGTGAGACCTTATCCTTTCAAAGGGGACCTGGGCTGAAACTGGGTTCTGCCTGGAAGCGCCGGGCTCCCTAAGGGAGAGCACAGAGCATGCAGGGTGGAGGCTAGCGCCTGTGAGCCCAGTCCTTCTCCATACACCAGCTCTGGGACTTGGATACCATTTGACTCTCTGAGACTCAATGTGCTCATCCATAAAATGGGGCAATAATACAAGGTGCTATGAGGAATGTCTGCAGTAACTGTGGGCCCTGGTGTCAGCGGGGATCTCCCTGTACTTGAGATCATCAAGTTGCCTCAGACAGCCCCTGGGGCGGGAAGTTAGATGTTTCCCCCAGACTTCTGGAAGTCCCAGAACGCTCCCATGCTCACCTCTGTCGCCTTTCCCCCTCCCCTGGTTCCCAGCCCTGGTTCCCAGCACACCTCCCCTCACAGGGCTCTTCTCCTTTCTTCGCTCTCCGCCCGGCTGGAGCTCAGTGCTCTGGTTCCCCTGACACTGCTGCTGGGCGCCTTTCCTGGAGGCCGGGGCTCTGGAGGGCACTTTCTTACAGACACAGCAGTGGGCCTGGGCAGTCTGCTCCCGGCCTGGTTCTCTCTGATCCTCCCCTAGACCGTGAACAGCGTAAACTGGACTCACCTCGTGCCCATCTTGCTCAGAAACCATCCCCTCTTTTTCAACTACTCTCTCCCCTGCCCCTGACAGCCACTCTATCCTCTTGGGCTTCAAGTACCTTTTCCCAGACTTGCTGCTTGTTTAGCCATCCTTAGCTTCTTTGACCAGGAAATAGATTGACACTCTTTTCTGTTCAGAGGTTTGAAACGGTTCCATTGGTTCTTTTAATAATGCAAAATCATAATATGTCTTTTTGTCCAATTATCACACTACTCTGAGGCTTCTATACGTCCCCATAAAATAAGCAAAAAGGAAAGCTTGGCAAAGGCTGTGGGGGAGACGGCACAGGTGGGAATGCCTGGTCTCCGCTTCCAGGCTGCATCAGGCTTATTCTCCAGAGCCCGAGGGTCCACGGGGCACTTACAGTGTGCCAGGCTCCCTCCAAGGTTACAGCCACTTTCTCACTTGATGCCACAGACACTGTACATTCACCCGTTACACGCGGACATTGAGCCTCAGAGAGGGGAAGTAACATGGCCAAGGTCACACGACTACTCTAAAGTGGTGGACCTGGGATTTGAACCTCCCCCCTGAAGCCTGCAGTCATTGGGCAATGCTCCTGCTCCGGAATGGCCTGGATTCCAGAACATTCCAGAGAGCTCCTCAGCGTGGGGGGCGGGGTCTTCCAGCGCAGTCCCATCCTCTTGGTTCCTGCAGTGATGACTATTTCTGCATTTCTCTCCTAGCCCAAGTTGTCAGGTGTGACACCAAGATGAAGGACAAGTGCAAGGGATCCACATGCAACAGGTGAGGCCTGGGCGGGATCCCTCCTCACTGCCCCCTGCAGCCCCTGCTGCCGGCTACGGGTCACGTCATGATCAGCCAGTGGGTGGCCACCCAAACCAAGCTGGATAGAAACTCACAAAAGATGGTATTCTCTACTTTTAGCAACAACGGTGTGCTCCCAGGGTTGAGTGGGGAGGTAACTCAGCTTGCTCTGTGTCATAAATTCAGGTCCCTCTGAATGCCAACCTTTATTAAGGTAAGAGTGTGGCACACAAAGATCACCCATTTCTGTCAGCCTAGACCCGAGTTCCTCAGCCTTGGCTCTACTGACCTTTAGGGCCAGATACTGCTCTGTGGTGGGGGCCCTGTGCAGTGTAGGAGGCTGAGCAGCACCCCTGGCCTCCGCCCACTGGAAGTCAGCAGCACCTCTCTAGTTGTGATCCCCAAAAATGTCTCCAGAAATTGCCAACATCCCCTGAGGAAAAGGGCACCCCTAATTGATAACCTTTGACCTAGACCAGTGGTTCTCAACCTTCTGGCCCTTTAAATACAGTTCCTCATGTTGTGACCCAACCATAAAATTATTTTCGTTGCTACTTCATAACTGTAATGTTGCTACTGTTACGAATCGTAATGTAAATATCTGATATGCGGGAGTCTTAGGCGACCCCTGTGAAAGGGTCGTTCGACTGCCAAAGGGGTCGCGACCCACAGGTTGAGAACCGCTGACCTAGACGGTTGTCCCAAGCTCTGGTTCTCCTCCCGCCGGGACATACATTCCAGTTGTGTTTCATCCCTCGTCGGGAGGATGTGTTCAAAGTACAGATGCTCGGCCTTATTGTCTCAAAAGGAATTTGCAAGCTGCAGAAATGCCAGACTTGTACATGGCTCATGTGCTACAGACGTGACAATCTTGACCAACGTTTTTGTGTAACTGGGGACTCCATCACACCTCTGTGTGAGGGGGTCACACGGTGGCCCAGAGTCCTGTGCACGGAGGATCACGCTGGGGTGGTGTTAGGATGTGCGGGTGGCAGCTCCGTGGCCATCGGTGGCTCCCGCAGGCCTGCTGCGGAACCCGAGTCAGCTGCTGCTGAGGCCCCGCTGGAGGAAGAGCTGCCAGTGTGGCCCCGGGCAGTGGAATGCATTCATCTGGCGGATGGAGTCATCGGGTACCGTCCACTCGGATGCTGAAGGATGTCTCCCAAGAAGAAGGAGTTTGGTTTGGGCAGTGCCGCGGGGCTGCACTTTCTGGCAGCGAACGGCCAACAGGTGCAGCGGCCTCACGCAGAAGCTCAGGTTCTCGGCTGGAAAACCACGTCCTTGGTAGAGGGGTCCTTCCTCGGCTTCCTCTGGACGCTGGCACTCATTCACCTAAAGCCGAATCGCGTCATGTAACGCGCACGCTGAGAAGAGAAGGCGCGGGTTCCGTTTGATGCCGCAGGGACTGGGACGTGGGTGCGCTAGAGCGCCTGGCTCCGCCTTGGGCAGGCGTGTCAGGAAACAGGCTTTAGCAACCCAGGATGAGGCCGTTCAGGAGGCTCAGACCTCGTGCCTTGAGCAGCTGGTGCGGGCCAGCAAGTACTGCAGAAGCCAGCCGTCCATGTGTTGGTGAGACGAGCAAGATGCGGCAATGGTGGTGGTGCAGCCGTCCCTGCAGTGTCGGGGACATTTGCACATCTCCCTGTGTGCTGGGCGACTCGGAAAAAGCACACAGCGTCGGCGAGGGGTATCCACACCCATACTCATGGCTCTAGGATGTTAGGAACGCTCTTGATTGTCCCATTGTGACGATGGGACTTCTGTCCCGCAAGCTCATGATGACAGCATCACGCCCGCGTGCTCAATGGGGAAAAATGCCAAGGTTTAAAAAGTATCCTTTGTGAGGTAGCATCGAAAGGGTCCCAGATGGGAGCCTCCCTGGGCAGGGAGAAGGCAAGGGTCCGTCCACACCACGACTCTTAGAGACCTCCAGTCAAGAAGCATAGCTCACCCCCACCTGTGCACACCAGTGTTCCCAGTGTCCCAGGGTCTGGCTGAGAAGCCGTCCCACCATCTGGCACATCCTGTTTCTGGACCTGGTGCTTTTTTTTTTTTTTAAATATTTTTATTGATTTCAGAGAGGAAGGAAGAGGGAGAGAGAGATAGAAACATCAATGATGACAGAGAATCATTGATTAGCTGCCTCCCCACTGGGGATCGAGCCCGCAACCTGGGCATGTGTCCTTGACCGGAATCGAACCTGGGACCCTTCAGTCCGAAGGCCGACGCTCTAGTCACTGAGCCAAACCAGCTAGGGCTGGACCTGGTGCTTTTATAAAAATAACATTTACTGGGCTTATTTTCTGACTTTAAAAAGTATTCTTGTTCACTGCAAGTAACTCAGGAGAACAACCACAACAACAAAGTATGAAGAAAAAAACAGTGTCCAAAACCAGTGTCCCGAAATCTCAGTTTGACGTGGTTTCAGCCTTCTCCAGGCACTGACTCGCTCATGCTGCTTAGCTGATCTCGTGTGTAATTGCTTCACATGAGTTCCCAATTGCTTTAACATGAGTTTGCGACAGTCAGTACGATCTCTAAGGGCAGTGGTTCTCAACCCTTGGCTGCACATTAGAATCACCTGGGAATCTTTTTAAAATCCTGATTTCTGGGCCTCATCCTCTGGAAATTCTGTTTCTTTGTTACTAATGTTGTGGCCCCATCCCATAACAAAGAAAGAGAATTTCTGGAGGATGAGGCCCAGAAATCAGGATTTTAAAAAGATTCCCAGGTGATTCTAATGTGCAGCCAAGGTTGAGAACTACTGATAGTCACATCTCTGCCTTAAACACAAATGTTAATTAAGCACCTGAAAGCAGTCGTTAAGAAGGTCAAACCGAATCTGTAATTGTGTTCACGTGACTATCAGCTTCAGCTTGGGCGACCTGGGACTTGCCAGAAAACGATGGATCCCACATCACCGGAGCGTTTCTGCGTGTGATGACAGAGCTGCTGAAGAAAACAGGGGTAATTGCACGGCGATGCGGAGTCGTGTTCACCTGTGGAAATCGCTTCCTTTCTCCCGTCAGGTACCAGTGCCCAGCAGGCTGCCTGAGCAACAAGGCGAAGGTCTTCGGAACTCTCTTTTATGAAAGTGTAAGTAGCCAGTTTTTCTTTAAATGGCTTGCTGCCCTGTGTTTTTAAAGGAGGTTGGTGGTTTTCAGGGGAAAAGGTTTCCCTTCCCCGCCTTTGTCTGACCTTTGTTTGCAGAGATGATCTGTGAGTGTTTGTGGGCCCACAAACTGGTGTAGCCGCTTTGGGGCACTGGGGCCAACCCTCGGGAAGCCCCGTGTCCGTGTAGACGCCCCGTTCACATGGCGTTAACGTGCACCACTGCATGGGGAGAAGGGCTGTTTGTCGCTGTTCTGACTGTGTCAAGCCCCTCGGATGGGCTTTTAAAGATAAGCAGCCCAGGGACAAAGGCGCACGTGTTCTGGAGAGAGGCAGGAGTCGGAGGTGGGGTGAGCTTCGGCCCGACTGTTTGGCTTCTTGTGGGTTGAAGACAGGCATCTTGGGGTCGGCCGACCAGGATCACTTCCGGGCACTCACGGTCTTCCCCTCCGCAGTCGTCCAGCATATGCCGGGCCGCCATTCACTACGGGATCCTGGACAACAAAGGAGGCCTGGTGGACATCACCAGGAACGGGCGGGTCCCCTTTTTCGTCAAGTCTGAGAGAAATGGCATGGAGTCTCTGAGGTAACTATTCTGTGAGCGGGGTTCCTTACAACGTTTTCTGGTTATAAAAGTATTATTGAGAGATGACCTTAGCCCATGACTCAGAACTCGCCCATAGGCAGCTCAGCATATTTTCACTCCGGTAGTGTGTGCCCCCTCCCTCTCTCTCCCTCTCTCGTTTGGTTGGGTTTCGGCTTCCGCTTTGCCTTGCTTCCTTGTCCCCAAGAACCATCAGGCACGTTATCACTAACAGTTGATGGTATCTTTGCGTTTATAGGCTAATTCTGGATTAGCACTTTTTCTTCCCAAGAATGAGGCTTTTCATTTTTTAAACACTTTTTTTTCCACGATAATGTTCTCACATAAGGTATGTGGCTGGTGGATGGGCCAGACAGTCCTTGGCTATGCTGACTTTTTGGGGCTCGGTGAGGAGGCCATGTGTTGACCTCTATGGGACAAGAGGCTAGAGTGACCTGGGACCATAAAGCCCAATAGAGGTCATGGGGTCAAACAGACTTGGCTCTGCTTCTTCCCTGTGCATGACCTTGGGCGGTTTCTTCATCTTTTGGGTGGCCGCACCCTCATTTGTAAATGAGGACCATGGTAGGCCCCGGGGCTGACACCCACTAATCCACGATGGCACAGCGTGTCAGGGCCTAGCCCGGCGTCTGTGACAAGGAAGCACCGAGCAAATGCTCCGTGATTGTTCAAGGCAGCATGTCCCGTGCGAATTGTGAGGCCACTCTGAGCGTTTCAAAAATGACAGGAGACATCCTCTCTGAAAGGTCCAGCTCTTCAAGGGGTGTCCGAGTACCCCCTCCCATCTTAGCTAAGGACCTAGGGTTATGTAAACAAAAAAAAGAGCAAGGAATTGTCAGCCAAAGCCAAGGAGGTGCTCACAGAGATGCCAGTTGGGCGACCTCAGGAGGCGTCTCAGTGCAGGCTGTGGGCGTGGCCAGGTTCAGATCCTGCTTGCCTGGGACGCTTGTCCTAGAGCCACCTCTGGTTCAATGCCCAGCTTTGCACCTAGAACGGGCTCTTCACATTTTAGAATTCAGGGAATGTGCGAAATCAACATAAAGCAAATTAAAGCTTTATTTTTACTAGCTTCTCATTGCAATGCCGCATGCCCTTCCATTATGAATGTTGGCTCCTAACCAGACTAGGTTAGCAGCACTGGCGACTCTCCCACTGGTGGACTCGGACTTGCTGCAGACATCGCAAAACAGTCTGCGTTCTTACGCTGAAATGACGGCAGTGAGAGGCCCACCTCTAAACTGTTCTTAATGCGTTCATAACACGGGTGGCTATTACTCTAATGCTAATTTGTTTTAATCGTTTGATAATGATATTAATAATAACTGATTTTCCTTTAGTCTTTTCAATTTATCATATGCATTTTAAAACTGTCGCTCTGAGCAGGGGTGCCTGGGCTCCTTCGGGCTGCCTGAGGGGTCCTTGCCCCAGAGAAGTTAATGAGCTGTGTTCGGAAAGTTCATTCCTAGATCCTGCTCTAGGTGTTCTCAGGGCCTTCGGGTTGGTGGGAGATAAGTAGGGAAATGAAACATTGAAGCTGTAAATAAAATAAACGTGGGAGCAAGTGCACAAGCCATTCTGTTTGCATTTACCGAATGTTTCCTTCTATAGCAAATACAAGGCATCCAGCTCATTCACGGTGTCAAAAGTGAAAGGTAAGCTGGTGGCTTTTTTTTTTTTTTTTTTTTTATGTGACCATAATACATGGGTTATCTTGGGTTTCCCTGGAAATGCCATTCCCCTCCGTTATGGATTTAATGTCTATTCTGCCTGCTACTAATGCTGTTCTCAGGAATCGGTCCTCTAACTAATTCCTAAACATATCTGAACTTGGCATTGGCCCCAGAGAGCTAAATCAGAAGCACAGGCTTGGCGTTTCAGCTGAATGTCACAGAAACACCAACACCT
Source organism: Myotis lucifugus (assembly GCF_000147115.1). Taxonomy (NCBI): domain Eukaryota; kingdom Metazoa; phylum Chordata; class Mammalia; order Chiroptera; family Vespertilionidae; genus Myotis; species Myotis lucifugus. Next base: position 1,415,677 of record NW_005871083.1, on the reverse strand, counting down.
GGGTCTGGAGTAGCTAATAGGTTGCGTAGGGAGGATCAGTTTCTATTGCTTGATAGTGACTACCTATTCCTAGAGCATTGTGTTGAGATGGATGCTAGGGCCTCATTCTGGGCTCAGCAGAAAACAGAGCTTGATAGATTAGTAATGTCTGCCATGGACAAGAGAGGGAAACGTGGGGTATGTTCATTTGGTTGGATGGGATGCATCCATGGGAGAGCATGCTTTTCAGTCACGACCTCCTTCAGACCAAATCCTGCTGTTTATGGAAATAAAGTTTTATTGGCACACAGCCATGCCCATTCATTTATGCATCGTCTATGTGTGGTTTCTTTGCAGCATAGATCATAGGGCCCACCAAGCTGGAAATATTTACTCTCTGGTCTTTTAAGCAAGAGTTTACTCAGCTCTGGACTAGATGGGGACATGCTGTCAGACACAGCAGGTGGTCAGTATTAGAACCACTTTCTTACATCTGTTGTTTAAACACGTGACTTTGCAGAAAAGAGTCCCTGGCCTCCTTTGAAACAGCTGTAGGCCCAGGAATTGGAAACCTGGATTTTCATCCATGTCCTGCGAGGTCTCAGCTTTTCTGAGCCCCCGTTTCCTCTTATAATTACAATAATACCTGCCACGGGGATCCAACATGACGAAGTAGGGGAAAGGTTTCAAAATCGAAAAGCACTCTGCAAACGAGAAGTATAGTCGATCCACGGAGAAGCTGCTGCGGTGGTAGCATCCCTGGCCAGTAAACACGTTCAGGCATGGGCTTGTCTCATCCCTTGAGTGGTCTCGGGTGGAGTGCCAGGAGCGCTGGGGCTTGGCACCTGTTCTCACCAGCCCTATTGGAGGGCTCAGTGAACCCCTAGAACCCAGGTATCAGGCCGTCCATTTCAAAGGCGGGTGACCCGAGGCCCAGGCTAGCTCTTGACCTGACCCTCTCCTGATGGCTCCTGTTCACAGTGCAAGACCTGGACTGCTACACCACCGTCGCTCAGCTCTGCCCATTTGAGAAGCCAGGGACCCACTGCCCAAGGTAAGGCCCACTGGCATCTGGGTTTGCAAACGTGGGGCCTGAGAGAAGGTGCCGTGCTGGGTTGGGGGTCATCTCCTGGCAGCGAAGTACAGTGGAGATCCGGATATGGCCCTTGAATGCGTATGCCCAGGAAAGCAGTCCTTTCGTGTTCAAAGCCAAGGGCCACTCGACCTTCCCTGGCACCGCTGGTTCTCAACCCTGGTTGCACATTGGAATAGTCTGAGAGGCATTAGACGCACAGATTCCCGGGGACCCTACCCTGACCGCTGAGAGCTGGATCTCTGGGATGGCCCAGCCAGGGACCAGCCTCGTTAGACGCTCCTGGCCGAGCTCAGTGGGCAGCTGGTCCCAGACTCAGTTCTGGGAACTTAGCTGTCCATTTGCTGCTCCTCCCCTCACTGGCCAGAGTGCTCACACATGTAGAAATGACTTCATTCGCCACGTGGCTCCTCCCAAGCCCCTCAGGCCGACCTGGAGATTTGTCACTGTGACCTCTTAGATCAGTCTAGAACTCTGCAGGCTTCGCGCTGCTGGTCCATTTCTATCGGCTCGTTGATTCCTCTGCCGGAGCTGTGATATTTTCTATGCCTCAGTTTAGAAACAGCTTATGAAAACCCAGTTTTGGGGGTATGATTTGCATACAATAAAACGCACCCATTATAAGTTTACAATTCAACGTGTTTTGATTAGTGCACAATCGTGCAACCCTGGCCGCAATCGAGACAGAAAGTTCCCTGTGGTCAGGCCCTCCCCTCCCTCACCCCTTCCCCACATCCCCACAAACCACCATCTCCTTCTGTCACCCTGATTTTGCCTTTTGTGGGATTTCTATAAGTGGAGCACCACAGCGTGCAGACCTTGTGTCGGGCCCTCGCTCTCTGCATGCTGCGGGAGCCATTCGTGTTGTTGAGCGTGTCCGGTTTATTCCTTCATGTCGCCGACGGTGTTCCATTCTGCGGATGTGCCACCGTGTGTTTAAGGACCAGGTTGACACGCATCTTCCAAACCTTAAGTGGCTGATTTTGGAGGAGGATGCATCATAACGTAAAATAAAGAGTGTCCTCGTAGCATTTGTGTCTGAAGTGCCCACAAGGTCCTCTCAGACGCTGGTGATGTAGCATCCAGTGAACCCTTACCCTGGGCCTGGAAGCTGGTGGGTTCTCCCAGGGAAAGACTGAGCTGAAACTGACAGGTGGACACCCCTGAGGTGTGAGCAGAGTCCAGCCCACGGAGGGAGCGGGCGAGGGACAGGAGGCTGGAGACTGGACAGGGGGCCCTGACTCCTCCCCTTTGCTACCCGCCTTCCTCTGGAGCTCTCTCCCTTCCTAGGAGGCTCCCACCACCACCCTCACCACCGCTATCACCACCGCCATCACCACCGCCATCACCACCGCCATCACCACCACCATCACCACCGCCGTTCTGACTCTCCCCCCACCAAATGCTCAAGTGAGGATAGCAACCTCTTAGTAGATTTCCCCAAATATTAAAGAGAAGCTGAAGGAAGTGATCTCAACCAAATAAAACACAAAAAGACAAACTTGACATAGGACACGTATGCAAACGGTCGGCTTTGGCCTGCCACTCCAGAAGATCTAGGAAAGAACGTTCTTCCCTGACTTCTGGTTTCTTTTTCGAAATCCCTCACACACACACCCTCTTTCTCTCTGCCACCCCTGCGCCCTCCCCGCACCATCCAGGCCCTCACTCCTGCCTGGCTGCTCTCCCTCCCGCCATCCTGCTGTCCTGGGGCCAGGTGGCTTCCGGGCCACATTTGGATTTCCCCTCCCTCCCTGGGCCCCCGCTGAGGTGCACTGTTCCAGATCAAGACAAAAGGCCTTTTCTTAAGCGAAGTTCCTGCCTTTGGCTGGGCCCACCCGTCTCCAGTTCCAGGCAGCGCCTCATCCTCTATCCCCTGCGCTGAGGGCAGGGATCAGGGATGTGGTGGCTGACATGGCGGTGACGTGACGCCTTTCCGCCTCAGGTTATCGGCACCCCCTCCCGGGAATAGTCTGTGACTCACGGAGGTGAGGGCCCTCCACTCCTTTCCTCCCCCACACGGGGAAGTGACCTTTAAAAAGCCTATTGATTATAATCTCCATAATGTGCCCACGTATGAACTGGCCAACACCCAAGGATGAGAGGGACCACCTTTCACAGTCCCCTACTCCCCTCCCTTAGATATGTATCCCCTCTCACCTTGTTGTCTGTGAGTGTCTTTTCTATGGGGTTTTTAAATTCTGTATGAACTATTTAAGAAGAGGAAACATATCTTTACCACTGCTAGAGTGGGAGGAGTATATATTTTTCTCTTCTTTTTTTAATCCTCATCTGAGGATATGTTTATTGACTTTAGAGACAGAGAGAGAGAGAGACATCGATGTGAGAGAGAAACATCAATTGGTTGCCTCCCGTGCACACCCCAAAACCTAGGTATGTGTCCTGACCAGGGGTTGAACCCACAACCTTTTGGTATATAGGATGATGCTCTAATCAACGGACCCACCGGCCAGGGCTTTTATTTTTTTTAAAAAGAATAAACAGTATGATAGTTTCCTGCCATCTAAGAACTGACATCTTGAAATTCAAAGAAAGAGGGCCAGCTGCTTCTCAAGAAGTTTTGTTTCCCGCTGACCATGACCATCACACAAATGCTTCTTGTTTTCCAGGGTTCGTTGTCCGGCGCACTGCAAAGACGAGCCGTCCTACTGGGCTCCTGTGTTTGGCACCAACATCTACGCAGACGTGAGTACGCTGGCATTTCAGTGACCACCTCTCAGAGCCTATTAAGCCCTCAGAAACCACATTCCAAGGTCTGGATACCAGAAACCCGAGATCTCATTCCTGGGCCTCCAGCTAAATTTAGACCAGTCACTTCTGCAACCATTGCCCTCGTTTCCCACTTACAGAGCTATTTGTACGGCTACCTCTGGGTGCGTCTGAATACAGATGCAGGGGTGCCTCCTCAGACGCAAGCGTTTTCATAGTTTGGTAAATGGAATCCTGCCTTCCCCCATTGATACGCGTGTTTAACCCGAAAGCTTTCATGTGTCACATACTTCACTTCCCAGATATTTAGTGACCTTTCCAGCTCTCCTGATGCATTTAGAGATACCGGTCCACGCTGCTCACTGCGTTTCCTATAGGCTGGGTATACCCTGAGCTATGAGCACACAGAGGAAGATACGAATTTTCTTCTCGTTAATAACCACTGATTGTATTGGAGCCTGTTCTTCCACATTTCCCTCCTAACGTTAGCAAGGAAGCTTCGGCCTGATTTTCCTTAAGTAAGCCCTTCAGGACGTAGTCTGCTCCCTCCAGCTGCCCAGGGTTTAGGGACATGGTGACCCAGCAGATGTGAGTATGGGCGCTGCTCTGCCCAGCAGCCTGCGTGATCTCGCCAAGTCATTCTCCGCACTGTGAAACGAGCCAGCTGCGGCTTTCTAGTCCGGGGCCTCTTCTAGATCTGGATTCCCACGATTAGATTAGCGCCACTCACCCCTCCACTGTTTCTCACCTTCACTGGTGTGGTTCTCTCTCACACACCATCGCCGTCTTTGCCTTCATCCGCCTTCGTTTGTTCTGGATCCCTGTGAAGGTGAGGGCACTGAGTTCTACGAGGTCAGAGCCGCCCAATGGCCAACATTTTTCCTATCTTTTTTTCTTTCCTCTTTAAATGAGTCATTGTTTTTCCTCAAAAACTGCTTGGCCAAAACTGAGTTCTAAAAGTTTAATAAAGGAGTAAAATTACACACACACACACACACACACACACACACACACTATTACACTAAATGTCTGAACCAAAGTCTGCTTTTAAAAGACAGAGACTTTGACTTTTAAATGACTTAAAGTGATTCCAGCGAAATACAAAGAAGCAAACAAATGAAGTAGGAGTGGCAATATTTCTATCCTATAAAGTAGAATCGAAGGTTAAGCATACTGAATGGGACAACACAATTCATTATGCAATGACACAAAATGTATCATCTCTATAAAGATATGAAAACGAAGTCTATGTGCAGCAAACAGTATAGCAGCTAAACGTCTAAAACACAAGCCCTTCCCCAAAGGTAAGACATACAAGAACTGGATACAAATGGAGTAATAACATAAAGCTGCCTTTCCCTATGTGTCAGGGCCTTTACGAACACCACCTGCAGGTTTTGTTATCTCCATCTGACAGAGCAGGAAAGTAAGGTCAGAATAACCTGTCCCATCACCTGCCCCAAGCACACAAGCTGGTACCTGGCGAGGTGAGATGCCATGAGGTGTGTCTTGCCTTCGGCTCTCTTCCTTCCATCCCGTTGTGCCTGAATGTACCTGCACTCATGGGGACACCGATGTTAGCAGGCCTGAGGCGGAAACCTGTGAAGGCTTGAACTCATTCTCTCGAGTTTTGAGTTTTGGGAACCACCGTGCTCATGGGCAGAGCTTGGCACACAACAAGTGTTCAATGAACGTTTGTTGAAGAACGAACTCAATGAAGATGCCACAGTGGTCAATACTTACACAGCTCTTCGGACAGCAAGAGAAGGAAGGAGGAGAGGGAGAAAGAACACGAGAGGAGGAGGCCGGGAGGGAAGGGGGAGGAGGGGAGGAAGGAAGAAAGCTACCTCCGTCCCAGAGGTTCTTTTCTGGCCTTGGTTTCTAGGTCACTCACTCTGTATTCTGGGAAATGGTGATGTCTTTTGGAAAGTGTCTGTTTAGCTAAGAGATTTATTT
>NW_005871083.1:1375169-1405169 GCF_000147115.1 Myotis lucifugus | reverse complement strand
TCTCCCTTCACTCTGTGAAGGCAAGATCTTCGTTTTGTTCCCTGTGGAACCCCCTGCATCTAGGACAGTGCACAGCACAGAACATTTTTGTTGAACAAATGAATGAATGAACGAACGAATGAATGATGTCGGGTCTCTCTGGAGAGACCACTGAGGAATCAAGGCAGTGACGGTCCTTTCCTCAAGGTTGGCATGGCCACCAAGCAGGAGGCTGACCCCCAGCAGGAGGCTGACCTTCACCCCGGAGCCTGGCCCTCGACATTGACCACAGCTCTTCCTGTGCTTTCAGACCTCAAGCATCTGTAAGACGGCTGTGCATGCGGGAGTCATCAGGAACGACAGCGGGGGCTACGTGGACGTGATGCCTGTCGATAAAAAGAAGACGTACGTGGGCTCGCTCAGGAACGGGGTCCAGTCTGAAAGGTAGGACTGCGCTCCTCAACTCTCCACACCCAAGGCCACAGGGGTGCCCCTGGGGGGCCCGGCAGAGGGCCCAGGATGGTGTTTGTTAAGATGAAACTCGGGCAGACTTGCATTAGCTCTTACCAGAACACCCTGAGAAGCCTGTACTTTCCTCTTCCTTTCTCTTTTCAAAGCAAGAGCTTGTCTCTTTCTATTACCAATGCACAATTTTTTAGAAAATTTAGAAACATCAGAGGAGTCCATAGGAAAACAGCCATCCATCACCTGTCACCTGGGGGAGTTGCTGTTAGATGTTTGGTGCCTGTGCCTATGGTCCCTTTTCTATGTGTGCATGTGTGCCTGTCTCCCCCTTCCCCCACAAACAGTGGGATCAAATTATAGTTACACTAGAGGCCAGGTGCATGAAATTCATGCACTTGGTGCGGTGGCGGTGGGTGGGGTGGGGGGGAGTCCCTCAGCCCGGCCTACACCCTCTTGCAGTCCGGGACCCCTCAGGGGATGTCTGCCTGCCAGCTTAGGCCCAATCCCTGAGAAGCCAGGCTCGCTGCTCCTTAGCGCTGCATCGGAGGCGGGAGAGGCTCCTGCCACTGTTGCTGTGCTCGCCAGCCATGAGCCTGGCTTCTGGCTGAGCAGCACTCCCCTTGTGGGAGCGCACTGACCACCAGGGGGCAGCTCCTGCGTTGAGCATCTGCCCCCTGGTGGTCAGTGTGTGTCATAGTGACCGGTTGTTCTGGTTGTTCCACCATAACGGTTGCTGGGCTTTTATATATCTAGATAGTGGTTAGATATAGCTCCATAATAATGTACTTACATATTGTTACATAAATGAGAGCGGAGAGTCTGGAGGCTCTGCTTCTTACCAGCTTTGTGACCTTGAACAGCCGCCTGATTTCTTTGAGCCTCAGTTTTCTCACCTGTGATAGGGGGATAACAGTAGTCTCTACCTCTCAGGGTGGAGGGGGGGTTCCCTGAGATGATGCCCAGCTCTTTTTAGAAGCCCACCGGTCGTACTGGGGCAGGACCCGCCGCAGTGACCTCACTTTAATTTAAGTACATCTTTAGCGGCCCCATGTCCAAGTACAGTCCCATTGTGAGGGTGCTGGGGTCAGGGCTTCAGTATGTGAACTGGGGAGGCGGCTCAGTTCAGCCCATAACACAGGGAATGCTGAAGACTTTACACTTGAGGGCCCTCTTTAGAAAAGGTATATAAAGTCAAGAACACAAGATGCGCTAAGGCCCCTTGAACCTGAAGGTCTGTGGCTCCATCCTCCTGTCCCCCCCTCCCCTCCTCCCGGAGCGCGCTCAGCCTCCGGGCGGTGCTGTGTGTGAAGACCTTGCGGAATTCCGTGACGGGAATCGCACACGCTGCTTCCCAGGGGCCCCTGCACAGTCACTGCCCTCAGCCCGGAAGCCACAGCTAACTGCTCATGCAATTTCTCCCTCAGCATTTGCAACCTTTGTTTGGGAAGAGCTTAATGAAGGGAAATTCCATTGATTTAACGGGAGGGAAATGAAGCAGCTGATGAGGTGGAATTTCCTGGCCAGGCCGGGAAGAAATCCCAGCGCACCAATCTACTGAGCTCTTTAAGAGAAGCCGCGTGGTGGGTCGGCCTCTATCCTCTGCCTGTACTATCCTGAGGACATCACAGCAGCTCCCAGGGCTGCAAAAGGGCTTATTGTGTGGCCTCCAAAAGGCGGGTGTCTTGGGAGGCCAGGGGGCCAAGACGGGGTCCCAGAATGGGCTTCTTGTTCACTGTTACGCCCCCTCCCCATGAGGCGTCATTCGTTCTCTCTCCCCAGGGACCCACCTGAATGGCCACTGTTGTTATGAGCATCTGCCAGGCAGCCTTGCCCAGGCCCCGCGTGGCTGAAGCCCGCTGCACTGTTCAGAAGGTGTTAGTGACTTTCAGAAAGTGTTAGTGAGCTTCTATAGCGCCCCCTAGCGGGGACTCTGCTCCCCTCTTCCCTGGACTCCTCCCTGCCCCACACCCCGCATCCTACAGGCTGGAATCTGTGATGGTGTTTGCGCAGGTCACTCCACTCTCTGGGCCTCGGTTTCCTCCCCTGCAAAGGGGGAAATGATAGCTCCCGCCCCCTGCGTGGAGGTGAGGTGGGGAACTCCTCGTGGGCTCCCCAGGCCGGCAGCGTCCCAGTCAACCAGGTGCTGGTTAGAAGAGCAGATCCTCGGGCCGCCTCAGACCTGAGTCAGAAACTCCAGGAGGGGCTCGGCTGGCACACTGGAGGGCGGCGGCCGCTACTATGAGGGGGATGGAAGGGGACCGTGTCCCCGGCACACGTAGCCAACACTGTACATGATTCTGACATTGTGCCATCATTTACTACACATGGTGAGCCAGGACCTGCGCTGGGGTCCATGGCACCGAGATGACAGGGTCCACCCTGCATGTACGGAGGGAAGAGGCTAGGCCAGAGGGCACGTAGGGCCGATGGCGTTTGGGACCTGCTGCGCTGTGTGTCCTTGGGTAGGCAGCCTCCCCCAGCCGCGGTCCCGCCGCATGGAAAGGTTGCTGTGACGATGAATGAGACGGTGTGTGCAAAGCGCTTACTGGTGGCTCATAGTGAGTGTCCGATGAAACTGGTGGCCCTTCTTCCTGTGGCATTCCTTCTAAGGTCTGCTGCGAACCTCCAGATGCTGTGGCTTTTAACATGGTGCCAATCAACTTGATCATAAAAAACAGCCTTTGATAGATTACCTTTCAGGACAAGGAAGAGGCTTGTTAAGGAATGCAATCTTTCCTCTTGCATCCACCCTCCCAACATGCACTCACATCACACGTCTTACGTGGGGTGAGCCCTAGTGTCCAGGCACCAGGACCAGCAGGGAACCCGCCTGCCCTCTGCCCTCGTGGGACTTACAGTCTAGTCGGGGGACAGACGTGGAAATACGGTAGTAGCAGGGCCCTGGGTGGTTCTGCTATAGAAGGAGGTGCAGGGAGCTCAGTGTGTCAAGCAGGACCCCGACTTACTGTCCAGAGGCGCCTGCTCGGTGACGTGGCTGCAGCAGATGCTGCACGTCTCCAGGGTGGCCCTGCCCCATCTCCCCTTGTTCAGATGGGGCCTCAGCAACCCTGCACAGAGCCCAGGGCTGAGGAATTTCCCCAGAGCCTGTTCCCCTTAGGGACTGTGGGGATCAATCTGGGGCAGGGGGTGGCTCTGTCCCCAACGTTGGCTGGGACGCTGGAGTGGTCACAGTCAGTCTCAAGGGAGATGTGGGCCCTGGCCATCGGCAGCCCCTTCCCAGCAAACTGGGTTCTAAGTGTAGGGAATCCTTCAATCACTCAAACCAACAAAACTCCCGAACAGCACTGCCAGCACACGGCCAACAGCTGGTCCTGCTTCAAAGTGGTATCGGTTTACGGGTGGGGAACGTCTGGCCCTCGGCCGTAGAAGGCCCGAGAACTCATTTAGTCTGGCCCTGCCAAGGCATTCGGGGTGAGTTGGTCAAATGTTTGACCAAATATAACAGGCTAATTTTTAAATTGATGATTTTGCATGGCCTGAAAGTGATGTTAGAAATACCCACATGGCCCTTGGCAGGAAAAGGTTCCCCACCCCTGGTTTAGGCAATGACTTTTCTAGAAGAGGATTTCCTGAACGTTTTGAAAGGTGGCCGTGCCGAATTAGGACAGCGTAAGGGGACAGGCACCTTCTCTCACACGTGTGCCCGTGGAGGATCGCGGCGGAAGGAAAGGACGTCAGAGAGCTTTTGATGTTGGGACTGGGCTTTGTGCAAGTATTCTGAGGAAGAAGTGGACGTCTGGGTGAATATTGGTTCAAGACGTTTTCTTAGACCAGGACCATTTTTAAAGGCAGATTTCACAAGGAGATTGGGAAATATGCCGCCAGTGACATGGACAACTCCTCCATCCCTCCCAGGACAGGTCACCCTGCTCCCAGAACTGCCAGCTGTCCTCTCTCTTTAATCCAGTCTGTGTTGTGCAGCGCCAAATGGGGATCTTGGACTCAGCCTTAACTTTGCAGCTCCTTGTGGACCTGCAGGCCCCGCCTCGGAGGGGCTCCCACTGCCATCTGGGTCAGCCAATGCCATCTTCAGGGCTGGCCTGGCCACAGCCCGTCCATTTAGGGTAACGGTTAGAAAGGGGTCCCACATCCTGAGTCCATATCCCAGCTGCACCTGGAGCAGGTGTTTCATTTGGAGCCGATTGTGTCACCTCTCAGAGCCCTGGTTGCCCCCTGAAAGTGGGAAGAACCTTAGAGATCCCGTGGGGTGACTACAAGGAATGGATGACAAGTGAGGTCTTAGCACATGTTGTGTAGTGAGTGTGCCGGGCAGGGCTGCTGGCAGGAGGTGAATGTTAGCGCCTGGGGCAGGGTGATGGCCGTCAGAAGGCTGGGAGTCAGTAACCAGGCAGAGACGGGGACACCGCCTGAGGCTGCAGACCTTTCCCAGAGCACCTTGTCAGGCTGTCAGGTAGGTCAGAGACCCCGCATGAACTGAGTCAGCCAAAGGGACCCCCCCCACCCCTCCGCGAAGCTTCCCAGGCCAACCCGGCTCTTCCAAGTTCTGTGGGGAATTTTCGTATTTGTTTCCCCTCCCTCCTTCCTCCCTTCCTCCCTTCCTTTCCTTCCTTTCTTTTTCCTTTCGCTCTCTTTCCCCTCCTTCCTTCTTTTTAAAATAAGATTAGAGAAACTTCAAAAAATACTGCAACTAATTTTAAGAAATTACTGTCACTGGAACTCCAACACCCAGGAGGAACCACTCCACGTCCTGGTATGTTTCCTCCCATTTTCTTCTGATTACACACAAGCACCTTGTTTTTTAACTTTTTTATAAAATGGGACCGCGCTATCCGTCTCGTCCTGTTAACTCCTCAGTCAGCCACAGGCTGCGAATGTCGTTCCAAGTCAGGCTCGATGTCGCCACACCATCGCCTCCGTGGCTACACACTGTTCCCTTGCGTGGACAGACCATCATTTCTTTACCAGCCAGTGGACATCGTGTTGCTTCCTCTTTTCTTTTGTTAAACAACACGGCGAAGAACACCTTTGCACAAGCCCGTGTACTTCATTGACACTTTCTCTAGGTAACTTCCTTTTGGTAGAATAGCACCGCTGACGTGTGGATCTCTTTATATAAGGCCCAGGTGTCTCTCTCTCCCTGCTGTTTAAACCCTGCCCCCAACGGCTCTCCATTGCAACGGAGAACAAAACCCCCTCCTCTTACCACGCAAGGTGACGCCTGCGGCCAGCCTGCCCACTTCCTCACCCTCTCTTGGCGCATTGCTCCCCCCCAGGACAGCACTTCCCTCACTCGCTTTCTCTCTGCTCCTCGAATGTGCCAAGGTCATCTCACCGTAGGGCCTTTGCTGGTGCTTCATCCAACCCTGGACGCTCCCAGCTCCTATATGTTCCTGCGGCTGGATCCCCCTTGTCACTCGGACCTACACAAAGGCCACCTCCCTGAGGAAGCATTCTTCTACCCCTGAGCCTCCAGCCGCTTTCCTCCTCCCCCATCTGATGTGATCCCGTTGTCCCAGGTTTTATGTTCCTCCCAGGACCCGCCTCTCTCTGAAACTATTGCGTACACACATTTAGCTGCTTATCTCCCACCCCCAGGCTATAAATGACATGAAGGCAAGAGCCCCATTAGTTTTGTTAACCCCATGTCCCCAACACCCAACCCAGTGCCCGGCACGTATCAGTCAACATGGGTCGAATGACAGACAAATTGCTGGGTCAGCAGTTGGTTCAGAACTAATTGAGGGATTTTTAATACCCTTTGTATGAAAATTGCTCGATACCTTTTATGAAAATTGCCAAGAAATGCTTTGTCAATTTACACTCCCTTCACATATGTGTGGGAGTTACAAGCTAATCCAAAAATAGAATCAGAGGTCAAGATTTAGGAAGATAGGTTATCGTATGATTTCTCAAATCACACTCATTTCAAACATACACAACTGTCAGCTTACCTGGAGGGCCACAGTGAATAGTTGAGGTGTGCACAGATGGACCCACTGAAGGTTCTGAGCAACCCAAACGAGGGGGATTCTCTGCCCGTGGCAGCGCGTGGGCCGCACTGGCGTGGTCTCCCTGGCCCTCCAGCAGTCAGCACGGTGTCTGATGTGCTAATGAACACACGCCAGTTCAGTGGGCCTGTGCTTGCCTCTGAGGAGGATGAGTTGCTCAGTGGGGCTGCTTGGTAGATCCAGGCAAGACATCCAGGTACTAGGTACCCATCTGGACACCAGCCTGAATGGCCCCCTGGTCCCTGGATTGTTTGGGGCCCTGGGAGTGGGAGAACCCCCTGCCCCATCAGGAGTCAGAGGAGACCCACGCCCTGGTCATTTTCTCCAGTGTGGCTTGCCCACCACGTGGAAGAGCCAACTGCCTTGTGGCTCTGGGTGGTTCTCCCAGATGATTCATTTGGGCGAAGAATCCGGGGAAATCTTGCAGCCCGGAGGCCTGAGGAGGGCCTGGAATCTGAGCTCTCCAGAAACCAGCAGGGCAGCCGGGGTAACCCAGCCCCTGTGTGGCCACTCTCCCTCTGAGTAGTCTGCTGGACAGCTGGCTCCCAGGCCCCGGGGCCAAGCATCCTGCTCTCTCTGGGCCCTTGGCCTTCCCTCACAGCTCCAGCTCGCCAAGGGCTCCTATCAGATCCACATTTCAAAGTTCAATCCCAGGGTAGCCAAATCCTGGACTTGCCACGGGGAAAGGGGAAAAAAGGAGGAATTCCAGCAGCCTGTTCCCGAGGATCCCTGACCTTGCGAACAGCCTGAGATGGTGGTGGTGGTGGTGGGGGGGGGGCAGCTCTCTAGTCCAGCAGTTTCCAATCTGGAGGGGGGACTCTGAGGAAATCATGCTTGGATCATGGCTGGGCTTTCATCCTACACTCAAACGCATGCATAATGAGCAAGATGCAAATTAAAACTATTTGGATGCCGTGGCCTAGTTTAGATCGGCTGAGAACACAAAGCTAGATGATTTGCTTGGTGGATGGGAGCTGTCAGTTGGTAGAATCTTTATGGAGGGCAATTTGGCAAGCCTCCCAAATTACAAATGCCCACATCCTTTGATCCAACAATTTCACCTCCAGGAGCTTGTCCACAGGCACCTCCTACATACGTGAAAAGCCACGGACAAGGCTGTTCTCCTTAGCACTGTTTGCAAAAACAAGAGATTAGAAATAACTAAATACCTATTTAAAGGCACTGTTACCTTAGTATAATACTTTAATAGAACAGAAGACTATGCAGTTGAATAAAAAGCCTGAGAAGCTCTCTATGTGCAGACAGCCACCAGTAATGGCTGAAAGACAGACAGTAACAAATGCTGGTGCGGCTGTGAAGACACTGGAACCCCCCAGGGACTGCTGGTGGGAATGTACAATGGTGCAGCCGCTATGGAAAACAGCTGGGCAGTTTTTTAAGAAATTGAACAGGCCATTTAACATACAACCCAGCAACTCTGCACCCAGATATCCACCCAAAAGAACTGAAACAAAATGCCCACATAGACACTTGTACACAAATGTTCATAGCAGCATTATTATTTTTTTTAATCTTGATTGTTGAAATATTACATACCAGGTATGTCCCCTTTTCCCCCCAGGGGCCCTCTCTAGCCCCCCCTCGTCCCCCCACCCCAGGCCTTCACCACCCTTTAGTCTGGGTCCATGGGTTATGCATATATGTATGTATACACGGTCTTTGGTTGATTATCTCCCACCCACCCAACCTCCTCCACCTTCCCTCTGAGATTTCGTACTCTGTTCCACGTTTCCATGTCTCTGGATCCACTCCATTAATCAGTTTATTTTGTTAATTAGATTCCACATGAGTGAGATCATGTGATACTTGTCTTTCTCTGACTGACTTATTTCACTTACATAGCAGCATTATTTATAATAGCCAAAGGTGGAATCTAAATGTCTATCAACTGAAGAATGGATAAAGAAAAGTGGTATATCCATATAATGGAATATTATTTGGCAATAAAAAGGAATGAAGTACCAACTCTGCTACAACATTGATGAACCTCAAAAACGTTATGCTAGGTGAAATAAGCCAGCCACAACAGGCCACATGGTGTAGGATTCCATTTCCATGAAATGGTCAGAATAGGCAAATCTGTAGAGAGAGAAGTTCCCAGGTCCTGAGAGGAGGGAAATCTATAATAAAAAAAGCCGTAATATGCTAATTAGACCGGACAGCTGAACGACCTTCCGGATGTCCTTCCTGACGAAGCAGTGGCAGCGGGGGCCAAGGCAGAGGCAGTTAGGGGCAATCAGGCAGGCAGGCAGGCAGGCAGGCAGGATGGTTAGGGGCAATCAGGCAGGCAGGCAGGTGAGCAGTTAGGAGCCAGCGGTCCTGGATTGCGAGAGGGATGTCCGACTGCCAGTTTAAACCGGCAGTCGGACATCCCCCGAGGGGTCCCAGCTGGGCTGAGGGGACCCCCCCCACCCCGTGCACGAATTTCTAGTTGATTATAAATGGTCATGAAAGATCTTTTGCGGGGGGGTTGGGGGGGGGGCGGTGGTGGTGGTGGTGATTGTAATGATTTAAAATAAGCTTTGAGATGATTGCATAATCTCCTTGCCTGAAAAATGGGATACATAATGGCACCTACCAGGGGAGGAAGGTAAAAAGGCGCATACAAAGTGCTTTGCACAGAGCTCGCACACAATCTGAGTGCATTTGGCGTGCCCATTTTAATGACAGCAGCACATGCATTATTGTTATAATGCCAACCGGTTAATCTGTCAGCCAGATGGCCACTATTTGGGCTGACAGGTGTTAGTAAAAACCAGGCAGGAGTTTTGGAGGGGGAATTCAATTCAGACAGACTGGGGCCAGTAAGTCCCAGAGTTAAAAGAAAATAACTTAACAACCCTGACCTAGATTCAGACCCAGGCAAGGAGAATGGAATTTGCCAGCTGTTCCTGGCCGGGGCGGACTCCGTTTCCAGCAGCTGTGGGGAGGTGTCCCTTCTCCCCGGTCCTTCCCCCACGGGGACACGCGGGACACCCAGCTCTTCCTTCCCCGCTCAAGTCGCTGTGGAAATCCACCCTTCCCCAGATAACACGCCCTCCCCTTCTTTTGCAGCTTGGAGGCGGCTCGGGACGGAAAGGCCTTCCGGATCTTTGCTGTCAGGCCGTGAACTTGCAGTGCTGGGGAGAAGGGGGTCTTCCAGAGGGCTTCTGGGTTTTGCTTCTTGTTTTTATTTTATCATTTGGGGGTGGGCTGGGGATATGGAGTGGCAGGAAACTTCCCTTGAGTGGTGTTCAATGTCGCGTCCTTCGTGCCTTCATTTCATCTCTGTGCCGTGGAGAAACAGCATCCTCTGGGGCCCGGCCGGCAACTGGCGACTGGTCCTGCCGAGGCCTGGCGGCCTCCATCTGCTGCCCCCTCTGCACAGACAGTCACTCAAGATGCTCCTCCTCATGCAGCCTCATGGGGAGCGAGGATTCCAGACCCGCGGAGAGAGCACCAGACTTGGGGATCCCAGGCTGAGGCCTTCAGGGGTGCAGGAGGAGGCAGGCTGAGCACACGCAAGGGGAGTTTCAGGAATGGGGTAGAAGGTAGTTATTTAAAAAAAAAAGTAAAACACAGTCCGTTCAGATCAATGGAGAAAAATGAGTTTAATGTTTGCTGGTCAGACAAATGGGCCAGAACAGGGGGCTGGGGAAGCGAGACTCGGGCTCTGCCCTGGCAACTGTCCTGGCTGGCGTCCTGCCGCGAGCAGGCTGATTCTATAAACAGCAGTGCTGGTTTATTTAGAGTTCAGTAGTAACTCCAGAGATTTATCTTGTCTTTGTCCTTCCCTTCGTCCATGTGGCCGTCTGCTGTCGTGACGTTTGGTCTCGTTGAGGACTAATGAACCAGGACCCTTTCTTTACCCCCTACCCATTGTGGCTCACACACCAGCCCAGACTAGTTTATGTGTCATAGTTCACACCGGGGTATTTGCTTTGCAAGCGATTCTGTCTGAAGCCCACTTTTAAAACAAAAACACTCCTAGTCTCTGTTGGTTTCACCGAGATATCGAAGAACAGCCAAAGAAGAGGGGTTTGGTTGCTGCTTTTAAAAAGTGACAATTAAACGTGCAGATTCAACTTCTGTCAGATGACCTATTTTTTAGCAGTGGGAGGAATGGGTTCCTTAATACCTTCTTCGCCGAGGTTAGCAGCTCTGGGAAGAGGAACAGCCTGTGGTTATGAAATGGTCCTGCGGCATAATAACCACAAGAGAGAGTAACACTCTAGAAGGATTCCTCTTCCTGTTTTTGTGGAACAACTCTTGCCAAATGTTCCTGAGACTCCGAGGAGTGTGGTGCTCTCTGGCTTCCTTCACTTTATAAAAGTTCTTCATAAGCCCAGACCAAAACCCACAGTGAAATAAAATACCCTTTTGTAAATAGTGTTTCTTTACAGAAGGTAAAATTCCACCCTCGAGCATCAGGCTGGCCAGTAGATCACTTTTGTGAGCACCAGTTTTCAAATTTGATTTCACTCCCCATCAAAATATCTCAAAGGCAAAGGAATCACCAGGAAAAAAACAAAAACAAAACACAACTGGTGCGCTGAGTGCATTCTTAATTAATGCAAAAACTGAAGGGGAACAGCTTCTCCCCTCCCCGATCCAGGGAGTTTGTATAAGCAATGAAGCTCTTCGCTGCACGGAGCTGAAATCTGTGGGGCCATGCTTTTGCCGTGTGCATTGTGGGTTTGTAGTCATTCATAGGTTCTGACTATTCAACCCCATGTGCCAGAGTGAAAGAATTGGGTCAGCCTGTCAGATATTGTGTCCGGTTCCCTGCAAAGACCCGAGTCCTCGGAAACTTTGGGTAGTACCAGCTCTGCTGCTGGACTCCTGCGCGTCCGTCACCAGCCTTTGGTGGCTGTGGCTGTGCTCTGTCCAGCCTGCAAGGCTGGGCTTTCAGAATTAGTGACAGCCCAGGGGGCTTTCCGTGGCTTCCGAAGCCTCGTGCCCGAGGCAGAACCTGAGGTTCCAGAGTAAGCAGACCCATCACTTTAGATTACGCTCCCAGGTCCCTGAGTGCCTCCCTGAGTGGGCCCATCAGTCGAGCGGCCTGCCCAGAGCCAGACCTTGTGTCTTTTTCATCCTCACGAACATTTCAAAACTGGAACCGTTTTTCTTCTGAAAATGAAAACCAAGACCACAAATCATAAGCCCTTGTCATCAGGGACCACCTCTAACTATGTGTTTCGAGGTGGTGCCTGCTTACACCCATTGCGCCATCAGCACTTAACCCATGAGAAGATGGAGAATCAGGCCAACAGGGTTTCTGGGTCTCCTGCCCCCGACATGAAAAGTTTCGGTTTCCTCCGGATTTCTGTGCCCTGTGTTCTGAGATTTCATATCGTCTGTAGGCTCACTCGGCCCGCAGCTTACATGTGTGCTTTTTTTCTATGAAAAATGATGTATTTTACTACTTCCTATGTACAAACGTTTACTGTAAAAAAAAATTTTTGTGTGCTTTGCATGAACAGGGACCACATTGCTATTGTTTCAATAAAACTGGTTTGATTTCTAAAACATTTCGGTGACGTCTCTTTTATGGAGAAATCGGAACAGTTTGTGAAATACAACTGTGGAAACCTCCTCACAGGCTGTTACCTATTTTGCTTACGCGGCTTCTACCAGGAAGGAGCGTGGTGGGATGCTAATTTCTGCGGTATTTCCAGAGGCTCTCGGAGACCCCCACCTGATAAGCAGGAAAAGGTGTCATTTAAAGTGTGTGAATCACAGGGGGTGGGGGACTTGCCAAATTCGGATTCTGGTCCAGCAGGTGTGCAGTGGGGCCGGAGTCTGCATTCCTCGGGAGCTCCTGGTGATGCTGGCATGCTGATCCCTGTCCTACTCTGAGAGGCGCGTGGTGACAGGCTCAGCCTCATTCTGTCACTGTCTTAATCAGCTGGGGCTGCCATAACAAAAGACCACAAACCACTCAGGGGCTTAAACAACAGATTTTATTGCTCTCGGTTCTGGAGGCTGGAAGTTCAAGATCAGGGTGCTGGCAGGGCTGGTGTCCCCTGAGGCCTCCCCCCTTGGCTTATAGACAGCCACCTTCTTGACTGTGTTCCTTTTCTCTCTGAGTGCATCCCTGGTGTCTCTTCTTATAAGGACACCAGTCCTACTGCATCAGGGCCCCACCCTTATGACCCCAGTTAACCTTAACTACCTCCTTAAATACAGTCAAATTGGGGGTTAGGGCTTTAACATGTGAACTTGGGGAGGGGGATACAATTCAGTCTCAGTCACCTTCTTCACAGCCATCAGCCCCTGTTCATGGGATCGCAGCCCTGTGTCCCCACGTGCTCCAACGCACTGTAGCCCACAAGCGCTGCTGGGGCCCCTGGCTGACCTTTCTCCTCTCGCCATCAATGCTCCGCCTTCGCTTTCACAGGCCCTCTCTTTATGCTCTTGTTCCTTGATGGGGGGAGAGCTTTCCTCTTTTCTAAATATGGCGAAGGCTTTTTAGATGGTAATTTTACAGCATTAAGTAACCAATTGTGCGGAGGAATTGCCACAATCACCGAGATTGGATAATAATGACTCATGTGTGGGAACCACTGGTTTCTGACGAAAGCATTGCCAGGTTCACAGAAAGGCCCCCATGGGCAGCTCCCCAGGCTGTTGGAGAGCCTGCCTGTCCGGCCGCCTCCCTCAGAACCTGCCGCCTTCCCAGCCTTCCCGGGTCTGATATCCCAGGGTGCCACCCCCCTGCACCCCAGCACCTGTCCCCAAACCTCCCGCATGTAAGCGTTGCCGTGACCACTGGAGAAAGCGGCGGGGGGAGGGGGCGGGGGGAGCAGGGCTGGTGCTTCCTGTTTGCAGAATTCTGGGGTGAGGCAAAGGCCGCGAGAGTTGTGTAACTTCACGTTGAATGCTGCAGTACCTTGGTCCCAAGTCACGCTGCTTGGGGACCTGTGGAGAGCAGCTACAGTGAGAGCAGGCACAGTCCTCTCATGGCCACGTGCAAGTCCCAGCTTGGAGGGCAGGGCCTTCCCAGCACAATTATAGCCAACAGCTCTAGTTGTGAGCTTGAACCTATGGTCCGAACACGTGGCCCCACGTGCCTGAGTAATATGGGCTTGATAGAGTTCAGGTGCATGCAGTTGAGTAGGATCGAAACCCTCGAGAATGTTGTAAACATCTTGAGCACGCCCTTACTTTGCCTGGTGGAATCTGGCTATAAAATAAAGACAGGGCTTGTAGTCCGTGGTGCTGTCTCTCCATCCGGGAGCAGCGTCCCACCCAGACCCAGCTTTCTTCTCTTATCTGTCTTTTCTCAATCCTTCACCGCCCCCTCTCAGGGTCACTGAACCTGACTGAGCTGGCGCGGAACACAAGGCGCCCTGGGGCTGAGTATGCCATGGCCGTGCCGGCTCGCCACAGGGACCCACGGATGGGGTCTCCATCACTTGGTGACACAGGGACAGAGAGCACAGACCTGGGAGTCCTCTTACAAGCTGCGGGACCTCAGACAAGTCAATTGCCTCTTTGGGCCTAAGGCTGGTCATCTATAAAGTGGACATTTATCGCCCTGGCTAGTGGGCTCAGTGGTTAGAGTGTTGGCCTGCACACCCAAGGGTCGCAGGTTTGATTTCTGGTCAAGGGCACAGACCTGGTGGGGCACGTGCGGGAGGCAACCAATCCGTGTATCTCTCTCACATTGATGTTTCTCTCTCTCCCTCTCTCTTCCTCCCTCCCACCCTCCCCCTCTCACTCCCTCAATTTCACTCTCTCTAAAAATCAATGGGAAAATGTCCTCTAGTGAAGATTAACAACAACAACAACAACAAAAAAGGAAATTTATCATAGGCCCCTCATGGCCGTGTAAAGATTGAATTAGAGGAGCTGTAGATAAAAGTCCTCAAAGTACGTGCTCAGGTGATACTAACTATTTGCCCCAGTTGGAATGCTTTTGGCTGCAGGTAACAGAAACCCCATCGAATGGCCGAGGACCTGATAGAAATGCAGGTTCTCAGGCCCCACCCAGACCTACAGATCCTCAGAGGTCACCCAGACCCTGTGTGCTAACCAGCCTCTGGGGGCTCTGGTTCTGTGGGAGGAGCATCACTCTAAAGACATCCCGATATCTCAGCCTCGGGAGTCTGAGGAGGTGATTCTGGGGCGTCAGCTCAGTGAGCTCAGGACACCCCGGCGACATCTCTCCAGGCCTCTCCCCTACCCTGTGGTCATGGCAGGGCCACAGCTGTGCCCACACACTGATGTGAGACAGGAAGATGGACGGCAGTGGAAGGACTTCCTCCCATGTTCTCTCTTTGATCAGGGAAGGACACCTTTCCTGGTGTCACACAGTAGGCCTGTTTTGAAATCCCTTTCATCATAAACAACCACATGTTTATTCCCAGATCTGTCACAAGCAACTGTTGAAGGAACAGGAAGGTTTAGAGTGGAAAGAGGGGAACTAGGAGGCCATGACTGCTGTCTTTACATAAAAATGTGCTCTCATAGGAGGAGGTATGATGTGAGTTAAGAGGCGGGACTCGGACATGCCTGAGCTTGAATCCCAGCTCAGCTCTTTACTTGCTGTGTGATGCCGGGCAAGTTGCTGAACCTCTCTGAGCCTCAGTGTCCTCCTCCACAAAAGGGTGATGATAGCAGTGTCCACTCCACAGGGCGGTGATGTGGATGAAATGAGGTCAGACTTGAGACATGCTCAGTACTTGGCATGCGCAGACAGCTGCCACAGGTGGTCACTCTCATTGTTTTGCAGAACTAATGCCAATGACAGCATGTCACAGGGAGACAGGTTTGGAGCAGGCAGCTAGATGGGCATGAGCAGAGTAGGAACGATGGACCAGGTGCAGAGTGCTACCAGGATGGAGAGCCCCGGATGCCTAGCAACGGCAAAACTGCAAGCTCTTGCAGGACCACTCCTTCAGCATTAACACACCTAGGCCTTGGGTATGTTTCAGCCCCCGGCCCAGAGGAGCAGCAAAACCAGGCAGAGTAAAGCCACGGCTGACATCAGGACCGGCTGCATGGACTAATGAGCCCCTCCCCTGGCGCCCACCAATCAGTAGAAAGCACATGCTGAAGCGACACACCTGGAAAGCTGATGAATATTCTATTGAGATCCTCCCCCTGAGACCTCAGATAGAAGACCTCAGGACAGGACCCAGCAGGGCTTTCTTTCTCTCTCTCTCTCTCTCTCTCTCTCTCTCTCTCTCTCTCTCTCTCTCTCTCTCTCTCTCTCCTCGCTAAGCTCCAAAGGCCCTTCTTTTGCAATGACTTGTTTCCTGAGCCCATTTCTTCTACAGCTACTTCTTCTAACTCTGTGACTTTCTTTTCTCTCTTCTTTTTTAAAAATAATTCTTTATTGTTGAACGTATTACATATGGCCCCCCGTTTCCCTCCTTGACCCCTTCCAGCCTGCCCCACCCCCCCTACCTCTGTGACTTTCTAAATAAACTTTCTCTTATAATTTGTGTCTTGGCTCTGAATTCTTCTCTTAGCCAGAACTCAAGAACTGAGGTGCCAGAAAGGAGGTTAACACCTGGTGCCCTTTTCCCCGCCACTAACACAATAATTGACAGAACTGTCCAAAGATGAAATGGCTCCTGTGAATAGGGAGTGAGCTTCCCGTCTCCGGAAGGATACAAGCAGAAGGTAGAAGAATCTTGGACTAGATTGACTTTAAGGCTTTCCCTCATCAGTCCTGCCCAGAAGAGCCTGGGAACCCAGGGAAGGGGGGACACGGAGCTATTGAATTCTGGATCCTCAAGTCATGGCAACTTCATTCTATAAAAGAAAAAAACACACAAACAAACCCCACAGCTATGTAGGTGGTCCCGGAGTCATTAGGTTTTAGTGGGTTGGTTTTTGTTTGTTCGTTTATCCACCTTCCTTCCAAGTTTTCACCCCAAGCCAAAACCTGTCCTAATCTTTTAGACCTTAAAAAATCTTTTAGACCCTTAAAAAAACAAATTTGGTGCCAAAGGCGCAGGTTTTGAAAACCTCATGACATTCCTTTTACTCTTTCATCTTGGCCAACTGAACTGGTAGCAGTCTTCAGCCAAGAACCAGGAAGACGGGCCCTTAAACCAATTCCCTCTGTCAGCGCCTGGCCTGGCCCCGAGGGGCAGACAGCCTCCCTGTGTGCCCCGGCTGCCACCACGCCGCACGGGAAGGGGCCGGCTTGTCAGCAGGCAGGCTCCCAGCTCACCTGCTTTCACCTCTTTTTACCCATCCTGGCCGTGGTCCCAAGGATGTTTCCTCTCCATCCCACTGCCCCCACCCCCTGTCTGACACAGGAAGGTAGCAAAGAAATTCATTGTGTCACGTGCCTGCTAGGTACCAGGAGGGCACCAAGGATATTATATCTGATTTGATAAGCACACATGTCTTCCAAGCACTTGCTTATTCAATTATATTTGCCACATATAATTCAGGGGCTATTTGTCAAAGTGTCCGTTAGAAATGCATTTAGCTTCGTGTAATGGAGACGCCCCGTGGTGGGAGGTAGGAGGTCCAGGGGACAGTGCTTGGGAAGTCCCCAGGGACCAGATTCCTCCCACTTCCGACCTGTCAGCCTCCACATGGCCTGTGCCCTCCTGGCTTGAAAGGTGACCAGCTGCTTCGCCTCCAGCGCCACAGTTGGATGTCCGGGAGCCAAGAGCAACTATGGCGAAAGGCAAAGGACTACGGCAGCTCGTTCGGTCCCTTTGATTTCAGAGACATTTTCAAGTATGGAACGGCCAGTTGTTTGTTTTTCTAATTTTCTGCAAAGTTTCTCACTCTTTCCTTTATTTTGAAGATATTTTCCTTTTCAACTTCAGCAGAGATATACAGGGCATCCCCCCAAAATGTATACACACTTTAAAAGCTGACAGCTCAATTTTGAAAACGAAATGTATTTTAATAAACACTGCCTTATAATTACTCAAAGTGTGTGTGTGCATGTTTTTGGAACACCCTATAGATTAACGAATTCCTATATCTGCGTCATCATGAGTCAGTCACTGTTGATTGTCTTTTTGTGAATCCTCACCCGAGGATATTTTTTCCATTGATTTTTAAAGAGCGTGGAAGGAAGGAAAGAAGGGAGAGGGAGGAAAGGAGAGAGAGAGGAGGGGAAGAAAGGAGAGGGGGAGGGAAGGAGGGAAAGAACCATCGATTGGTTGCCTCCTGCAAGTGCCCTGACCAGGACCAGGGATCAGACCTGCAACCCAGGTATGTGCCCTTGACTGGGAATTGAACCTATGACTCTTCGGTGCATGGACCAACACTCTAACCACTGAGCCACACTGGGCAGGGCAATTGTCTTTTTTTCCTGAGCAGGAGTTGGTACATTTCCCCCTCCCCACCTTGGAATTGGGTCCAGAACCTCTGAGCGCCTTATCCCATGTTTCCTCTTCAGTCTCTCATGGTCTACACCTTTGAAATCTTCCCAATATGACCTTCCGAGGGGCAGGAGAGAAGCCTGGAGCCAGACGGTGTGAGTTCAAATCCCAGCTCTACCTCTTATGACCTGGAGACCTCTCTGTGGCTCCGTTTCCTCATATATAACATGGGGACAATAGGAGCAGCTACTTCATAGGGTTGTTATGAGGCTCAAACAAGGGAATACGGTTTTTAAAATAGCATTGGGAAGCCTGGCACAGAATAAGCACTAAATACATGGAGGTGGTTGCAGCTACTTAAACCATGATTCTGGCTTCTCTCTCAGGGAAGGGAGACCACAGCTGAACTGCAGGAATAAAGGACGCAATGTTAGCTTTTGAGTTTCTAAACAGACTTGTTTGTTTGTTTTACCTTTTTGTTTTGACCTAATTTCAGGCTGGCAGAAGCGCTGTAATCGTAGCGTAAAGAATTCCCGTGTAACCTGCATTCAGATTCCCCAGACATTAGCATCTCCAGCCTCTGCTTGATTATTTCCCTTCTCTCTTCCTTTTCTAAACTATTTAAGAGGAGGTTGCAGATATGAGACCCCCTTTATCTCTAAGTACTTTAGTGTATATTTTCCTAAAAGAAGGACATCCTCCTAGTAAGAAGGAGGCATTTTCTTACATTTCCTGGTATAAGCCTCTAAATCGGGAAATTAACACGGATGCTTCTATGACCTAGCCTGCCGGCCTTACTCAGAGTTCGCCGTTGGTCCCAGGAATGTCTGTTATGGCAGACGAAGCTCTCAGGTCATGAATCGCATTACGTTTTCAGGTCTTTTCCGTGTCCTTGAATCTGAACAAGCTGCTCGCTTTATGTTCTTTTAGGATGTTGACATTTTTTTTAAACATTACTGTCCAACTGTTTTGTGGAATGTCCCTCAAATTGAGTGTAGCGAGTGTTTCTCCATCATCAGCGTCAGGCTGCACGTGTCAGCGGAATCTCACCGGAGTGACGTGTGTGCTTCCCAGCGTGCCTGCCGACTCGCCCTGTTGCTGTCGATGGCAATTCTGGCCTCTTGGTGAAGGTGTCTGCCGGATTTCTCTAAGTGAAAGTCCTATGTTTTTTGCAATAAATAACAACCTTATAGAGAGAGATATTGAGGGTATGTAAAAATCCAATATCCCGTAAAATCTTCGCTCACAGGTTTTAGCCTCTATTGAAGACTCTTACCTTCAGCAAACATTTTAACATGCTGCCAAGTGGTGGCTTTCCTATATCCATCACATATCCCACATTTATTAGTCACCATCCTATATTTGGGGGTCGAACGACCCTTTCACAGGGGTCGCCTAAGACCATCGGAAAACACATATATAATTACAAATTGTTTTTGTGGTTAATCACTATGCTTTAATTATGTTCAATTTGTAACAATGAAATTGGGGGTCACCACAACATGAGGAACTGTATTAAAGGGTCGCGGCATTAGGAAGGTTGAGAACCACTGCTATAAGGAAAAGTTTCCCCTTTGCCCCTATTCATATGCTTATTCATACACACGTATTTTATATTTTATAAATATATATATTACACATTTGTATACTATGTATTACCTATATATATTATACACACACATATATTGATATGGGGTCATTCCTTCTTGTTCTACACAGTGGATTGCAATGCTTTACTATCATGTTTTAGTTTGATGCTCAGATCCTCCCCGATTGGAACAATGGGAGCTCCTTCCAGCTGCCTTCTGTGTGCTGTTGACGTGGCCCCATCAGTTTTGGCACAACTTTCTGGCACAACAAGATGTTCCCGGCTCATCTTGTACTTTCCTTGTCCCAGGGTTGGAATCAACCATTTCTCCGAGGAGCCCCAGTTCCTTTTAGTGGAAATGATATCTAAATAGACATAAAACTCTCTGGCAGAGGAACTCGATTGCGGGGAAAGAGGCCTGTGTCTCAGGGAACGCACAGCACATTCTGGAAGAGCCTGCGTCTTCCCGGCCAAGGCTCTGACAATAGGAGAGCAGAAGCCTAGACCCAGGAGCTGCTAACAGCCTGAGGGGCTCCTCGCTTTCATGTGGGGCAGCCCTTCCTGCTGTAGAAGCTCGGAGTGCCTGATGCTTGCTTTCCCAGGTTCCCTTGCAGCTAGGGTGCCCGCAGGTGACATGCTTCTGTGAGGCTGAATTGGGAGCCCCTGACACAAGGAAGCTTGTGTCCAGAGACTTCTCTCCAAGGAGCAGGGGGGGTGTCAGGAGTAGCACGTAGGGGTGCCAGATTTAGACAAAGCAAAATAATAACAATAAAATATTATATGGAACATACTCTTACCAGAATGTGAATCATTGCTTATCTGCCATTCGAAGGGAATTGGGTCTCCTGTGTTTTATGTGGCAACCCTGACTAGCAGGAGAGTCCAGACGCCCGCCCCAGGGAGCTGCGTTAGCAAACTGTGTTGCCCGGGGCTCAGCCGCCCAGCAGGTGGCTTCCACCATAGCAGTCGATGGCATGATCTTGGGTTCTGGCTGCAGAACCGTCCTGTCTGGCCCTCCAGCCCTCCCTGAGAGGCTATGGGATCCTCCATGTCCTTGTTACAAATACCTTTTCTGCAGGGGGCTGGGAAGGGCTGCCTGTGAACGCCTCTCGTTGTACTGAAATCAGGTGGGGAGGAAGGGAGGAAGCTCTCAGATTAGTTCTGAGAAACTGGAGTGTAGAAGAAACTTGTTCCCCACGTTTTTCCAGAACTTGCAGAATTCCCCAGACTGAAGACATTCATCCATCCATCCATCCATCCATGCATCCATGCATCTACCCATCTATTAATCCATTCTTCCATCTAGTATTTATTGAGCACCTGAAAACAACAACACACAAATGTGTTCACTCCCCTGTGAAACTTTCAATCGTGTGGGAGAGGCAGGCAGTAAACCAGCAACCCCCTTACACATATTATCAGGTGGGTAGAAGTGTTATGGGTGGGGGAATGCCAGAGGGTGAGCTTGTTGGTATTTTAAATTTAAAACAGATGGTCGGGGGAAGTGAGGTGGGATCACTGAGAAGGGATGCTGAAAAAGGAGAGACGAAGGTGAGGGAGGAGCAGGGTGAGTATCAGAGGGAGGAGAGTTGCAGGTGGAGGAAGCAGCAAACTCCAAGGTGCTGAGACAGGAGTGTGCTTGGCCCAAGGGAATCCAGGAGGGCTTCAAGGAAGGGGAGGGAGCAGACGCAAGAGAGGAGATCTGAGGGCAGAGAGCGGGTAGGCAGGTCAGAGAAGGCATCAGGCTGGGGGAAGGACTGGGGCACTGCCTCCAGGGAATTGGGAGCCATGGGAGGGTTCAGAGCCCAGGAGAGGTGGGCTCTGACTTCCGTTTGTAAAGGAATGCCACCTCAGAGGGGGTGGGGCTGGGGGATGGAGAATCCACTGATTTAAACTTGAAACAAGAAAAACCAGGGTGCCTTTTTCTGAATGATCAGTTTTATTCGGCCGAGTTCCTTAGAGATGGGGAATGGGCAGGACTTGAGAGCTAAAGGTCCAGGTTGATTATAGAAGAATAAAGACGCACCTTTTCTCGCACACCCGAGCATGTGGCTCAAAAACTCAGGCCTCCTCTTGTTGAATCCTCACCACAAGCCCACGAAGCAGGTGTTGAATCCCCACTTACAGGTGAGGAAACTGAGGCCCAATGAGGGGAAGCACCTTGCCCGGGTCCCCGGCCACAGACCCCAGGTCTGCCTTCCCCGTGGAGCACCTTCGGTGTAAGCTTCCTTCCAGCGTGAGTTGCCTCTGGCTTGCCTTTGCATCCAGCGGGACTTTGAAAATCAAAATGGAAAGTACCAAAGCCCGGCCCGCCCTTCCACCTGCCTGTGCCGCCCCACCCTCCCTGTTGGCCTGGACGGCCCGCTCTGGCTAAGTGGGTCGGTTGAGGATTGAGACGGAAGCCTGTGCTGATGGGCGTGGACATGTGCTAACTGGTTTGGCCCCCAAATGAGGTGACCTTGTCATGCAGGGGTGTGTGGGCACCAGTGTGCAAGGACAGTTTGAATGTCCCAGAGCGGCCCCAGGGTCTGCCAGGAGTGTCTTCCTCCCCGGGCTGGGCTGGTGGCCCGAGCAGGCACGGAGCCGGTGTGATGGTCAACATCTACCTTCCCTGGCTCCCAAGGCCACTGGGGTGACCCGCCCACTTCCGGAGGAGGCCGGCCACGCCAGGAGACGTCTCATCCCAAGTGGAAAATTCAAACCACGCTTCTCCGTCACTACAGCCATTTGTCACTGGACGAGGATGCAAAAAAAACAGCTTAATTCGAACCATACTGCCACCCTCCGCCCCTGTTTTCCCGGCTCCCTTCGGAAAGGTAACAGAATGTGGAACCTGAAAGGAAGGGCCGTTTGCTGCTCCGATCGCCCCGAGCCTGCGGAAACGGTCACCTTCCCTCACAGCAACCCCAGGCACAGACTATTATTCTGCCCGTTGGCCGGATGAGAAAACTGAAGCTGGAATGAAATCATTTGGCCACGGGAGACAAGAGGCAGAACCAAACCACGGCACGGCTCCCCATAGACCTAGCAGCCCTGTGTGAACGGGGCCGTGATGCTGGGGACACCCCCCCAGGCGTGCACCCAGATGCACACGAGAACCCCCAAACCTGCGCTGTCGTCCAGCTCCACCCGTGACTTGCTAAGTGTAGGCAGTCACTGAGTCCCCTCACACGGCTGCTAGTGCTTGAGATGGGCTTCACTCCCCGACAGTGTGACCTCACGACACTTCCTCAGCATCTCACAAACCCCTGCACTTCTTTCATCATCATCATCACCTCCGCCCTCCCCCCACTAGCATCCCCAGGAGCCCACAGATTAGAGTCCTGGCCTGGTCCCTTCTGGCTGTGTGACCTTGGGCAGGTGCCTTAACCTCTCTGTGCCTCCATTTCTTTATGCAGATGAGGAGGACAATTACAGTACTTATTTCACAGGGTAGTTATGAGGAATCCATGAGGGCCTGTGTGTAAAGTGCTTACACAGCACCTGGACTGCTTCATAGAGACTGATCGATAGGACAATAACAAAGAGAGCACAGCAAATGTGTCTGCTGATATCACAATAACAGGGGAACAATCTTAAAAATAGCTGAGCAACAAAGAGTGCTGGTACAGTAACCCTGATGAATGAACGAGTGAGTGAATGAACACAAGAGTGGCTAGACCAATGGTCGGCAAACTGCAGCTCGCGAGCCACATGCGGCTCTTTGGCCCCTTGAGTGTGGCCACGAAGTTTCAATCGCACTGTACGTGCACACCCACACGTGGTATTTTGTGGAAGATCCACACTCAAGGGGCCGCAGTTTGCCGACCACTGGACTAGACCGGCCCTGCAGACACGTGTGGAAGCCCGGTCCCATTCCTGGTGTGGGGCTCTGGCTACAGGTCGGGTGTGTGTGGTTGTAACCTGGCCCCCACGAAGGAAGGGAGTGAAGTGTGATTTCTTGGCAGGAACCCACGAGCCAGAGCAACAGGCAGCTTCCGGCTCCGCGCTCTCAGCCCTGCGAGAAGAGGATTTATTTCTGTGACTCCCGTCTTCCCAGGTGTCACCTGGGCCCCTGTTCAACGATGGGGTTAAAGTAGGGGAGGAGGTCAAAGGGATCCTTTCTCCTGGCCAGGTGGCTGCGCACGGTGACCAAGGCCTTTCTGGTCGGGGTCTTGGAAGCAGTGGACGAAGTCCCTTACCTGGCGTCCTGGGCCTAGGAAACCAGCTCTTGTGTTTCGTGTGTGTGTGTGTGTGTGTGTGCGTGCACGCGTGCATGCATGACATGTGTGCTTATGTGAAGAGAGAGCCCAAGGGGAAGGAAAGGTGTGGCTGTTGTGAGGGAGAAGCATGAACACGTTTCATGTGACTGAGCCACTGTGCCCAGAAGGTGAGACGCAAGCTGCCTCTTGAAGATCGTGTGAATGAAACCAGAAAGCGTCCATATTCCAAAAATCCTCCTTGTTTTGCATGTGCCAGGCACGGTTCTCAGCTCTTTATAAATATTAACTTGTTAATCTTCATAACAACCCCATCAGGTAGGCACCATTATTATCCCCATTCCACAGACGAGGGAAACTGAGGCACAGAGAGGAGACGTGATCTACCCACGGCCACACAGGCTGGACAGCACAGAGCTGGGATCTGAGCCTGAGCCGTCGGGTCAGAGCGCACGCTCCTAGCCGTGGGCCACGTCACCCTCAGAGGGAGTCCCCAACCTAGAAAAGAGAGTGTAGGTCACAGCCACACTTTGGAGCCATGGGACAGGGCGTGACCACTTGTGGGGACATCCATTTCATAACACACAAAATTCTCCAAAGTTGACTCAGAATGGAATTCATAGTTCCCAACTCATGGGTCAAAACAAGAAGCACGCTCTTCAAAAACAATAATTTGGAGAGATAAAAGCTGAGGGACTGTCCAAATGAGAAGAGACGAAAGGTATGTGGGAGCTACACCCACTGGACGCGGGACCCAGGGGTACAGGGCAGCCTGCGACTTCACTGGGATGAGGGAGAGGTTGCCGGTGGACGGGGTCAGGAATAGCAGTGCAGTATGTGACAGTAGACCAAGTCCTACACCACAACCATAGAGCTTATCTAGGTAAGATGTGAAATGGCCTGCTTTGGGTCCTCCTCCTGTAGTTAGGTAAAAGGAAGTTCTGTTCTTAGGAAACAAACGCTTCAATATCGATGGATAAAAGGGACTGATGCCTGCTATTTGCATCCATATATTTATATATAATATACTACATATGGAAACATGTATAGAGAAAGAAGAATAAAGCAAACAGGGCAAAATGGAAACGACTGGTGAATCCGGGTGAAAGGTGCACAGGAATTCCTTATATTCTTCTTGCAACTTTTTTGTGAGTTTGAAATTGTACCAAAATAAAAAGTTACAAAAAATAATAACAAAAAACCCCCAAAAAGTAAGTAGCAGTGAATCTGGGGCAACGTTGAAACACACCTGGGCCTTCTCAGTCCACCCAGGGGAGCTGGAAATGATCGGAGGTCAGGTGGGCGCGCACGCTCAGCCGGAGAGGCCGCACGTGCGCTGAATATCTCCACCCCCTCCTCCGGCCCCGGTGAAGACAAAAGCACCCACTGCGTGCCAGGCACTGGAGTTGACCCTGGCGGCTCAGTGATCACGGAGACACAGACTTGCCCCGGCCCTGAGGGAACCCACAGACACAGAACAGGAATTACAGAGGAAGAGGGCCTAGGGAGAGGCACGAGGTGCTATGGGAACCCACGTGATCTGGAGCAAAGTGGGAGTTGGGAAGGCACCAGGTGCAAACAGTTTATACCCAGGCCTGAAAGAGGAGGGGAAAACTAGGGGAAGAGGAAAGGAGGCAAAATGGTTTCCAGCAAATCTGTGAGTTAGGTGGCATTAGCCCACTTTATAGGTGGAAAGACTGAGGCTCCAGGGTGTCATCAACTTCTTAGTCTTCTACCTGTTGGAGCTGCCTGGCCGTACGGGGAGCAGGGGCACTGCAGGCGTCGCCAAGCAGGTAAGGAATCGCCGTGAGTGAAGCCCAGCCCTGCCACGTATGAGCCCTGTGATCGTGAGTCTAAACCTCCATGTTCTTGTCTCTTAAATACAGTCATGAGTGCTGCCCCCCAAAAAATAAAGAAAAAACGAGGCCCAAGGCTTTGGCTCAGTGCTGGGCAAGCTTCGTCATGACGGCAGCGATGCTGGTCAGAATGAGCATCGTTTCCAGGCTCACACGCTTCGTTATTCTCTCCACTCACGGCCCAGCTGCTAAGGAGCTCAGTCCAGATCTCCCTCCTTGGCCAACTCCTCTCCTTCCAGACTGTGGGTTTGTTTCTCCTCTTGTTGCTTGCCCAAAGCTGCCACTTTAGTCAGGGACTAGATTATTTTAACCCCAAGGACGCCGACTGCAGCAGGAAAGCCCTGAGGTGCCGGCAGCGATGGGTCCCAGCTTGGGGTGACCTCAGACTCTCCGCATCTCAGCCCACAGTGACCTCCTGTGTCAAATCTGCATTGGCTCCAGGGGCTCAGTGACAACCCTAAAGTGTCGTCCGGGAGACGGAGCTTCCAGGCTGGCACCGGGAGGGCCCTACACCAGCGGCCTCCGCTTTCCCTGCAGCTGTCCTGCTGAATGGCCCAGGGGGCGCCCTCGGCGATAACCGCAGGCAGTGGTCAGTGTAGTGACGTGACAACTGCACCCCAAGCTCCCGGGAGCAAGGAGATCTGATGGCGGGAGTTGGGCCTCCCTCTCCCTGGAGGCCAGGAGTGCAGGTAACCCAACAGGATTTTCAGAGAAATGCTGTCTGTGGTCTCCTCTCTGTGCTGAGCTATTTTCCCACAAAGTCTTTAGCCTGAGAACCAGATCTGCTTCCCTGATAAAATCCGAGCGATCGTGAGATCTCGGCATTGGGACAGCGGATGCCA
The DNA here is from genome assembly GCF_000147115.1 of Myotis lucifugus. Lineage (NCBI taxonomy): Eukaryota > Metazoa > Chordata > Mammalia > Chiroptera > Vespertilionidae > Myotis > Myotis lucifugus. Next base: position 1,378,944 of record NW_005871083.1, on the reverse strand, counting down.
AAGTGTGATGGGTGCACAGATGGGCCCTGTGCTGGGTGACTGCATGTCCCACATTCCATCAGAAAGGCAAGGCTTGGGAGAGCAGTCACGGCTCCACAATGTGAATTATAATGCGGCTTAATGCTGTTCATGGACCTGCGGCGAGAGCTCGCTCATTCATTCCATCCACAAATGCGGTTTCAGACTGAGTACCGGGTTGAGTGGTTCCCAGAGGCGCCACGATTCAGGGAGGGCAGACGGGGACCCACAAACACCTGCGAGAATGGCAGGCAGCGGCACATGGAGCCGTGAAGTGGGGTGTTCGCGTGGGCAGTCGGGGAGGCTCCCCGAAGGAGGAACCTGGTCTTGATCCTAGAACAGCCGTGGGCAAACTACGGCCCGTGGGCCGGATCCGGCCCGTTTGAAATGAATAAAACTAAAAAAAAAAAAGACCGTACCCTTTTATGTAATGATGTTTACTTTGAATTTATATTAGTTCACACAAACACTCCATCCATGCTTTTGTTCCGGCCCTCCGGTCCAGTTTAAGAACCCATTGTGGCCCTCGAGTCAAAAAGTTTGCCCACCCCTGTAAGCTACGGGCTATGACCCCGGAGGTTTGAATCAGGGCGAGATGTGATCGGACTTGCACTTTGAAGTCTTGTTCAGTGACACGGTGAACTGGATCGCAGGGTCCAGAGTCGAAGGTGGAAACCAGGGCGTCGAAGCCTAACCTGTGCGAGGCTTTCAGCCAATTATTTCTAAAGTGCTTCCCCCTGCATCCGGCCTGGTGGCAGCCTGGGTGGTGGCTATGGCATGGAGAGAAGTGGGCGGGCTGAGAATACTGGGGCGGCACCCCTGGAGGGTACGTGGGTTTGGGAAGAGGAAGAAGACAGGGCCAGAGTTGGCTCTGGGGTGAAACTGGACCAGGGGCTGGCAGTCCAGGTAACCCTAGGCCAGGGAGAAAGAAAAACCTTTGCCATAGGAAGTTAAAAATGCAAAATGTGACCTATAGTATGATATCATCTATGTTTTAAAATGTACAGAGAGCCTGGCCTGTGTGGCTCAGTGGTTGAGCATCGACCTATGAACCAGGAGGTCGCGGTTCCATCCCGGTCAGGGCACATGCCCCAGTTGCGGGCTCAGTCCCCAGTAGGGGGCATGCAGGAGGCATCCTATCAATGATTCTCGCTTACCATTGATGTTTCTCTCTCTGTATCCCTCTCCCTTCCTATCTGAAATCAATAAAAATATAAAAACATGCAAAAAATAACAAAATGTACAGAGAGAAAACTGAAAGAAAACCCGCTAAAGGCTAAGGGAGGTCCTCTCTGAACACGGGACTTCCCTCTTTCTGCTCTTCTCCATTTCCCAGATGTGCATTAATGATCATATAATACGATGGTTAGGGGAAACCACACTTGAGAAAATACACGTTTGAGCCATTCCATGCCTCTTGTGGAGATAAGTTTTCAGAGACGAACTGGCTGGTCAGAGCAGGGAGAGGGAACCCTTGGCTTAACCCCACCCATTTCCACTCGGAGTGAAAGCCAGGCTCAGCCCTCCCCCGCGGGACACTCTCTGAGGGAGATTTTTGCTCCATTTATTAAACCCGGGATCGCGAATTGTGTTGTGAATTCTAAACGTTAATTGCCCAGTTCTTTTGTAAAGTTTCATGTTACATTTTCTCCCTTCCTCCCAAAGAGACGTGCAAAGCAAAGCCCAGCTTGCTGTGGCTGGCCCTTCCCTGCAGCACTCGGGCCTCTCAAAAAACAAGAGGCGCTCCCTTCTCTGGCTTCAAAAGCCGAGAGACGCTCTGTTTTGTTTCATTTCTGGCCCCAAGAAGATAGGATTTGGGCAGGGAAGGACTGCTTTGAAGACACCTCCAGCACAAATCCTGTCTGTTCGCTTGGGAAAGGCAAACGATTGGCTGAGATCCTTTTAAAACGTGAGCCCGAGAGACTGGGCATGCGTGGTGGCGCCTGGCCTTCAGGAGCCTCTGGGAAGCGGGCACTGCTTCCAGAGGAGATGAACCCCCAGGGTGGGCTGAGGTGGGGGGAGGGGGCCTCTGCCACCTCCAGCCAGTGATTTCTAACAGCCTCTCTCGGCCTCTGCACGGGTTCTGGGAGGCCTGGACCCCGGTGGCTGTGGTCCTGCAAAGAGTAGGGCTTTCAGTTGAGTTCCTGCTCTCATAGCCCAGAATCAGCAGGCGTGAGAGGCAACTGGCCCCCCCCCCCGCCCCCGGGAAAGCTGGAGGACGGACAAAATAGTAATAGTTGTAATAGTAATGACAGCAATAGCACAAACAATAATAGTCACACTCATAGAAAGTGTGATGGTAGTAATGTGGTAATAGCGGTAATGATGACAGTATTAATGGTGGCAATAATGGTGATAGCAGTACCGATCACAGTCATAATGACATAGTACTAACAGGGGTAGTAATGGCAGTAATGGCAGTAGTGGCAGCAGCAATCACAGTAATAATGACAGTAGTATCAATAGTAGTAGCAATAATGGTAGCAATAGTAATAATAATGATAGTACTAATAGTACTAATGGTAGTAGCGGTGGAAATCATAGCAATGATGGTAATCATAGCAATAATATTCATAGTAGTAATAATAGTAAAAGTCATAGCAGTAGTAATGATAGTAACAATAGTAATCCTGGTGGGGGTAGTAGTAGTCATAGTAGTAATATTAATCGGAGTAATGATTAGTAATGATAACAGTCATGATAGTAATAGTAATAGCAATATTGCCACTACTAATAATAGCAGCTTCCATTTATTATTAATTGTGTCCCAAACATTGTCATAAGTACTTTATAGAAATGAACACAAGAATTCCCGCCACACCTGGGAGGCGGGTACGTTATTACTATCCTTGGTTGGCAGTTGAAGAAACTGAGGCATAGGGCTTGTGACTGGCCCAAAGTCACCCAGCTGTTAAGGGGCAGGGCCAGGATTTAAACCCAAATGTGTGTTCCTGGCCCTTGGACGGATGTCACTTCACACATCCCGTGTGCCCTTTCATCCAACCAGCCGATCTCCACCCCCCCAGCCCCCGCCCAGGAGAAGCACGGGGAACATCTAAAGGCCTGCCCTCCTCCAGGGACGCGGATCCGTTCAGTCTGAGGGCATGGGCTGGGCTGGCGTTGGCTTCATGCTTGGGGGCTCTGTGCCTGATTCTAAAGCACAGCCAGGGCTGAAGATCACGCACCACACAGTGGCCCTCACACTTGAGGGGCATCAGAACCCCGACACCTCCCGAGGCCGGGCCGGGCCACGAAGCCACACGCACTCCTGCTAAGTCCCCAGGGATGCTAATGCTGCCGGGAGCACGCCGAGCCCTGCTCTGTACAGACCCTCCCCCCGGGAGAAACCCGGTTCATGCCCCGTCCATTCAGCAAACGCCTCCTGAGACCTGCGTGTGCGAAGCCCTGGCATGAGCTCTGCGGTGATGCAGCGAACAGGTGGATGGCCCTGCTGGTGGAGATGACGCTCCCCTCCTCTGCTCTTCAGGCTTGACAGCACTTTGGGGGGCAGAGGGGAGGGGAGGACTAAGAGAAGGTCCCTGCTGCCAGGACTGGCCTGGAGGTGGCACCCAGGCCCACCCCCAGCCCAGGGTGTGGAACACTGCGTTTGTCCTTGGCCCCTCATCAAACCTCCCCTCTGAAACAGTTACATAAGTGTTCCCTGTGGCCCGGAAACTTCCAGATGGCCCTGCGGCCCACCCCAGCCACTTTCCTGGGCCCCGGAACTCCCAGAGCAGCCCAACACGAAGCAGCTGCT
>NW_005871083.1:1365767-1374323 GCF_000147115.1 Myotis lucifugus | reverse complement strand
CTCCGGGTGTCACCGGGCCTATCCGCTGTGTCTGTCTCATAGTCTGTATTTCATGAGCCAGCTAGACGCGTGTGGCCCACCCTGGATGAATCAGCACATTCCCGGGCTGGAGATCTTTCACTCGATCACATCTGCAAAGACTCTCTCTCTGAATCAGCCCACTTTCCCCACGTTCGGGAGTTAGGACGTGGACAAACCTTCACAGGCCACCGTTCCCCCCACCACATTCTCTTCCCTTGCAAATTGGTCTTCAAGCAAAAGATCAGAGGAGGAAGCTGAGTTCAATTCCACCCCAGGGGGGAGCCTCGGGCTGTCCCTGGGCCCCTCTCTGAAGTGGCAGGCTTTGCACCACAGCCAGCAAAGGGGCTGATCACATGGAGTTTTCTTAGAGACCACACACTCCCATTGGCATCTGTCAGTCAGCACCTACAATCTGCACCCTCAGCCTCCACCCTCCCATCTTGTCCTTTCCTGTCCCCTCTGACACCTGACCCCGGGCTTCTTCTCACTGGACCCACCCTCCCTCGGAGAGCTCACTGCATCCCTGGGTTTAGGGCCATCCATGTGCAGAAACCGCACACCCAGCTTCAGCTCTTGCCACTTCTGAGTTCCCGGAGCATGGGGCCAGCTGGCCTCCAGCCTCTCCCCCCGACATCTCCCAGTCACTCCAGCTTACCAGCTGTGGAGGTAGCGAGCCCTCAGCCTGTCTGAGCCCATCACCATGTCCGTCCAATAAGGCTAATGGTGACTGACATTGGAGGGTGGTATAAGTGTGCGGAGAGCTACAGCACTAAAGCTCATCACAGGTGAGTGCTCAGAGTCAGAGGTTACGTCTTACCAGGAGGATGCAAACTGCACCCCCCGCCCCCATCCCTCCAGGGAGGGCGCCCAGGGCTGGGAGCAGGCCTCGGCCAGGTTCTCCCAGTTTCCAGGTCAGGGAGACAGCTGCTCTGCAGGGTTCTCAGAGGGACACCCCACCACCTCCTTCCTCTATGGTCCATAAAACTTAAAGCCAAGGGCAGAACCTTCCAGCTCTCAGTGGCGAGCTTTGGGTTTAAGTGGAAATCTCCCCTGGAGAGGAGAATCAGGGACTTGGACTGACTCTCGCTAGGGTACAAATGACTGCTAGCAGACCAGTTCCCAAGACAGAGTCATATGAAGAGCCTGGCCTTGGGGTCCCTAGTGTAGGACCCCAGCTTCAGGCAGCAATCAAGGGGAGCCTCCCAGGGGAGGTGGTGCAGAATTGCCCAACACTAGGGGGCAGCAGAGCCCCAGGGATCGCTTTATAAAGGGAGGGTCTGAATCTATACCTGGATAACTTGTAAAACTCCTCCCCCACCCCGTCTAGGCAGCCTCTCTCCTTCCTTCCGATTGAATGCCTGCTCCACCCCTGCCTCCTACATACAACGCCAGGCGGAGGTCCCGAAAGGTCCCGTGTGAAGCAGGAATCATTTCTTACATGTGGTTTCGCCTAAGTAGACACTGAAGCACTTTACACGTTATTCAAGCAAGGGTCCTATGGACCAGCCCCGTACCGAAGACGATGACTTCTTCTTTTCTCTCCTCCTCCTCCTCCTCCTCCTCCTCCTCCTTTTAAAGAAGAGAACATTTATTTGGTTAATCACAGATGTAGAAAATAATTCCTAGGAGTGGGTCTAGGGAACAAGTTATAGAGGTAAAGGAAGGGCCCTAGGAGCTTGGGAGTGAGGGAGCTCATGGTAACTCCTGGGCAGGGAGGGGGAGGGGAGAAGGGAAAGGGAAAGGGAAAGGCACTGGTGTGCCCTGGGGAGGAAGAGCGGGAGGGAGAGCGCACTGGCTCCTCCATCCTAAGGGTTTAAGGGTGGAGATTTTAGGGGAGGCCCCAGGAGAAGATCTCAATAGAATATTCAGCAGTCTTCCAGGTGTGTCCTGGCAGGGTGGTGGTCTCCACTGATTGACTGGCTGGCACCAGGGCAGGGGGTCATTATTCAATGCCGCTGGTCCTGCGGTCAGCCATGGGGTCAGGGGTCTGGTTTTGCTGCTTTTCTGGACCTGGAGCTGAACTTCCCATCCTGACAGAGTCAGGGCTGTGGGGTGCAGCTGAACGCTGGGGACGCCTGTCCGTCATCCTCCGTCAGCGGTTGGCTTCAGACGTGCTGCAGCATCTCAAGGCCTCGGGCCTGCTGGTCGAGTCCCCACCCGCAAGCTTCCCATCATGAGGAACAGCCGCTGCCTGGCCTGGGGTGGTCTGACTACAGCGACACGAGTCTGGCCTGTGGCTGTGAACCACCTCTCCAGCTGAATGAGTGTGTGGCTGGGCACCGCCATGCCATGAACATCTGCACTGAGACAGCCCCGTACCACAGACTTCTTGATAAGCCTTAGACCATTCGGCTGAGGGAAATAAGCCAGTCACAAAGACCTCACACTGTAGGATTCCCTGTATATGAAACAGCCAGAGTAGTAAATCTACAGCAAGCATGTCAAACTCAAAGGCTAACAGGGGCTAAATAAACGAGGCATGCGGCCCGCCTGCTGCGAGTTTGACATGTTTGATCTACAGCGACAGAGAGTAGATTAGTGGTTGTGGAAGCTGGGCTGGCGTTGGGGGGATTGGGCTGATGACTAAGCATACGGGTTTCTTCGGAGGGTGAGTAAGTGTTCTAAAATGAATTGTATTGATGGTTGCCTGACTGTGAATGTGCTAAAAACAAAACATTGAACTGTGCACTTTATCTGTTATTTTATCCTCACATAGGACGTTTTTATTGATTTGAGAGAGAGAAACATCTTGGTTGCCTCCTGTATGTGCCCTGACTGGGAATTGAACCCACAACCCGGGTATGTGTCCTGACTGGGAATTGAACCCACAACCCTTCGGTGCACGGGACAATGCTCCAATCCACTGAGCCGCACTGGCCAAGGCTGAATCGTGCACTTTAAATAGGCGAATTGTGTGATATGTGAATTAGATCTCAAGAGAGCTGCTAAAAAAAAAAAGATGTTTTCCCATGAGATGCCCTGAAGTTATTTTTATTGTTAATTTGGAAGGGGTCGGGGAGGATGACCTATGGACATTTTAAGTTTTCCAAAATTGACCCCTAAGCAAAAACAGTTAGAAAAGATACTTGAGTTCGATTACATCTCCCGAGTTAGAGACTCTGTCCTAGGACCCCTCGTTCAAGGCCAGGCCTTGTTAACACAGCCAAGCAAAGCAACCCATCAACTTGTGGGCTGTATATTTTTTTAAGGCTGCAGACTTTCCAGTTGGGTTTTGTTTGTAAACACCATGCAGACTTTGAGGTGGGTTAAGCCCCCGGGATCTTCGGGAACTTGAGGCTAACTGATCGTCAGAAAAATTCCAGCATCTCCATGCGCAGAGAGCCAGACTCCGAATCCCAGCCATCCACCAAGGCCCCAGCCAGGGAGGCCTGCCCGGGCCTTATCTCCAGGAGGAAACGTCCCTGCCCTGAAATGTCTGTCCAGAAGAAGAGGGCTCAGGCAGAGTTTCAGGGGGCGAGGCGGCCCCACAGCTCCCACCAGGCAGAAGGTCTCCTCCCCTCCTTGTTGGAACAAGTCGCTGAGCAGGGAGCAGATGGGGCTCTGGCACACAAGCTTCCCGGGGGCTGCAGGATTCTGCACCCCGGCCTCCTCCCGGCTCAGACCTTCGCTCATCACCCATCATTTACATTTGATCATTGACATGGCCTTCCGGCTTGGGGTGAGGGGGTCCTCAGGTCCCATGGCCTGGCCTCTGGCTGCCTCTACAGAGACTACAGACTTGTTGACACTTCTCCCAGCTCCCTCGCACCCCCGGGCCTTTGCACAGGCTGTCATCCAAAGGTTCCACCAGGTTGCAGCTTCAGGCCCTTGGGCAAGTCACTCCCTTCAGGGCCTGGAGTCTGAACCAGGAGGTCACAGGTTCAATTCCTGGTCAGGGCACGGGCCTGGATTGCTCTGTCCCCAGTGGGGGCATGCAGGGGGCAGTCAATCAATGTTTCTCTCCCATCAATGTTTCTCTCTCCCTTTCTCTCTCAAATCAATAAAAAATATATTTTAAAAAAATAAATGAAAAAATAGAGAACAAATCTTTGAGGTATTCCAGGGGCCCATTGGAATAACCCAACGCTATTTCCAAGAAAAAAGTTTCCTTTTAAAAATTAAACCCTGGGAAGTTAATCAAACATTCTTGACCTACAAGATCACATATCATTATGAGACAATATTAAATGATTCATTTACCCAAAGTGATAATAAAAAGTATGAGACGTAAATATGGGCTAGTTCTTAGGACTGAGAAGGTTGTTTTGAATAAGCAAGGATTTGCTTAAGACAATCTGACACAGAACTATTCTAATGAAACAGAATCTTGGCTTTGTAGGCAGATGCAGGAGGAACTTCCCCCACAGCCTGAAAAAGAACTAAATTCTGGTTTTGCAACAGCTCACCTTTGATATTTAAATTCGTTTACTTAATTTTATTTATTCCAACCTTATTCAACTTTACCATCTACACAATTTATTTAAGATTTCTCTCGCAAACTTTCTACAACTTTCCTTGTCCCTTTTAGTTTGCCTCTTATTCAGAAATAACCAACTTTAGGACAAAACTTTTGTCCTTTAATTTCTTCAAATATATCTCTGTACCTCATACCTTCCATTACAAAGACATACAGTTTCTTTCCATCTTTTTTTGTTTTTAATCCTCGCCCGAGGATATTTTTCCATTGATTTTTTTAGAGAGAGTGGAAGAGAGAGGGAGAGACAGAGAGAAACACATACGTGAGAGAAACACATCGAGTGGTTGCCTCCTGCACGTGCCCTGACCGGGGCCCAGGCCAGGGAGGAGCCTGCAACCGTGGTACGTGCTCTTGACCGGAATCGAACCTGAGGCCCTTGGGTCCGCAGGCCGACGCTCTATCCACTGAGCCAAACCAGCTAGGGCATTTTTTTTTCCATCTTAATTGGGTCTCTTAACTCTTAGAAACCTTAATTCATAATGACAACTAAAAAGTAAGTCATTAGTTTTCTTTAAACTGGCAAACGTATGAATACATTTCATAGTCTTTAGAAATATAAGCTCTTTCATTGGCAAATAGATTCACAATTTTTATAAACATATATTTAATAAAATACAGATCCAAATCAAGTGTTTAGATTTTCTGTAATAAGAAGCCAAAAGTGGGTAATTTTAGATTACTCTATGAATGTTTTAGAACAATATTTTGAAATATTTAGATATTCAATCATTTTTATCATTTAACTTATTTAGTAAAACTAAAGTTTCAAGTTACAACAGATTTTGGAAAACTATGATTAAACATATTTTAACAATTATTACTGAAAGTTTTATCAGAATCTTTCATTTTATTTCTATTTACTAGAGGCCTGGAGCATAGATTTGTGCACTGGTGGGGTCCCTCAGCCTGGCCTGTGCCCTCTCGCAATCTGGACCCCTCAGGGGATATTGGACTGCTGGTTTTGGCCCCATCCCCACAGGCCAGGCTGAGGGACCCCACTGGTGCATGAATCCATGCACCAGGCCTCTAGTATGCATATGATCTTTGCTTAATCTCTTCCTGCCCTTCCCCCTTCCCTCTGAAATTCATCAGTCTGTTCCATGTTTCCATGCCTGTACACTGAGCGTCTGCCCCCTGGTGGTCAGTGCACATCATAGCTACGGGTCGAGCAGTTGAACAGTCGCTTAGGTTTATATATATATAGATTATTAGTTCTTAATGACATGATGATATTTCAAAGTCAATTATTACCCAAGCTATTTTCTTGACAAATTTGTAACAGAACATGCACTTATTCTGCAAACCCAGGTAAGACAAAAGTAGCATATTTAATGTTAATAACTCTAAAAGACATGTCTGTTTAACCAAACCACACTTAAAATAGCTTTCATATCAAATATTTCCCTAGATCATTTGATCCTGGAAAGCTTTTGTGTTCATTTCTATTATATCTTCTCATTTATATAAGAATTTAATTCCTTTACACTAATCAAACCAGTAGTACGATCTGGAGGTAGAAAACACCATACCATATATAAACATGGACAAACATACATATCACAGAGAGAGATCATACACACAAACAGAATCACTGGTCATTGTAGGTAAGACACGATTTTTCATTTGCCTTTTACAATTTTTAAGGAGGCTGGAGAAGGGGGGCAGGTGCCAGACCAAAAAGGGGTCTTTTCAGCTCGCAGAAGGCCTGGCGGAAGTCAGGGTGCAGACACCACTCTCAGAGCAGACCCCGTGGGGCCAATACGGGGCCCAGGGCGCTGTGACCGTGTTTCCAAATGCGAAGGACCCAGCGAAGCTAAGTAGGGTGTTTTTTCCTAGCCGTGTCAGTTTTCCCTGGCTGCTGCAACAAACGGTCGCAGACTTAACAGTTTAAAACAACATAAATGTATTCTCTTACGGTTCTGGAGGCCAGCAGTCCCAAATGAGTCTTACAGGCTAACATCGGGGTGTTGACAGGGCTGCGTTCCTGCTGGAGGCTTCGGGGAGGATCTGTTTCCTTGCCTTTTCCAACTCCCAGCGGCCACCTGCTTCCCTTGGCTCATAGCCCCTTCCTCTGACTTCAGTGTGCATCCCTCCAGCCTCCGCTTCTGTCATCCCATCTCCACCTCTGACTCTGCCCCTCCTGCCCCCTCCTTGTAAGGATCCTTGTGATCGCATTGGGCCCACCCAGATACTCCGGGGCAATCTTCCCAACTCACGGTTCTTAACCGAGTCACATCTGCAAAGTCCCTTTTGTCACATAAAATAACATATTTACAAGTTCTGAGGACTGGAACATGGACGTCTTTGGGGGCCGTTATTCCACCTACCACGTGAGCAGGCAGCCTCTGTCCAGTCAGGTTGTTGAAATATTATTTATACAAATTCAATGTTAGAGTTTCAATATAGTAATAGCTTCTCTTGCTATCAATGCAGCCAATATCCATACCCCCTACTTCCTTTAGTGATAGAATGCCTCAGCTTTCCCGCCTCCTTTGCAGCTAGGAATGATCACATGACTGTGCCGGGCCAGTGAGTATGCACAGAAGTCCCTGCTGGGTTAGGCCCTTAAAAAGAATGGTCATGAGCCCCCTTTGCTTCCCCTTCTTCCCACTATGTGGACTGTAGAACGTGATGACAGGAGCTGCGGCAACCACGTTGGATTTAGAAATAAAAACCAGGTGTTGGAGCTGGCAAAGTTGTCCCGCCAGTAGGCACCACCCTCTGGACGGTGAGAGAAAGATATGCCTATCTTGTGTAAGCCAGTGTTTCAGGGGGCCTCATTGTCACAGCAGCACACACAGTACCTTGACTCAGACACATGGGCCTGTGTGCCCAAGAAGCTTCCTCATCCCTCACACTGCCGGTGGCCCCATGGGCCTCCCTCCTGCGCCTCACCACTGCCGAGCCGTGGACACTGCAGGCAAGATGATCAAATTCTCCCGACTCCAGGAGAGAGGGGCGCCCCCACCCCCCATGCGCATGCTCAGACCAGCGGCATCACCTGGAGCTGGTTAGAAACGCAGAGGCCCTGGCTCCGGCCACACCGTTGGCACCAAATGCATTTAACACGACCCCCAGCGAACGGGGGTGCATGCCACTAAGTGAGAAGCTCTGGTCTCAGCCCTTCAGAGCCTTGTATCTGTCCTTCTGCTAAGCTGTCCCCAGATTCCTGGGTTGTCCTTTGGGCCCCCCAAGCGGGGAGGCCTGTTTAATGAAGGCAAAACCACATTTTTGGATTAACTTGCTGGGGTCCTAGGTAGATTAACCTGTACCGTGGAGGCGTCTGAAAGTCCTGGGTCCGGGCCACGCCTCCTCTAGTGCCAATTTCAGGGGGTGCAGGAGGCTCGATGTGAGGCTGCAGAGGCGGCCTCCAGAGACGCGCGTGCGTCTGAACCCCAGCTCTCTCCAGGCGTCCGCGTTTCACAGTTCCCCAATTCCCTGTGGAGGAAGCAATCGCCTTGGATGGAGAGGCCTGGAGTCTCATCTCCAGGTGCATCTGAGACCATTGTTCCTGCTGTGTGTGGTTTTTAGATCATTTTTGTTGATTTATTTGGATGTTTACTATGTGCCAGGGAACAGTGTGCTGGTCATGCCCAACCACTCCCCTCACAAAGGTTACACATGGGCGAGTCCAGGGAAGCGATTTCCAGGCAAAGGGAACAACCCGTGTACGAAAGGCCCTGAGGTGGGCGGTGCGGGCAGCAGTGTCTGTGGAACACAGGCTGGTAAGTAAGAGGAGGCAGCAGGAAGGGTCCGGGGGGGGGGGTGAGACAGTCGCAGGGCACGGGTGTGGCTGGTCTGGTGTAGCAGATGCTGCTGGATGTCCCTTGCCCACATCTCCTCTGAACGTGCCGTTGTGGCTCATGCCAACAGACTCTTACTGCGGTGCCCTGTCCAAGGCTGTTCTCTGGCCACGGAAGCAAACTCAGCGTGAGCCAGGAGTCCCCAGAAGGACCAGAGAGTAGGGTGGCCAACTCGTACCAGTTTGCACAGGGCATTCCTGGCGTTGGCACTGAAAGTCTCAATGCAGAAACCCTCCGTCCCAGGCACACTGGATG
>NW_005871083.1:1359095-1365529 GCF_000147115.1 Myotis lucifugus | reverse complement strand
CGCCCCAGGCCCCACTCAGGGCTGCTCTCTTGTCATCTTTCACACCCACTCCCTCCCACACTCCTCACTCAGGTTCTGTGTCTGGAGAGCCCAACCTAAAACACAAGGCAGAGGAGCTTATGAACATTGGGGGGGGGGGGTGTGGGGGTGGGGGTGGGGGACAGGGAGACTAAGCAAACCCTCTGAGCTGCCTGTGACTTGCCAGGGAGATTCTTGGCATTTGGGGGTGTCCATCCTGAGCACCCCCTCCCCAGGCCTGTGATAAGCCCGGCCTTGAGCTAAGAAGCCGGAGCCATGGGTGCCTCCCCAGACGCTTAGGTCATCCCAGCTGCTCTGCCACGGCTGCCTCCCCCTCTAGCCCTGCATCTGCCTCTCCCAGCAGGAGGCAGCCAAGGTCATAGCCAAGGGTGAGCGGTCTGTGTCCTCGGGCAGCAGCCTGGGTCACTGCCGGGAACCCGGGGCTGGGAGGCAGCGCCCTGGCCGTTGCCAGGCTCTCCGAGGCCCAGTCAGCATCCCTGTGCTGACTCTGGCCCGCACTCGGCCGCGGCTTGGTGTGGCGCCCAGGAGCTGACATGGCCTGCTGGCCTGGCCTGCACTTGCTCCCTCTCCTCTGCTTGGCTCTGCCGGTGCTGACCTCAAATCGTTTGCTTGGCCTCCAGCCCCTGGCCTCTCTCGCCCTATTGCCACTGGGTGCCCAGATGTGCTGATGAACTTACCAGGCTGACAGCGCCCTTCCCTGTGCCCTGACCTCAGGGGCCTTGGCCGAGCTGGCGGACTCGGGTCAGGGTAGCCTTCTTGCACCAGCCTGGGGGCCCCAGCTGCTCTCGGCTAAGGCCAGGGGCATCCGCTGACGTGGCCGCTGGACCCAGCTCCGCAGTGCAGAGCGTCGGCAGCATCTGGCGTTGTGCAAGCGGCGAGTGACCCTGCCCGGCCCCTGCCCCCGCCCCACACTCAGGGCAAAATCCAAACCTTTCAAACTGCCCAGACCCGGCACACGTTGCAGGAAACCCGCTCTCTTCCCACCCTGATGAGCTTTCCATGCTGCCTCCCTATCAGCTCATGGAAAGTTTTTATTTTTTCTCCAGCTAGCTTCACAGAATTGGCCAAATTTAAAAAAAAAAAATTTCTTTTTTTTTTGGTCAAAGCCATGAAAGAATGACTTGATTGTGAGGTTGGAAAACCACTTTTTTCTCGAGGAGGGTCCTCCTTCTTTCATATGAAAAGATTCTTTTAGATTCAAAAGACAACTGTGGTGGACTGTGAGCCCTCGGACAAACGAATCCCTGTCCTTTCCGGAACCTGACGCGTGTGCTCTGCAGCAAGCGCTTCCATGGCCACAGCTGGAGTCCAGGTGTGATCAGCGCCCCTCGGAGCCCTTGCATAGTGAGGAGAAGTCCTTTATGCTTCGAATATTTCTATTTTATTTTTTTAAAATATCTTTTTATTGATTTCAGAGAGGAAAGGAGAGGGAGATAGAAACATCAATGATGAGAGAGAATCATTGACTGGCTGCCTCCTACACGCCCCCTACTGGGGATTGAGCCCGCAACTCGGGCATGTAACCTTGACCGGAATCAAACCCAGGACCCTTCAGTCCGCAGGCCGATGCTCTATCCACTGAACCAAGCCAGCTGGGGCAAATGTTTCTATTTTATAAGAATACGAACTGCTACCATTTTAAGTGTTTATAGTGTGCCATGTCCAGTCTCTCTTAATGCTCACCACCTCCCTGAGAGGTGGTCCATCCACTGTCCCCATTTTATAGATCAGGAAACAGGGGCTCAGAGAGGTTAAGTAATTGGCCCAGGGACACACAGCAGACCTTTCTCAGAGGGCCAGAGGTGCCCTGGGTGACTCATTCCACAGTGTCTGAAGATTCCTCCGGGATCAGCATTTAGTCTACTCTTCTGTCTTCCTGTGGGTTTTGTTGTTCCAAATCAAACCCAGTTGTTGTTGTTTTGATTTCGTTGGGTCCTGGTCGGACCTCCCCGGAGCAGGAGAAGACGCCTTTCCAGAATAAATGGAAACCATTTATACAATAGCTGTCAAATGCTCTAGCAGGAAATAAATCATATAGAATAACGCTTGAAAAGCTGAAATGAATCTGTGTGGGCAGCTGGGTTTAACCCCCAAATTGGTTCCAGCCTTTTCAAAACATTTTCCTCCTTTTTTCATATTTGTTTATTTCAACTTTTTTTTTTTCTTGTTCAAGTTTTCCAGACCTGGTCTTCTGAGAGGCTGTTGATGAGTCAAACGGTTCTGTTTATCTAAGTGCTAACCAGGGCACCCCGCTTCCCAGCTATCTTCAGGCAAAGTCACCAAAGTGGGGGCTGTCGAAACGTGAATAGTTCATTAGGGTTCCTGCCCCCAGGGCTCCAGGCTTGGGGTGCTCTCATGGAGAGGACACGGGCTGTCCCATCAGCCTGAGCTCCTGCAAGCGCCTCCCTGCCAAGGGCCCAGCCAGGCCTCCGGGGTCAGCAGGCCCAGGAGCCTGCCTTTAGGCGCCTGCTTGCACGTCCCTGCTCTCCTGAAGAAAACCGAGCCAGGCTGACTCCTGTACCATACGTAGCTCCTAAACACAGTAGGAACCCAAGGCTTCGGCTTAAGCTCATTCACTGAAGGAAAGAGTCCCTTAGGCCCGTGGTTGGCAAACTGCGGCTCTCGAGCCACATGCGGCTCTTTGGCCCCTTGAGTGTGCCCTAATTAAGTTAATAACAATGTACCTACCTATGTAGTTTAAGTTTAAAAAATTTGGCTCTCAAAAGAAATTTCAATCGTTGTACTGTTGATATTTGGCTCTGTTGACTAATGAGTTTGCCTAAGGCTTAGGCTAATGCAGGATTCTAGCCACCGCCAGCCCAGCGCCATGGGCGGCTCTGCCTGCACCAGGGGGCCACGGTCGGGAGGGGGGGCGGGATTAGAACAGCTGAAGGGCTGTGAAGAGTGTCCCACGGCAATTTTCACGGTTGCTTTAACTTTGACAAGTCGCGTTTGCTTGTTGCTACTTTTTCCTTTAAAACATCAAAAATGTATCTCAGAAAAGTTAGGAACTCTGTCATCCACGTGTTTCTAACACATTCACAAGAGGAGAAAACAGTTGGAGTCGGAAACACCCTTTATCAGGGGTTTTCAAAGGTCCATGCATTTATTCAACAAATTCTTTACTGGCTTCGACCATGTACGAGGCATGGACACAGACACGAGCCAGACGGATACTCCCCTGCCTGCCTGGGCTGACAGCTGGGGAGACAACCCCTGCTATTTATTATGGAATCGGGGGCTCTAAGAGCCCACAATAGGCTCGGATCCAGTTGAAGACGGTGGGGAATGTGTCCGTGAGATCTGAGAGGGAGGGCAGTGGGGATGCAGGGCTGGGCGCGCATTCCACACGCAGGCAGCAGAGCCGGGGGCCCCGCAGCCGGACGGGCTGGGGCGGTTTAGGAAGTGAAGGAAGCCCGGGGTTCGGTAAGAGAGCCTCAGCTACGCCTCTTGCACCCCACTAAGGGTCCAGAACACCCTGCTCACATGCCCGGCCTTGTGTGGCACCACACCCAGTGAGGTGTGCCCTTAGCTGTCCCTCCAGCGTCCACGGTGACATCCCTCAGGTGCCCTGGCCCCTGTCGGCTCAGCCCGCAGGAAAGACCTCTGCCCCCACACTCACCACCCAGGGCCGCGCTCCCACAGCCCGAGGGCAGTCAGCGGAGATTGGGAATCAGGGTAACGTTCTCCAGATGTCCATGGCAAATCGGAACCTGGCTTCTAAGAGGGACTGTTTGTTTGGCTTTCTGAGGCTTACACACAGCAGGACAAGGCTCCCGCCCCTCTCAGGAGGTCACATGTGTGTGAGAGGCCAGGGGGCCGGGATGCCCACTGGCTCACCTGCAGCCCCTAGGCAGCCCCCAGGGCTCCTGATGGGGGCCCTCCCGGCCCTGGATGCTGGCCTTGGAGGACGTGGGCTTGTCTGACGGCTCCCACCGGGCGTCCACATCCACTCTCCACCCTCAGGCCCTGGTGCCCGCCGCCCGCTGCCCTTACCAGCCAGGGAGCAGCCGCCACTTTCCCTGCCCACACCTGGGCACTAGAGGGCTCCTCGCCTCCCTCGGTGCCCAGGGCCTGCCCTGCCCAGCACCTTTCCTGAACCGTGGCTTGCCCATGACCCTGCAGGTCCTGAAACAAACAGAAACGTCTTATTCCGTGGCTGCCCGGTCCCACCCGGAGCTGCTCCCAGCGGAGGCGAACTCTCTGTAAGTCCCTACCCCGGGGCCGTTTCAAGAAGCAAGCCTCTCAGATGTGTCCCCGAACAGGATGTGCACAGGTCGTGGGGGGCTCGCGGAGTGAAGAAAAGCAGGTGAATTTTAAAATCAGACAGATGTGTGACCCACCCCCTGATCACGCCTGAACCGAGCCTCGCTTCCTTCCCCTAAGAAAATGGGGAGCACTGTCCTCACCCAGAGGGTTGTTAGGAGGGGGACTAGGTGAGGTTCAGCCGACACCCAGGCACATCCGAATGATGTGAAGATCGTCGCTGGTAACCACGCCTCGTGTGCCCGGCGCCCAGCATGTCCAGGCTTCTCACAGGGCTACCGGGCAGGCCTCACCGCCGTCTACAGAAGGGGAAGTCGAGGCACAGGGAAGTCCAGTGCTAGTGAGGGGGACGGAGAGCAAGTCCATCTGACCCCGAGCCCAAGTTCATTACCCTGTGCTGTACCCCAAAAGGTGCCACGGTGGTGACTGCTGTCCACTCGCCCACCTTCTTAAATAGGGATTCACATCCTCATAAACGCTGCTCGGGCGCGGTGTTGATGAAAATGCCATCCATCTGGTCCCCAGTGGTCTCACTGCTGGGCATTTTCCAGAGCAGGAATGGACTGCCTGGCACCAAGGGGCCAGATTCCAGCCCCCAAAGGAGAACTGGGCGGAGGAAACTCCACCAAACGCAAGGGAGGTGGCCCTGCAGTTTGAGGGAGCACAGGGGGTCCCAGGGCGTGCCTCTGACAGAGCGCAGCCCCAGCCCCCCACGAGAACCCCAAGCCCACACGGCCCCACCCCACACCGCACAGACACATTCAGCGCCAGCCCTCTGACATTGGGGCTCACCCCGGAATGTGGGGAGGGATGGTTTCAGATGACAGGACACGCAGCCTGTTTTTTTGATAGATGCCATTAGCACATCCTCCCTCTGACTCATTCCTGGAAGATGCTCACATGAGCAGCCCCCGGAGGCTCCCCTGCACCACAAAGCCAACATGCAAACAGCCTCTCCCTCTTCTTCCAGGAGCTTCTGGGGACCAGGGTGTTCCAGACGCCACTGAGCCCCCCCTCACCCCCCTTGCTCCCAAAGCTGGGCATCTCCCTCCTTCCCTCCCCTCTGACCCCTCCAGGCAGGGGGGGGCCAGCCGTCTGCACGCCCTCTGCCCACCTTGGCCTCCTCTCCAGCCTGCCCTCGCCGCCCCCTCTCTGATCTACCGCGGCTCCAGCCGGCCTCGCAGGGTCCAGTCGGGCTCACGGTGGTGTTTTCTGTTTCTGTTTTTGTTTTTTAGAATAATTACTGAGGTGAACTCACAGTAATAAAAACCTAACCATTTGAAGTGATCCGTTCAGCGGCATGTAGAACATTCCTGGTCCTGTACAAACACCACCTCCCTCTAGTCCCAAACATGTCCCCCTCCCCAAAGTCAAACCCGACCCCACCCCATTCCATCTCCCCCAGCCCCTGGCACCCACCAATCCTTCTGTCTCCATGGGTGTCTCTATGCTGGACATTTCATATAAATGGAGTCACACGATTGGTGACCTTTTGTGTCCGGCCTCTTCCACGTAGCGCAGGGGTTTTAGGGTTGATCCACACGGTAGCGTGCCTTCGCTCCTTTTATGACCAAATCATATCCCATTGGATAAGCAAAGGACATCTAGGCTGCCCACTCATCGGGTGATGGACACGTGGGCCATCTCCATCTTTTCGCTGTGGATGGTGCTGCCGTGAGCATGCGTGTACAGCTACTTGTGTGAGCCCCTGCTGTGATTCTCAGGGTTTGTACCTAGGAGGGGATATCTGGGTCATCAGGTGACTCCGTGTTTAGCTTTCTGAGGAACCCACAAATGCCTGCACATTCTTTGGCCTCCTTTTGAAGGATGGGGGCTCATTCCCTCCCCCTTCAGCTTGGGCCAGACTCGCTAAGTGTCCCTCCTGACTGGGCAGGATGTGGTGGAAGCTGTGCTGTGCCGCCTCTAAGGGCAGGGGCCTGGGAAGGACAGCCTCCGCCTGGCTCTCCCTCTCTCGGACCACTCGCTCTGGGGGAAGCCAGCCACCATGGCCGCGAGGACACTCAGACAGCCTGTGAAGGAGGGACTGGGGCCTCCCGCCAACGCCAGCACTGCATGGCAGCGCGTGGGAGTGGATCCTCCGATCTGCAATGAAGCCTTCAGGCTGCATC
>NW_005871083.1:1357346-1358995 GCF_000147115.1 Myotis lucifugus | reverse complement strand
CCCCAAACCATACCAGCCCCTCTGGCTGTTCCCAAATACCTGGCCCACTGAGACCATAAGAGAGAATAAATATTTATAAATCAAGGCTTTGTGATTTGTTACACAGCAATAGCTGACTAATACGCCCACCGCCACCTCCATCCGATCTCCTTAAATCAGCTAGAATGATCCTTTCATGGCTGAAACACCCACGCCACGCTGACAGAAATAAATAAACAAGTGAGGGAGAAGAGAAAGCTGTCTTTGAAACTGAAGCTTCTCTTTGCCAACTGTCTATCTGCCAATTAATGTTTGCCAACTAACAAATATGTTCAGAATGATGGAGTTAGAGCATCAATGGATGCTGAAAACTAGTGATGATTTTTGGAGGAACAGGATATTTATGGTCTCAAAGTATTTCTCCACAAATTATTTATTAGTGACAAGGGGAAAATAATAACTTTTCAGTGCAGAAAACAGACACAAGCGTGCCAAGTGATCAAAACTGACATCCCAGCCATCCTATCCTCTTCAGCCCCTGCCACCGCCCAGCATGCGTGTCCCAACCCTGTGGCACCCACTCGGGCTCCTCGGGGGCTGTCCCAGCAGAGCAGGGGCTGATCCCCAGGGAAAGGACAATCTCCAGGGTGGAACAAGGAGTACGACGGGCTGGAAGAAGACCGAGGCAGGCACTGGGGGCACGTGGAGACTGCACAGGAGATTCACTTGGGCTCCAGGCGGGCCTGCGCCAGCATTGGTTACGAGTCTCCTACTTATCACGTCTGTATTCACGTTGCACTAGTTTACAGAGGCAGCTCTACCCATCGGTAAAGGAAGGACAAAAACCAACATATCTTGGACCAAAAACATAGTGGTTTTCTTTCTTTCTTTTTTTTGTGGTTAGACATTTAAAAATCAGTGATGTTTGTTCATGGAATGGAAGTGTTCTGTATGCTCACGATTTCACAGAGAACTTAATAAAAGTTGATTTTGTCTAGTGAGACCCTCGATGTTGTGATAAAGAACCAACTAGAAACTAAGCATACACTGACTGAAATAAAGAATATTATACAGACTCCCAACAGCAGACCAGAGGAGCACAAGAATCAAGTCAAAGATTTGAAATGCGAAGAAGCAAAAAAACACCCAACCAGAAAAGCAAAATGAAAAAAGAATCCAAAAATACAAAGATAGTGTAAGGAGCCTCTGGGACAGCTTCAAGCGTACCAACATCCGAATTATAGGGGTGCCAGAAGAAGAGAAAGAGCAAGATATTGAAAACCTATTTGAAGAAATAATGACAGAAAACTTTCCCTACCTGGTGAAAGAAATAGATTTACAAGTCCAGGAAGCGCAGAGAACCCCAAACAAAAGGAATCCAAAGAGGACCACACCAAGACACATCATAATTAAAATGCCAAGAGCAAAAGACAAAGAGAGAATCCTAAAAGCAGCAAGAGAAAGAAAGTCAGTTACCTACAAGGGAGTACCCATACGACTGTCAGCTGATTTCTCAACAGAAACTTTGCAGGCCAGAAGGGAGTGGCAAGAAATATTCAAAGTGATGATACCAAGACCTACAACCAAGATTACTTTATCCAGCAAGCTATCATTCAGAATTGAGGTCAGATAAAGAGCTCACAGATTAAGGAAAAGCTAAAGGGAGTTCC
>NW_005871083.1:1343519-1356814 GCF_000147115.1 Myotis lucifugus | reverse complement strand
ATAGCCTCACTTCTGTGCTAATCCCACCCCACACGCAGACACTAGTCTGTGAGACGGACCCAAAATGAGAGCCACGCTATAAAATAACTAGCCCGGGCACCTCAAAAATGTCAAATCATGGGAGACAAAAACAAAGGAGTGAAAAGAGACATGACTGATGCACTTCGTGCTCCTGAATCAGATTTTAGGGGGGGGGAGAGGGGAATGCAGCTATCAAAGACATGTATTGGGATGGCTGATGAAGTTTGAATGTGAGCTAGAGCAGGTTATGAAGTAGGACTAGGGTGGCATAGATCCTAGACTTGTTTCAGTGCGTTTCCTACGTTTGATCTCCCCGGTGCTTATGTGAGAGAATGTCCTTATTCTCGGAACCACACACCCAGATATTTCTGTAACCACTTTATCGAGGAGCTATTGACACTCAAAAAGCTGTACATAGTGCCTGGCCAGTGTGGCTCACTGGTTGAGCGTTGACCCGTGAACCAAGAGGTCACCGGTTCAATTCCAGGTCAGGGCACATGCTCAGGTTGTGGGCTCGATCCCCAGGAGGGGGTGTGCAGGAGGCAGCCAATCGCGATTTCTTTCTCATCGATGTTTCTATTTCTCTATCCCTCTTCCTTCCTCTCTCTCTCTCTAAAAACCAATAAAAACATTTTAGAAATAAAAGCTGTACCTATTCAGTGTGTACAACCCGATGGGTTTGTGTGAAACCACCACCACAATCTATGCCCTAAACATCTCCTTCACTCCGAAAGGGTTCCCCGGCTCTCTATTTATCTTTTATTTCCGTGTGTGGTAAAAACACCGCACATAAGGCTTATCCTCTTAGCAAGTTATTAAGTACACAATGCATGATTGTCAACTGTAGGCTCCGTGCTGTGCAGTAACCACACGCCCTCGGCCCTTCTCTGCTCCTGTGAGGGTGGGACTCGTCCTGTAAGAGTTATTGGGGAGTGTTTGAGCTTTGGGGTCTGGCTCCTTTAATTTAGCACAATGTCCTCAAGGTTCATTCCGCGCTGCCGCACAGGTTTGTCTTAAGGCCAGAGGCTGAATAACCGTCCATTGTGTGGCCAGACCACATTTTCTTTATCTACCTGCCCACCACGGACACTTAACTGGCTTCAATCTCACCGAAGTACTTATGGGGAGGAGGGGCTGTGACTCACTCCCAAATGGTGCAGGGAAGACGCCGGCA
Organism: Myotis lucifugus; assembly: GCF_000147115.1. Lineage (NCBI taxonomy): Eukaryota > Metazoa > Chordata > Mammalia > Chiroptera > Vespertilionidae > Myotis > Myotis lucifugus. The sequence goes on along the minus strand of NW_005871083.1, from coordinate 1,355,619 downwards.
GGTCAGTGCACCTGGAGAGGGACAGCACAGACGATGACGTAAATGGGCAAAATCTAAGCAATTGGTGAGTCTGTAGAAAGAGTGTATGGGAGTTTCATGTACTATTCTTGCTACTTGTCTGTGAGTGTGAAACTCTATCAAAAGTATAAGCTACCAAATAAGAAAACATGTATTGTGGCCAAACGAAACAAGCCTTTTGGTCAAGGTGAGCCCAGGAGCTGCCAATGTTCACTCTCTGGACCAGACTGTCACCCCAGGAGGGCAGACCTGTGTCAGTTTTCCCACCTGAGTGTCCCCGCCCTCCCCCACCCTCACCCACATGGATACTTGTAACCCATCCATGGCTCAGAGAGAGAGAACTGGAAGCAGGGGGACAGAGAGAAGGCGTCTGCGACACTCCATAGAAAGGACTTGGGTACGTTTGAGCCTTCTTTTTTTTTCTTTTATTTGTTAATCCTAAGTCAAGGATATTTTCCCATTGATTTTTGGAAGGAGTGGAAGGGAGGAGGAGGGAGAAACATCCATGTGAGAGACACATTGATTAGTTGCCTCCCGCACATGCCCCAACCAGGCCAGGGATTGAGCCTGCAACCAAGGTATGTGCCCTCGACCAGAATTGAACCCATGACCCTTCAGTCACAGGCCGATGCTCTAACCACTGAGAAAACTGGCTAGGGCTGTTTGAGCCTTCTTCTTTTTTAAAAAAAAATATTTTTTTTATTGATTTCAGAGAGGATGGGAGAGGGAGAGAGAGATAGAAACATCAATGATGAGAGAGAATCATTGATCAGTTGCTTCCTGCACACCCCCCACTGGGGATCAAGCCCACAACCCGGGCATATGCCCTTGACCAGAATTGAACATGGGACTCTTCAGTCTGCAGGCCAACGCTCTATCCACTGAACCAAACCAGCTAGGGCTGAGCCTTCTTGATGTTACTCACACACACAGTGCTGCCCCAGGCCCTTTGCACCTGCCGTTCCCACTGCCTGGAATGCCCTTCCCCAGTGATCTTACCACCTTCTCAGGGAGACCTTTCTTCTCTGGCAACTTGAGCTACAAGTTCTGCAGCCCCCGCCCTTCCTTACTCATTTGTTCTCTTCTGCACATTTTTAAAACTTTTTTTTAACTTATTTGTTATACTGTCTATCCCATGAAAATGTAAGATCTGCAAAGGCATAATTTTTAAATTTTGTTCTTTTTCTTCATTGCTGCATCCCCAGTGCCTAGCAGAGTATCTGGGACATAGTAAGCATTTAATAAAAATTCAACAAAACAAAAAACAGGCCTGGCCAGTATAGCTCAGTGGTTTGAGCGTCAATTATGAACCAGGAGGTCACGATTCGATTCCCTGTCAGGCCACCAACCCAGGTTGTGGGCCCGATCCCCAGTGGGGGGCATGAGGAGGCAGCCAATCCATGGTTCTCTCTCATCATTGATGTTTCTATCTCTATCCCCATCTCCCTTCCTCTCTGAAATCAATAAAAACATATTTTTTTTTTAAAAAAGTGGGGGGGGGGAGGAACAGAGGGAGGGAGGGAGGGAAAGAATAGAAAAGAAAGAAGGAAGGAAGGCAAGGAGGGAGGGAGGGAATGGCACAGCTCTCCTCCTTATTTTTCAGCCCCATTTGGGGGGTCCTCAACACCCCCCAACTTCCTACTGTACGTAGGAGCGCCTCCACTCTGGGTCAGCCTGTGCACAGCCCGAGGCTGTTGTCCTGGGAAGGACTTGGCTTCTCTCCAAGGACCGAGTCTTCTTCGCAAAGTCGATCGACCATTTCCACTTAAAGATACCGTCCAGCTCGAAGCAGAGCACGCTTCCTGCCCGGTGCCCGGCCAGCTCTGGCTCCTCATCCTACGTGAGTGTTTAAATGACCCCCCACTCTGGCCCGTTTTATCTGCCTTCAGCCCACCTGCCATCGCTAAGGCATTTCTTGCCCACAGCCTGCCAATCACCTCTCATTGGCAAGAACGGCGTGAGGAGGCCAGGCTGCAGGCAGATCCTGGCGGGGGGATGGCAGGGCTGGGCCGACGGGCTCGGCCAGAGCTGGCACTTTGTCTTGATCGCACTTTACTTCCAGCTCATCTTGGTCAGAAAGGGACGTGGGTAGTTGAACACCGTGGGCGGGCCCCCAAACCAACCAGAAAGACGCTCCTGCCCTGTTGGCCTTGGGCGCCAGGTGCGGACTGATGATCACAGCTCACAGTTGCCTCTCGTCCGCCTGAGGCTCACGGCGGGCCTCGCAGGCCAGGCCTCTGGGTCATCACGCATTTCTAAAGGGGAAACTGAGGCTCCGGGGCTCTTCCCTGATGCTAACAGAGGTGCCAGGTAAGTCCCTCTCCCTCCTCCTCCCACGTTGAGGACAAACTTGTTAGATCGCTTTCCCTCCCCAAGCCTTGGCGTGTGCATCCGTGTGCATCGTGCCTGCTGCAGGTAACGCAGGTTCCGGCGGAGGCTGGGCCGGGGCCTGAGCGCGCACCCTCGCTGGCTCACCTCCCGCCCTGCTCCCCCCCCCTCAGCTGGCTCCCCCAGGAGCATTTCCTTATCGATGCCCAGGATCCTCACCTGGGGTGCTTTGGGGGCTCTGACTTAAGACACTGTGTGTTTTTTTTTTGTGGGGGGGGAGGGTTTCCTCCAACTCTTAGCATAGTGAGCACATGATTGGTTTAGTAATTTATTCATTTACTAAACAGATATTTACTGAGGACTGACTGTGGGCTGAACACTAGTCTAGATGCTTGGAATGTCCATGCACATGTGTGTGTGTATCTGTGTGTGTGTGTATCTGTGTATCTGTGTGTGTGTGTATCTGTGTGTGTGTGTGTGTGTGTGTGTGTGTGTGTATCTGTGTGTGTGTGTGTGTATCTTTGTATCTGTGTGTGTGTATCTGTGTGTGTGTGTGTGTGTGTGTGTGTGTGTGTATGTGTGTGTATCTGTGTGTGTGTGTGTGTATCTGTGTGTGTGTGTGTGTGTATGTGCGCGCATATGCTTCTGTGTGAGGAGCAGGTGGTGGGCCCAGGTTGTTAGTGCAGGGCTGGGTTCTGAGCCCAGAAGGTGAGCTGTGGGCTGGGTGGACGTGTCCCCAGTTTGTCCTCCAGGGCAACCTGCTCCAGGACAAGCCCTGCTCACAGCAGCCTCCACCCTGCAAGCCGGGAGGGGGGTGTTGGAGTGTCAGGGGCGAGCTGGTGAGGTGTTACTAACGTACCCTCCAAACAACACACTCTGTGCAAAGGGGAGCTGCTTCCAGGAGCGGCCCACTTGGGAAGAGCCTGGGGGAGGGGGGGCTCCCTGCGACCAAAGAGGGGGTGGGTGGCTGGTAAGAACAGGAACTGGGGTCCGGAGGCTGTTTCAACCCTGCTCTGCTTTTCATGAACACAGTGGCTTGGGGCACCTTCACGAATCTTTCAAACCCTTGATTTCTTCACCTCTGAACTGGGAATATTGTGCTGTGGGCGTTTCGATAGTGCCCTGCATACGGGCGAATTCCCGTATGTCCTCAGGGGTAGGATGCCCCACGCCAGGCTCACCAGCCTGCACCACTGAGGAAAGCATCACAAATCCCTTGCCCCCAAGACACGATCTTGTTACCATTTAGTTCTTATTTGATGCCAAAGAGCTCTGTTTTTTACTCGTTTATACATAGATTCTTATTGTGATACGCTGTTGAGCATACACAAAAAAGAAAACATAAGTGAAACAGATAAGTTACAAAACATCCTAGCCGTCTCCACTTGCCGAGACCGGCTCTTCCGAACCACCGCACCCCTCCTGGGCTCAGCCTGAGCCACGTCACCAGAGCACAGGTGACTAAAGCCATCTTGATTCTTAAACCCACGTCACAATGACCATATTTCATCCCATATGAGAGCCCATTGCATAGAAGCTGCTCCCTGCCTTCAGAAAATGGGGAGGAATTGGGGACAGATGTGTTCCTGAGTCCTGACAAGAAGAGAAAGCAGCCTAGACCAGCGGTCGCCAACCTTCCGGACCTCCCGGACCACCAGGGGTCCGCGGAACACCGGTGGGCGACCGCTGGCCTAGACGACTTCTGCCGCCCGCCTCGGGCTCCTTCGGCCCCTCCTTCGGCCCCTCTGGACACGTTTGATTTTATTCCCAGCTGTTTGCACCCGTGCTAGGCATCCCAATGCCGGCGCTTTGGATATTTGCACAGCACAGAGCATGACAACTATGCCACGGCCGCTGCCCTAGGATGTTGATGTAAAATTTCTAAACCAATTCACAGACACTCAGGAACCCCAGCTAAAGGAGCAGCTGCCACCTCAGCTGTTGCCAGGCACCAGGCCGACGGGTGTCCACAGCAGCTGAAAGTCTAGCCTGGGTAGCGGCATGTCTCCCTGGCTCACAGCTCGTTGGCTGCTGTACGTAGGAGGAGTGCCATGTCCCACCACAAGGGGCAGAAAGTGCAATCCTACCAAGTGCCCAGGGAGTGAGGTCCAGAAATATTTGGTGGCTGGCACTGACGTCTGCCACAGGTAGCTTGTCAGCAGCAGACGGCACACTGCGGGCATTGTGGGGCCCGGGGAGCCGGCGTGGACAGGTTGGGTCAGACAGCACTGATGTCTAGTTGGGGAGACAGCGGACAGCAGACAGGCCATGATGGAGTTAATGATTTAACTGCACCCGCAGCAAGGCAGCTAAGAGAAGTACCAGGTACCTGGAGATGTAAACTCCTCCGGTGTGAGGGGACGGCCTGCCTTTGGGACTGGGCTGACGTTTAAGATAAAACCTAAAGGATGACTAGGGGTTCTCTAGGCGCATGAGTGATGAGTGCACCGGCCTTCTTAGAAGTGGGCAGAGTGGTTGCAAAAGCCCCGCGGCCACAGGAAGTGCCGTGTTTTCTAGGAAATGTGAGAAAGCCATCGTTGCTGGACAGGGAGCATGGGGAGTGAGACGACGCTGGAAAGGTCAGATCGTTCATGGCCTTTTAATCCGGGTGGATGGATCTGGCTTCATCCTAAGGGTCGGTGGGAGCCATGGAAGTTTTTTCACCAGGGGAGTGCTGATGTGGTGTTGGACAGTGCCCTCTGGTGGCTGTGTGAAGAATGGCACCTTCAGTGCTCCTGGGCAGCACCAGGTTCCTGTGACCAGGACCTGTCCCGGGCTTGGTTCTAAGCAGTCCTTGTAGTGCCTGTAGCTACAGTCCTGCCCCGCTGGTGCTGGAGGACACAGCTCTCAGGGCCCAGCCTCCCAGGTGGCTTGCTTGTCTCCAACCCACGTTTCCAGGAGACAGCCGAGGACAGGCCAGTGCTGCGTGGAGCTGGCCCAGATAGCACCAGGCTGGCTGACTGGGCTTTCTCTGGTGAGGGGGGAGAGGGAGAAAGGGGGGCTGGTTTGGGTCTGACATCAGACGTTGAGCACAGGGAGGGGAGGGATCCTGATAGTCTTCCTTTAACAATCCTGGAGGGCCCTTTAATCTCAGACCCTGGATGAGTGTGTGCATAGTTTACTGTCCAGACAGCCAGACAGACGGCCAGGAGCAGAGACACAACGACAGCAACTGAAATCCTCCGCATTACTGACGGCAGATAAGCCCCAGCCCGCCAGAAGACGGGGATGTGGTGGCGGCCGCCGGAGCCTCCCTCGCACGCCTGTGGCCTGTTTCTGCTTGAAACTGTAAATGCTTATCACAAAGCACCCGCCAGTGGTTAGTCACAACTTGGGTCCTTTCTCAGAGCACAGCCTCCAGCAAGACTGTTATCAGCTGTGTTTCCTCAGTGTCTTCATTTCAGACAGAACGAGCTGAGCCCATGAACTTTCTGGAATGAGAGATGTTTTTCCTCCTTTGTTTTCAGGAAATATGACGGGTGCCAGTATAACAGTGCCAAAGGGGGGGGCAGTCTCGAGTCCTTTTCTCACCCCCAGCCCCTGCTTCCCCCCCAGTCACCAGTATTTTGCTTCTACAAAGTTTTGCTCCTATGAATACGCCTTTCCTTGCTGGCTACTGACTTTACTTCTCGGGGGGACGAATCCTATGAAATCGCTCCTAATTTCCTTTTGGGGGATCCCCACCAGCACCCCTTCTGCTATCACACCAGGCCATGAAATGCAGGCTTAGTGCTGAGAGGACAAGACTGGACACAAAGGGATAAACACTCAGCTTTGAGCATAAAAATAACTTTTTAAAATGTTTTAATTGATTTTTAGAGAGAGAGGAAGGGAGAAGGATAATAGAGGGATAGAAACATCGGTGAGAGAGAAACATCATCGATCGGCTGCCTCCTGCCCACCCCCTATAGGGGATCCAGCCCAGCCGGGCATGTGCCCTGACTGGGAATCAAACTGTGACCTCCTGGTTCCTGGGTCGATGCTCAACCACTGAGCCACGCCGGCTGAGCCAAAGTAACTCCTTTGAGTGTTTTTTAAGTCCTTGGTGAGAGAGCTCTTGAAATTCAGTCTCACCGGTGTGAGTAAAAGCTCCCAAAATGTATGTTCTCTCGTTAAGGCTGCACATGGAGACTGACCTCAGCATGAATCAGAGAAGGGGGAGATGCAAGATGCAGCTGAGGGAGGAGGACACGCAGAGAGGAAGAGCGGGAGAGGCGCAGGGGGAAGAGGTGAGAGCCCGGCTGCAGCCTTCCCGGTGGAAACGTGGAGACCAGGTAGCCTGTCCCCTCTCCCCCAGTGGGCCTGGAAAGATGGCCCATGGCGAGAACCTCACTGTGGGCCCACGTAGTGACAGGGGTCCATCCCAGAAACAGACACCCCTCTGAGCACTTCTCCAGAGGGAATGAATGCAGGGCCCGGGGGTATGCAGGTGACAGACGGCTGAGAAGCCAAACGGAACTGGAAGTCACCTCTTGAGTTCAGCTACTGCAGGAAGCTGCCCCCGATTCTGGAGCTGAAGGGACAGAAGGAGGCCTCGCGGGGGCCAGGCTAGGGGAGGAAGCTAGAACACAGAGGTCTACCCGGAGGAAGAGGGGCCGTGGAGGACATACACGGTCACCCGAGATGTAGCCGGAGGGGGAGGAGAGAGCACCCAGATTCTCCCCCTGTGCCTCCCAATGGCCTCGTCCAGTTGACCCAGGCACCTGGGAAATGCAGCTGTTGGGGGTCGGCCCAACTATGATGCAGAGAAAGGAATGAGCCAGGGGGGGATCTGAAGGCAAAGAGGCCCAGCCCCCCACCGCCTGGCAGGTGGGAGAACACCGCTGCTCCCCGTGGTGTGGGTGCCCCAATGGGGAGTATGGAACGTGCTGAGGGGACAGCTCAGGGTGAGGAGTGGAGGAGGTGACCCTGATCGAGGGTCACAGAGCAGCCAAGCTGCGAGTGATCAAATAGTATCTGGATTCAGAGTTCCACCTCCCAAATAATGAAATGCAAATGACAGAACACAACGCGGCACTAAGAGTGACAAAACCCCGGTGTGGAAGCCAGGGGACGATTCAGATGGAATGATTTTGTGGAATGTGATTGGAGAGATTAGCCATATCTCTAAAGAAATATCTAATATGGTTTTAAATATGTATGTGCAAATTAATGAAGTAAATATATTTTTTAAAAAATGAGTGCAAAGAAAAATTCACTCATTTTTGCACATCTGAATCATCTGTAAATTTCAACAACCCCAATGTACCGGTTGAGAAGTGCTAGTTACACTGTAGTTCAGTGGTCTCTTTGGCAGCCGTTGTTGTGTTGTTTTTTTCCTGCAAACTCAGCGTCTTCTCCCTCATTCTGCATTTTATGTTCCTTTGTGGGGGAGGATTCACTTCTTACCTGGAGTGGAGTTAAAATCCCATCCCCTGGTTTGCAGAAACATGGTGTACTAGCTAAGGGCATGCTAGCTGCTGTAACAAACAAATCTCCACTTTTCAGTGACTTAACACAGTTTGTTTTCCACCCAATAGTGCAGAGCGAGTGTTAAGTGTGTGGCTTTTTTAGGGGCAGTTTAGGAACTGTGTTCTTCCTGTCTGTGGCTCTGCCACCCCCCAGGAGTCCTTTGCTTCTGGCTGGTGGGTAGGGACAGAGCAAGCAGAGTAGGTGTCAGAGGCTTTTAAGGGAAGCACAAGTTCTACCCGGATTCCATTGGCCAAAATTGTTACATGGCCACACCTGACTGCAAGGGATTCTGGGAAATGTAGTCCAGGTGTGTGTGTTTATTAGGAGGAAGAGGACGTGGGTGTGGTGCATACCCAGCCAATCTCCCCACACCCAGACCCCGTGAGATTGCCTGAGCGACGCCATTAAACAACCCCCAGCAGATGGAGATTGTTGACAGCCTGCCCTTGGAACTTTGTTCCCGCGCCCTGAGGGCCACAAGGCCAGTCTCACTTCAGCTCTCCCTGTACCTGGAACAGGAGGACTGGCTTGGAAGCCCATTTAACCGTTCACTTAGCAGACATCTGCAGTGATGGCTAAGACATGGTTCCCGTCCGCTGGGGGCTTTCTTTGTTCCTGGAGCCAGTATTTCCAGGAGGAGAGAACTGCTGCATGGGGATGACGTGGAAACCCATGCGTGCAGGCGTGAAGGCCCACAGCTGAGGTTGGCTCGGGAAAACCTGTCCGCATCCTCACCGGGCAGCCTGCCCCCTCTCTCCAGGGCTCGCCAGGAGTGCCCAGGGCTCGCCAGGAGTGCCCAGACCTCTGACCCTCACCCCGTCAGCACCCCCCACCTCTCACAGCAGGGACCAGCTCTGTGAGCTGTAACTTGTGTGCAGGTGGGTTATTCACGTTATTCATGCATGTGGTTGTGAGTGATTGGTGTACAGTCGGGTTTCTCAGCCTCAGTCCTTTTGACCATTGGGGCCGCATAACTGTGCTGTGTGTGGAGGGTGGGTGCCCTCGGTACTGCAGGATGGTTTGCGCGTCCTGACCGCTAGCCATCAGGTACTGTCAGTTACCCCCACTCTGAGTGTGACAACCAAAAATGTCTCCAGGCCTTGCCAAATGTCCCCTGGGCGGCAAAATCGCCCTCAGTTGGGAACCATTAGCGAAAATCAGTTTACACATTTGAATCACCTGGGAAGCTATAGAAAATTACGGATCCGGACCCAGCCAGTCCACTCCTAGGCATGTGCCTGAAATATGCGAGCACATATATTCACAAAGGCTACGGCACTGTTCCTGTCAGCTTTATTAGTCATAGCTAGTACCCAGGAGCAGCCCAGATGTCCGTCAACAGGAGAATAGATGCGCAAACTACAGTGTATTTCCATAGTGGAACGGTACTCATCAATAAAGAAAGGGGGCCAGCAGCACGCTCGAATCTCACCGCTATTACGTTTAGCAGCAGCCTCACACCAGAGCACACGCTGTGTGGTCCATGTCTATGAAGCTATAGGACTGGCAAGCTAGCGTGACAGGTCGGGAGAGAGGTTATGCGGGGAACGGAGGGGGGGTATACTGACTGGAAACCTGGGATGCTGGGAGTTTCTGTCTTGACCTACGGGGTGGCATGTGGGTGTATATATAACAATTCATCAAGTTGTGCACTTAGATTTCACCCATATCTATATGTAGTTATTTATATTAGTTTCCGGGGAGTGCTGTAATGAATTACCATAACCTTCGTGGCTTAAAAGAACAGAAATGTATTCTCAGGAGGCCAGGGTGTGAAGTCAAGGTGTCAGCAAAGCCAGCTCTCTCCGGGGGCTCCAGAGCAGAATCCTTCCTTCTCAATTTCAGCTTCTGATGGTTCCTTGACTTAAGGCCACATCGTTCCTATTTCTGCTCTTCGGCCACACTGCCACCTCCTCTGTGTGGGCCCGATCTGCCCCTGCCGCCCTTGTAAGGATCCAGGTGGTGGCATTTAAGGTCCACCGACAATCCAGGATGATTTTCCCATCCCAAGATCCTTAGTCACATTTGCAAAGTCTTTGCCACAAAAGGTAATATTTATAGTTTCCAGGGATTAGGAACTAATGATCTTTTGGGGGCCATTCCTCGGCCGACTACATCCCTAAATTAAAAAGAAATTTTCAAAATTGCCAGTGGGATGGCCCGGCCCACACCGGTTGAATGAGGACATCTTCTGTGTTTGCCCGAGTTCCACAGTGTCCTGGGCACGGGGTGGGTGGGGGTGAGAGCCACTGATCTGCAGGCCACGCTTCCCATCCCAGCACCTCCGGGAAGGGGCGGGCTGCCTGTCCGGTCCATCACTCTGTCACCAGCACAGACTTGACTAAATGAGCTTACTAAACATCGAATGAATGAGTGCGTGAATAAAAACAGATACTAACAAGATCTGTTCTTTACGCATAACACTTCTAACACCGCATGTGTGGGTTTTGCACACCAAGCAATGCTCTGATTCTCTGTGGACACAACTGAGTGCCCTGAAATTTAATTCATTCTGACACTAACTACTCAGAGTTAGCATAGACCTCACAGGTTAAGGGCTCAGTCTCACCAGATGGTTCCCCCTTCAGACGCCAGTCACAATCAGAGGGTTCCCATGTTACCCACACTTCTGTCTCATTAGGTTGTATATCAAGGGTTCCCACAGCAGCCTCCTCAGGTTCAATAATTTGCTATAACAGCTGACAGAACTCCAGGGACCCCTTGGCTTACATTCGCTGGTTTGTTATAAAGGACACAAATGAACAGCCAGATGAAGGTGTATATAAGGTGAGGTCCGGAAGGGTGACGGGTGCGTAAATTTCTGTCCCCGGAGTTTGGGGTGCACTACTCTTCAGGCACGTGAATATGTTTCAGCAAAAGGTCTCTACACTCCTTATTTTAAGATTTTCTATGGAGGTTCCATTACTTAGGGACGAATGATTAAATCATTCGTGATTAACTCCATCTCCAGCCCCTCCTGCCTTCTACCTGGAGGTCAGGGATGGGGCTGCAAGTTCCAAACCTCATCACCTGGTTGGTTCCTCTGGCAATCAGTCCCCATCCTGAAGCCATCTAGGGGCCACCCAGGTCACCTCATTAGCATAAATTCGGGTGTGGTTGAACGGGCTCATTAGGAATAACCTCAAATGCTCCTCTTACCTCTTCCAAGAAATTATGAGTTTCAGGAGCTCTTGTGCCCAGAACCCGAGACCAAGACCAATGTGTATGTTCTTATTCTGTCACCATGTCCCAGTAGAGAGTGAGTGTTGCACAGTAAATTGGAACTGTTTAAAGTCAGAAGACAAACCCCAGCCCTGTCAGTTACCGGCTGCATGACTGTGACAAGTCCCCCGTCCCACCCGTTTTATCATGCAGTGGGAATGCCAGGCTTATCGGGAGGATCCCTGAGATGGCATCTGTCCTTGTAAACCCGGTTGAAATCTAAAACAAATGCATTTCTTGCGTGCAAAAGCACCTCACACTGAGCCCATCTGTGAACAGTGACTCAGTGGACCAATCAAATAAAGTCAGAAGATGCTGGGCGGTTGCGCAAGTGGGGTTTCCGTGCCGGCTCAGTGTGGCACAGTCCGTGACCCCTGCACATGTGCAGAGCTTGCGAAAGAGCCGAGCGCGTTGGAGGCACCGAGGAGGAGCCCTGAGGAATCTACGCTGGGTGGCGAGGCGCTAGGCCCTCCGGAGGACGCAGCTGTAAAACCCTTTCCTGGGATGGAGATGAGGCCCTGGCCGGGTCACTTCGCCTCAGAACACTGTCCTAGTGCTGTGTCATGTGACAGAGCAGAACAAACAAAACAAACACCAACACATGCGGAGAGCGAAGTCTGGCGCCCTTTCTCCAAGAGGCCCTGCTTGGGCTGGGATTTGAGGCGGGTCCGTGGGGGAAGAAGAGGGCCCGGTCCCATGGAAATTTCCTAGTAGGGTTTATGCAGAAGCAAAGGTTTGGCAATCCTGGCCCCGTCTCCTTGGCTAGACAGTGCCTCTTTGAAGAGTCAAAAGCAGCAGGAGGATGGGAAATGGCCCTCGAAGGAGCTGGTTTTAGTGGAATCCTCTTCTTCCAGAAAGAACTGCCAAAAACCGGCCCAGGCACCCCTCGCTTTATGGGGTTCAACTCAACTCACGTGTGGTCAGCAGGATACCGCCGCCCCCCCCCCCCCCCCCCCGCCCCGGGAAGTATTGCGTCTCCTGGGTCCCAGGGTGGCCGCTTGGCCTGTGGAATGGCTATCCCATCATGATCACCATCACCGGGTCCGTAAGGCAGTTGACTCCTGGGTTCCCGGGGGGCCCC
>NW_005871083.1:1342459-1343400 GCF_000147115.1 Myotis lucifugus | reverse complement strand
CCTGATTCCCTGGAACTAATGCCCTCTATCCTCGTGGTAGAAAGGGACTTTGTAGATATGACCGAGTTGACCTGGTGATGTGGGAGGTGATCCTGGGTCATCACGTGAGCCCTTAAAACCAAGAGACCTTTCCCAGCTGTGGTCAGAGGACGACGTAACCATGGAGAGAGGATCAGAGAGATGCCCATGTTGCCGGCTCTGAAAGATGGAGGCAGGGGCCATGAGCCGAAGGGATCGGGGTGCTGCTAGAAGCTGGAAAGGGCAAGGGATCCAATGTTCCCTAGAATCACCAGAAGGAAGGCAGGCCTGCAATGCCTTGACTTAGCCCCAGGGAGACTCACGCGGGATCCCTGACCTCCAGGACTCTCAGATAATAAACGTGTGTTTAAGCTGCTGTATCTGTGGACATTTAGCACAGCACCCGTAGGAAACCAACACATCACTTTTCTTGAGCACCTACCAGTGCCCATGTCTGGGATGGAATCCCTAATCCTCGTGACCTCCTGTGACATTGAGTTTGTGATGCCCTTTTACAGACGAGGACACAGCTCAGTGAGCGGAACCGACATCCGCAAGGGCCCGAGGAGGGGTGGGAACCCTCGGCTGATTCCAGGCTGCCCGGAGCGCCTGGCTGCTCCCAGGTGAGATGGGTGTGTGACTGCTGCCAGGGTGAGGTGGCGGGCTGTGAGTGTGCACGCAGCGTGTGGCAGGCGTTTAGTCGGTACCATTTCTCTCACCCCTCTTCCCAAACACCAGGTGTCCCTGGCCTGCCAAGCAGGTGGCATTTTCTTCCTGACGGACACTATAAAACCATTACGAAATCAGCCCTGGCCAGTGTAGCTCGGTTGGTTGAGCATTGTCCAATGTACCAAAAGGTCGCCGGTTCAATTCCCGGTCAGGAAACATATCCAGGTTTCGGGTTTGATCCCTGGGCAGGGTGC
>NW_005871083.1:1329411-1341901 GCF_000147115.1 Myotis lucifugus | reverse complement strand
GCTGCCCACTCTACCAGGGCGGATTGTGTCCTGAGAAAGATACGCTCAGGTCTGATCCCCAAACCGGTGAACGTGACCTTGTTCGGAACTAGGGTCTTTGCAGATGAAGGTCACGTAAAAGAGGTTGTGCTGGATGAGGCTGGCCCTGAATTCAACGACCGTGTCCTTATGAGAAGAGAGGAATGCAGACATAGATATATGGTGATGGGGCAGAGCGGGGAGCGATGTCTACAAGCCTAGGAACGCCGAGGATTGCTGGCAACCCCAGAAGCTGGGACAGCGAGACGGCTCCTCCCTGGAGCCTCCGGAGGGAGCGTGGCCCGCCCACAACGGGATGTCAGATGTCTCGCTTCCAGAGCGGTACGTTTCTGCTGTTGGAAGGCCCAGTGTGTGGCAGCCCCAAGACACTCAACACCCGCTGGCTGCTCTTGCCCGTTTCCGATTAGTCAACGCTTTGAAGAGACCCAAGAAAACCAGCAGATATGCCTCCAAGCTAAACATACCCAAGGTGAAGGACTGGCCTTGGTTCATAGCTCATGTCCTCCGCCATTGCCGGGCTCAAGCTGTGCTTTTATAAAAGAGGGCTGGTCAGTGATGTCCATGTTACAGGCGGGGAAACCGAGACAGCTGTGCCCCTCGCCCAGGCAATCCCTCAGCAGCGCAGTCATGGCTGCCACCCAGCCTCGCCTGTCCTGTGGAGGCAGGGCAGCCTTCTTTTTGCACAGATGTTGGACCGAGTCCTTTGAATTCCCGGCAACAGGGAGAGGGCCACAAGCAATTTCAAAGCTCAAATTAGGCCGGTGGACTATGGCTCTGTCACCTGTTTCGTGGCGAGCTTGGGAAGAGACTGTGGTGGCCGGGCTGGTCCCGACTCCAGCCTGAGCCACGTGACTCCTTTTCATGAGCACAACCTGCCCTCGGCCCTGTCAAAACAAACGGGCCCCCGGCCTGAGGCTGTGGTCACGGGAGTCTCCCCACCCGTGATGTCTCCTGCGCTGTGCAGACCCTGTTGTCTGCTGGCAGTACCCACGCGGTGCCCCCGCCCGGCACATCCCTCCTGTCCCTCCCTACAACACCCAGACACATGCCAGCAGCCGGGAAGGCCGTGGGGATTGCATGGGGGGGAGGGGGGTCAGGATCATTTCTGCAGAGCTGCAGGGGCCCAGCGGGGCACCACCAACAGGACCACCTTTGAGTTTGGAACCCCATATTTCAGAAGGGGACCCCGAGGCCCTGAGAGGAAGAGCAGCTTGCTGAAGTCCCAATATTTACAGCCTCCCATGTGGACGGGAGGCAGGAGTGTCCACGGGGCACGTGGTGGACGCTGAGGGAGCTGGGTGGTAGGACCCCTGGGCAGGCGTGTTGGGAGGTGACCTTGGGCAGTGGCCGCCCCACGGCTGTCTCTGTGCGCTCACTCCCCCCGCGGCCTGTCCCAGCGCAGCAGGCCGAGCGAGGCTGCTCGGAAAGGGACACCCACTGGCTCCCGTGCCTTCCTGCTCAGAAGCCTCTGAGGGCTTCCCATCTGTACTGGGGTGAGTGGTATCCCCCAAAACGCACATCCATGCGGAGCTTGTGTAACCTTACTTGGAAATAAGGTCTTTGCTGATGTGATCAGGTTAAAATGAGGTCACACTGGAGTGGGAGGGCCCTAATCCAACGACTTGTAAGAAGAGGGAGATTTGGACACAGCAAAACACACAGACACAGGGGCGACGCACGCGTGGAGCAGAGGCAGAGGTGGGAGCGATGTGGCCACAGTCCAGGAACCCCAGGAGCTGGAAGAGGCGGGAGGACCCTCCCCTAGAGCCTGCGGAGGGAGCCGGCCCTGCCGACACCTTGATTTTGGACTTCTGGCCTCCTGGGCTGTGAGGGAATAAATGTCTCCTGTCCTACGCCACCCAGCTTGTGGAAACTTGGTACAGCAGCCCCAGGAAGTGAACGCAGTGGCCAAGCACCGCGCGGAAACACTGCTCCCTCTGTCTGCCTGTGGCAGCGGGCGGGGCCCAGCCTGTAGCAAAGGCTCTGAGAAGTCCCGTAGGGAACTGTAGCCGCCTACGGGAGACACTTTGGGAAACGGTGGACAGAAAAGCCCTCACGTCCCCTCCAGATGGAAAATTCTGTGGCTTTGGAGTGAGAAGCCAAGCTGTGAGGCCAATAGAAATTTGTAGGCATAATTAGATGCTATTTTTTAAAAATAGCCAAAATGCTCTTCCATTTTGGGGGTGAGAAACAAAATCAGATTTGGGGAGAACAATTGCTGTAGTTAACCAATCAGACTCGAGCTCCATGGCCACACGGGAGCCTGGGCGGCAGGTGGTTGCTGTGGGGATGAGAACAATGGATGGGGCGGGATGCTTCCCTTGGGCTGTGCTCCTGGAGGCAGAGCTGCGAGTCAAAGGCTCTGCCTACCTCAGACTGATTCATGTGCCCCCCTCCCGTGTCCCCCCCCCACCCCCCCCACACACATACTCTCCAGAAAGCTGTGCAGATTTCAGCTCCACCAACTCAGACTGGGTGCCCAACCCCCGCAATGCCAGCAGCAGGCATTCTCATACATGACATCTGTAAATTGTCCTGTGTGTTGTGACCATAAAGGTAAATGAGAGTTTTTATTGAGTTACCCCAATTTCCACTGAATCGTGCCCAGAGCGGCCTGGCCACCAGCCGCTGACCGCCAACCAGGGACGTGCCAATGGCCAGGCAGCAGTGCCCTGAGGTCAGGCCAAACCGAGGAAACAGCGGACCTCACTCAGATTTGGCCCAAAATGTTCAACTCTGAAAAAGAGGCGATTCAGTGACACAGGATCCCTCCCCAGGGGCAGAGCTGGACAGCGAGAGGAGGTTGGAGTTTGTAGCCAGGAAAACACGGGTTTGTCCTGGCTTGGCCCCCTTCTAGCTCCGGGACCTTGGCAACTCGCATGACCTCCTGGTGCCTCAGTTTCCTTGTCTTTGATGTGGGGAGTGACAGCCCCCACCGCTCGGAGTTGTAATGGAGAATAAGTTACTTCCTCGTTGCTAGGCGGCCGTTGCACATGGACCCTGACGGGAGCCAGGCGGGAGGGCGTCGGGAAGTGTGGTGCAGCCAGCAGAGAGGGAGAGGGAGGCATGTGGACTTCACTTGCATTTCTCGACATCGAAGGGGATCCACCCCTCATCCACAATTGTGTTTCTCAACATCCTGCTTCCTCTCCTCCCGGCGCCTCTGAGGTTCTGCTGTGACTCCGGAACCCTCATGCGTTCACCCAGACCTCACCCCAAATCCAGCTTCCATTGCAGTTTGCCTCTCGTCCCCTCAGCGTTGCTTCTGTGCGGAAAAGGAGCCTCCAGTTTCGCTTGTTTTCTCTCGGCCTCATCTGGAGATTCTCACAATGAGGGTGCTCCCTCCCTGGAGGCCTCCGCCTCTGTAGCTGCTCTTCCTGCCGCCTGTGCCCCAACTCTGCCCAAAATGTGGGAGCAGAACTGCAAGGCAGGGAGGAGGAGGAAGCTGGGCAAAGGAAGCTCTGCTCTAACTGTGGGGGCCCATTACATAAACGTATTCGCACATGTGGGTCACTGTCTAACTAACCACTAACCCCGCCCTCCATGGGCTTCTCCTCTTTTAACTGAAGCCCTTCTAACATCTCTAGAGCTTTCCCATTAGTGACCATGTTCTTTTCTACTCCAAAGGGAGGTGAGAGGTGGTAAACTATAACCCGAATTTTGTGGCCAGACCAGCATGGCGGCCCCAACCTTGTGGGGGGCAGGAGTGGGAGGTAGGGGGCCTGTCCCCTGCTTTGGGGGCGGGGGGTCTTCTTCAGTGGATGGCTCTTTCTCCAGCCTCTTTCCTCCTGTTGTCAAAGGGCCCTAGTTGGTTCCAGCAGCTGGGGAGCGACTGCTGACGGCCCAGGGTTTTGGGACGATGGACATGCTTTGGAACTGGACGTAGGTGGCACAGCACTGTGACATGCCACTGTGTTGTTTAAATGGTTAGTTTTATGTTATGTGAGTTGTGCCTCAATAAATTAAAAAACAAAAATAAGGAAGTTTGGCCGGGTAAGAATCGGGGCTCAGGGAGGCCGTGAATCCGTGTTTCTAGGTGAAATGATTTGTAGGGTGAGGGACTGCCTGGGGGTGTTTTACCGATGCCATGGGGGCCGGGCCGGGTCACGGCCACCAGCTTGCAGCCTCTGTCCAAGGTGACCAAGGACAGAGCGTCCAAGTGCCTGGACAGCCGCCCCCACCGCCTTGGGCTTTGCTGGGAGAAAGCAGGACGGATGGAAAAGTACCTCCCAGCAGAGAGAACGGCCCAGGCAAACACGAGGAGGCTGGTGGTTTTCAAAGACACGAGCTGCAGCCTTTTAAAATTCCACGGGCCTCTCTCCAGGGATAATCGCTTTCTGGGGGACTGCAAATGTTTGCCTTGGTGGGACTTTGTTATAAATGGACTTGGTTTTGTTTAGTTGGTTAAGTTTTTATTTGGTTTTTTAAAAAATCCTGCAAGACCATCTTAACTGAGAACACCGTGTTAATCCAGAAAAACCGAGGAAAGAGCAAACAAGATGGACGAGGAGCCCAGCTGTCCTCTGCATGCAGGTCTGGCTTGAGGTCCTGCCTTTGCTGCAAAGCCCTTCACCAGACCAGACCATAATGGCACTACCGCTGCTTGAGTGCCTCACGTGTGCCAGGCATCCAGTCAGTCCTTTCTCATCCTCCCAATGGCTGCAGGAGGCAGGAGCGGTTACTGTGTCATTTCACAGCGGAGGAAATGGAATCACAGAAGATGAAGACACTTGCACTGGGTCACTCAGCAGGGGATTCAGAGCCACAGCTGTCTGGCTCTTACAACCATATCTCATGGCTGCTCAGACTGAGAGCCAAACCTGCCCTCAGAGCAGCCCTCACGGAGCCTTGGGGTCACCACGCTCTCTGAGCGGACCTCTTGCCAGACAACCTAGAAGGCCACCCAGTCAGCAACTGTCCCCAGTGCCTGGGGAGCTGGGTCTCACCCAGGTCGAGGCCAGAGAAAGGCCGTGCACAGACCCCTCCTGGCCACTTGCACCTCCACCCCTACATCCCACGTGGCTTTCCATAGCAGATGTCACCCCTTCTCCCACTGGCTCAGCCTTTCCACTGAGGACCCTAACAACCCACCCAAGAAGGAAATGCTCCTCGCCTCTGGGGGTGATGACTGGCCCCTTCTTTAAGAAATCCACTTCAGATGGTCTCTGCCCCACCCGCTCTGTGGCCTTCAGTGTATGTGCATGTTAAACCCTCAGCACCTTCTCTGAACCGGACAGACTGAGCCGTGAACTAACCCCGCATTCTCTGGTTTCACCAGCTCCCATTCCAAGTTGACGTTAAAGACTAAACCTCACCACCCATAGTGGGTATAGTGCAACTCTCCCAGCCCTTCCCTGCCCCAGGGCCTTTGCACAACTCTTTCCTTTCTCTTCCCTTACCCCTCTTCCCAGATTCCTCATTCATGCTGCCCACCCTGATGCTCCCTCTCCCTGCTGCTATGTTCTCTTATCCCATGTATCACAGTACATAATTATCATTTAACTGATTGTATTCATGTCTACTGAGGGCAGAGGCCTCGCCTGCACACAGTAGGTGTTCAGTAAATATCTGTGGACCCATTGGCCGGATGAGTCAACAGCAGAAGAATTTGGTTTTGTGGCTGAACAAGTGTGGGCATTTGCTGTCTCGTAGCGCACTCTGGTGGACATTAGGTAGATGCCAGGCTGAGGGCCACCCCTTTCTCCTCTCCCTGCAGCATCTCCTCAGCCGCCTGCCGCCTGGGACCCAGCCACCAAGAAGGTGTGGCCACCATCAGTGACATGTTCAAGTCCATGAAGTGGCAGAAATGGGTCCTCCTGGAGTTCTGTGAGCTGCTTCCTATGACCAGGTAAGTTGGAGGTCAGCCAGCTCCTCACATTATTATTGCATTATTATCATTATTATTAATAACATTGTCATTACAATAATGAAGTGGGTAATGTAGCAATTTAATGGCTTAATGATGGGGATACGTTCCGAGAAATGCATCCTTCGGCGACTTCGTTGTGAACATCATAGAGCACACTTACACAAAGCTAGATGGTAGAGCCTATAACTGTGATTGGATGTGCTGTCCTGTTATACAACCGGCAGTGCAGTAGGGTAATTACACCAGCATTACCACGAACACATGAGTAATGCATTGCACTATGACATTATGATGGCTATGACATCACTAGGCAATAGGAATTTTTTCAGCTGTTATAATCTTGACCGAAACGTCGTTATGTAGCACATGACTGTATTATTGAGTAGCTAATGCTAATAATGTTAAACATGAAATGATCCCTATGGGCCCCTGAGCAACCCTTCCCAGTCATCACGGGGTCCCTCGGGGCCTGAGTTCCTTCCCTATCCCCCGGGTGCCCTAAGCAGCTGTTCTTCCAGGCTTTGATAGAGACCACGGTGCGCATATCTGTGTCATGGAGAAAGGTCAAGCGAGTTTATATTCTGAGCCCGGGAATGTTAGGCCATGGCTATACGCATCCCAGACCCTCAAAACTCAGAATTTGAATATCAGTGGAGACCAGAAATTCCCAGTCGGGCCCAGCACCTGCAAGCGTGCTAAATACAACACAAAGGCTTCCTTGAGGTGGGGTGGGGAGGGGGCAGGGAATTGGCAGGCCATGCTCAGGTACCAAGGGAGGCCCAGTCGGCCTGGAAGCAAGGATGAAGTCAGCTACAATACACTCTGCGGTTCAGACCCCTGAGCTGCAAATGTTACTGAAATAACCACAGTGAGGGTTTTCATTTGTTACTGTTTTTGACTTATTTATTCAAGAGCTTTCATTATTCCTTTTCCTGTTTTTAAACTCAGTAATTTAAAAAAAAAAAGAAACAGAAGGAGCTAGATTAGAAAAAGTATTTTTAATCTAGTTAGAATGGCCTCTGTGGAATCTTTCCTCTCTTCCTACCTGTGGAAGCTGGGCATTTCATGTAACCTTGATAAGCCTCAGTCTTTTGGTCTATAAAATGGGTACAGCAGGTCCTTGAATAATGTTATTTCATTCAATGTTATTTGGTTGTAACACTGATGAGAAGAAACAATTGGTTCCCAGCCCTGGCCACTGTCGTGTGGAGTGTGCATGTTCTCCCCATGTCCGTGCGGGTTTTCTCCGGGGACCCCATTTCTTCCCACGTCCTAGAGATGTGCACATGAGGTAAATTGGAGTGTCTACATTGTCCTTGTCTGAGTGAGTGTGGGGATGCTGCACCCTGTGATGGGTGGGGGGCATCCTGTCCAGGGTGGGGGCCCACCTTGCGCCCTGAGCTGTTAGCAGAGGCTCTGGCCACCCAAACCTGAGCTGGAATAAGTGGGTTGGAAAAGAATGACCTGACTTGCTTTCATTCATCTTTCTTCCATGTAGGTCTAGTTCACATTTACTTTAATGTTTAATATTAGAGGTGTTTTGCGTCCTTATTAGAAGTTTGGTGATGTTTTTGCGATGAGAAATATGCCATACAAACACACCTCTTGTTCCTGTCAATTAGCCTGTGGTAAAGTTGGTTTCGTTATACTCTATGTTTCACTTAAAGTTGCATTTCCAAGAACCTCCTGATGACATTCAGTGGGGACTTAGTGTACGTGTTACCTGCCTCCGAGGGTTATAGTGAAGACTTGACCAGATCGGGTGTAGGAAGGCCCTTTGGAGACTGGGAATGGCAGTGTTGTCCTGGCAATCGTCGTTATTATTTAACCTCGCACTTGGAGCTTGTCTTGGAACTCAAACAAATCCTATGGCCAGGTGAAGAGGAACCAGCAGGTGTGGCGGAGGGCTTGTGGTTGCATGTGAGCCTGTTTACTCACATGTGTGCATGTCTGCATCTAGGCACCTGTCCGGAGAGAGGATGTTGGGGCTGGTGCACATGACTGTATTATTGAGTAGCTGATGCTAATGATGTTAAACATGAAATGATCCCTATGGGCCCCTGAGCAACCCCTCTCAGTCATCACTGGGGTTCCTCCGGGCCCGAGTTCCTTCCTATACCCAGGTTCCCTAAGCAGCTGTCCTTCCAGTCTTTGATAGAGAGCGTGGTGGGCATAGCTCTGTCATGGAGAAAGGTCAAGTGAGTTTATATTCTTGCAGGTCTTCAATAAGCCAGAGCTTCCGCACCCAAATGACCATGTCCCCTCCAAACCGGCCCTGGGGACCCTCCTTGTTGAGTTAATGATGCCTCTGGTGCTTAACACAGTCCTGCAACTGGGACCTGCATTCAGAGCTGGGCAACTTCCTTCCTTGGGAGGCTGGGGTTGGAGAAACAGCCCAGAGGAAACGTCAGCGAGAACGGCACTGTGCTGCCATGACGCCAAGTCCAAGAGCATTCGGGTCACTGGCTCCGCGGGAAAATGATTCTCACCACCCTCCCCCAATGACACCACTGAAGGGACCACCCTCCACTGACTGAATCATATCCTGATTAGTAAATAATTGTAAGAGCTGCTTTTCCCACAGGCACACTTCCCACATGAACCGCATCTTCTAGGCTTTTCTCACAAAGCCATAACAGTTCTCAAAATGAGTGAGCTCTGACAGGTCCTTTTAGAGTAGAGGTGCACAGCTCAGCTCAACAGCTTACTTTCTGGATCACATACTTTTAAAAAAAATTGCTTATTCCACAAACATACAAAGGCTCTAAAAATTTAAATTCTCCAAAAGGCTAGTCACCTCAACAAGCCCAAATGCTTTCGTTTTCCAATTTTCCCTTCCTGTTCTGATTTTGACATGTGTGTGTACATGCACATAGTCTTGACATAGGTGTGTAAGTGAGGACTGTCTTACTTATCAGGTATATTTCAGTGTGGCCAAAGGGTTGTTTAGGACTTGCATTGAGTAGCTGCCACAGGCTGATGAACTCTTCCCACACTGGCCAACAACATTTAGACTCTGTTACTCAAAGTGTGGTCTGTGGACCAGCAGCCTCAGCCTCCCTGGGAGTTGGTTAAAAATGCAGGATCTCGGGCCATCCCCCGGAACTGCCTAATCAGAGCCTAGATTTGACCAATATGCCAAGGAATCTGTGTGTATGTTATGGTTTGAGAGCTCTAGGCGAGAGTTTGTAAAATGCTGGGTGTAGCCCTAACCAGTTTGGCTCTGGATAGAGCGTCGGCCTGCGGACTGAAGGGTCCCGGGTTCGATTCCGGTCAAGGGCATGTACCTTGGTTGCGGGCAACATCCCCAGTAGGGGGTGTGCAGGAGGCAGCTGGTCGATGTTTCTCTCTCTCTCATCGATGTTTCTGACTCTCTATCCCTCTCCCTTCCTCTGTAAAAAAATCATATATATTTTAAAAAATGCTGGGTGTATTTGAACAGGAGGCCTTTGGACAACATGGTGATATCCTTCTGAAAACAGGGCCTTGCCGGGCATTCACTTCTGTGGCTTTCATGTGTGAGGTTACTATTCAGAAATATATGAGGGGACTTAGGGTCCCAAGTAAATGTAAGAGCTTGTTCCCCATCTCAGCTCCTGTGAGCCTTCAACGTCATGTTTCTTTGAGATGTTCCAGCACTGGGGAAAAAATCGCGTCTATACGGCAAAGAGAGAGATGGCCACAAAATGGGCCAGATATTTTTAGGAACTATGGGCTGGTGGACACAAAGGGAGACAGCATGTAACAGTGGCAATTTTCATTCCTTAGATGGAATGAAATTTGTCTCATCATTGGTTTTTGCAGTTGTTTTCACCTGGAGTTGCTATGTTTGTGTTGTTTGGAAAACGCGGAGGGACCAAGTTTGCTTCAGACCTGTGAGCATGCAAACCTTTTGGTGGTCCTTAGCCATAAAGCTCTGAGAGGGTCCTATGTCCTGTACCATGTAGCAGGCTGAGGACATGCCTGTTGGGAAGAACTTGTCACCAGGACCACATGCTTCACTCATACCAACCATTTAAGGAAGAATTAATGGCAGTCCTTCTCAACGTCTTCCAAAAACCTGAAGAGGAGGGAACACTTTCAAACTCATTTGATGAGGACAGCATTACACTGATACCAAAGCCAGACAGAAACACCAGGGGGAAAGAAAACTATAGGTCAATATCCCTGATAAACATAGATGCAAAAATTCTTAACAAAATATTAGAAAACTGAATCCAACAGCACATTAAAAGAATCACACACCATGACCAAGTGGTATTTATCCTTGGAATGCAAGCAAGTTCAACAAATGCAAATCAAGTAATGTGAGACACCACATTAACCATATACAGGATAAAATTATACAATTGTCTGAATAGATGCAGAAAAAATTTTTGGAAAAGTTCAACACCCTTTTATGATGACAATTCTCAACAAACGAGGAATGGAAGGAAAGTACCTTTGCCAGAGGGGAGAGGGTTGGGGAACTCGGTGAAAAAGGTGAGGGATTAAGAAATACATGGCGGTTCCAAAATATCATAGGGATATAAGGTACAACATAGAGAATATATAGTCAACAATATTGTAATAACTATGTATGGTATCAGGTGGGTACTTATCACAGGGATCACTTCATAAGTTATATAAATGTCTCACCTCTGTGCAGTACACCTGAAAATACTGAATGTCAACTGTAATTGAAAAATAAAGAATAAATAAAAATAAAAGAAGAAAAGTACCTCAAAATAAAGGCCTAATAATAATGGTAATAATAATAATAATAATAATAATAATGGCCATATATGAAGAGCTTACAGTTAACATCATACTCAACAGTAAAAAACTGAATTCTTTTCCTCTAATATCAGATGCTCACTCTTGCCATTTCGATTCCACATAGTACTGGAAGTCCTAATCGCAGCAATTAGGCAAGAAAAAGACATAAAAGCCAAACAAATTAGAAAGGGAGAAATGAACGTGTCCCTGTTTGCAGACAACATAATCTTATATTTTGAAAACTCTAAAGAGTCCACCAAAAACCTGTTAAAATTCAGTAAAGTTGCAGAATACAGACTCAACATGCAAAAAAAACCCCAACAGTTGCATTTTTATACACTAACAACAAACTATGTGAAAAGGAAATAAGGAAAACAATCCCATTTCCAAAACCACCAAAAAGAACAAAATATGTAAGAATAAACTTAACTAAGGAGGTGAAAGTTTTATATACTGAAGATTGATTAAAGAAATTAAAGAAGACACAAACAAATGGAAAGATATCCCATGTTCATGAATTGGAAGATTTAATATTGTTAAAATGTCCATATTACTCAAATCTATCTACAGATTCAATGTAATCCCTATCAAAATCCCAATGGCATTTTTTACAAAAATGGAAAAAACAATTCTAAAATTCATATGGTACTACAAAAGACCGTGACTACTAGCCAAATCAGTCTTGAGAAATAAGAACTAAGCTAAGAGCATCACTCTTATGATTTCAAAATATATTACAAAGCTAGAGTAATCAAAACAGTGTGGTATTGGCATAAAGACAACACATAGACCAATGGAACAGAATAGACAGCCCAGAAATAAACCCATGCATATATGGTCAACTGATCTTCAACAGGGTGCCAAAATACACAATGGGGAAAGGATAGTCTCTTTAATAAATGGTGCTGGAAAAAGGGGATATTCACATGCAAAAGAATGAAATTGGACCCTTATCTTACAACACACAAAAAAATGAACTCAAAATGGATTATACTTAGAAGACCAGAAAGTGTAAAACTCTTAGCAGAACACAAAGGCATTGAAAATTTATGTCCACACAAAAACCTGCACACAGCAGCTTTATTGATAATTGCCAAAACCAAGATGCCCTTAGCAGGTGAATGGATAAACTGTGGTACGTACATACAATGGAATAGTATTCAGCACTGAGAAGAAATGAGCTATTAAGCCATGACAAGATGTGAAGGAAATTTAAAGGCCTATAACTAAGTGAAAGAAACTAATGTGAAAAGGCTGCATACTATGATTCCAACTCCGTGACATTCTGGAAAAGATAAAATATGAAGACTGTCAAAAGATCAGTGGGGAGTTGTGGGAGGAATGACTAGGCAGAGCACAGAGGAATTGTAGGGTAGTGAGAGTACTCTGAACGATAATGATGGATACATGTCATTAGACATGTGTCCAACCCCAGAATGTACACCACTAAGAGTGAACCATAGTGTAAACTGTGGCCTTTGGGTGATTATGTGTCGGTGTAGTTCACCGATCGTAACAGATGCACCACTCTGGTGAGGATATTGATTGGCGGGGGGGTGGGGGGGGAGGCCATGCATGTAGGGACAAAAGGTATGTGAGAAATCTCTGTACCCCCCATTTAATTTTGCTGTGAACCTAAAATTGCTCTGAAAAACATTGTCATTTTTTAAAGGACAAAGGACCAATAAAAAGCTCTTGGAAATTAAAGCTTATCACACCTGAATAAAATATCCAGTAGCAGAGCTGGAAGACCAGGTTAAGGGTGCATTCCAAAAGCATAGACCAGTGGTCGCCAACTGGTGGTCCGTGAGGTCCGAAAGGTTG
>NW_005871083.1:1317777-1329311 GCF_000147115.1 Myotis lucifugus | reverse complement strand
AGGATATGTGTTCAGAAGGTCATCACTGTGGGGGCCATGACCGCTGCCTAATACATGACCCATATTTATAAATCCCACAATCTATCCTTTGCCTTCGAGGGATGGGACATGGCTACCGAATTCAAATTCGATTCTGTGAGCGTCATTCGTTGGTATGCTGTATTACGCTTGGAAGTACTTATTCAAGGGGCCAAAGAGCCGCAGGTGGCTCGTGAGCCGCAGTTTGCTGACCACGGGTAGGCAGTGCAACTTTCAGTCTGTAAGAGTTGGAAAATAAGATCAAAATATTAAATTCCCAAAGAAGTAACAGCACATTTACCAGAACCCAAAAGCACACGTCTCAGATGGAGACACCAAACAGGGCACCAAGGCAGATCATGGTTAAATTTGAGGAATTAGGACTGAAAAGAGGATATTAGGGCTTCCCAAGATTTCAAAATAAAAAAGCGAGGTCAAGGTCACATAAAACAGGAACCAGAAGGACTGGATCCTCTCAGTGGCCGCGTTGGGAGGGGACAAGGATGGCTTGGTGTCTCCAGCGTGCTAAGTGAGAAGTAATGAAGAGAGAATCCATGGTCTGGCTGAAGTTTATGGCGAACCTATGACACGCGTGTCAGAGGTGACACGCGAACTCATTTTTTTGGTTGATTTTTCTTTGTTAAATGGCATTTAAATATATAAAATAAATATCAAAAATATAAATCTTTGTTTTACTATGGTTGCAAATATCAAAAAATTTCTGTATGTGACACGGCACCAGAGTTAAGTTAGGGTTTTTCAAAATGCTGACACGCCGAGCTCAAAAGGTTCGCCATCACTGGGCTAAACCATCAACTGAAGGCGAGGGTCAAATAGGGCATTTTCGGACAGGCTAAAATCTTGAAAAACTTGAACAACAGACCCCTTTTCAAGGAACTACAAGGGAACATGTTGAACACTTGGAGAATCTGGAGGATGCAGAACCCAGGAAGCCGGAGCTTGAACACAGGCATCTTGGGAAAACAGCTGTGCAAGCACCTGAGGCCAGGGCAGCGGGGACAGGAGCGGAGGGTGTAGAGGCCCACACCCGGAGAGGCTTGTTGGGGCGGAGGAAGACTGGCCGGTGGGTCTATAGGGCACACCAGCAACTTTATCTCTGGGAAAAGCAAAAAGCTGTACATCACAGAACCCTACTTGGTTTAGCACAAAATATTTAGTCATCACAGTATAAACTCTAATGAACAAAATGTGGAAAGTAAATATACTGGGTGAGTGGGGAGGGGAAGGGAGAGCAGGCAGTGACTGCAGGGGTGTCAGGAACCTGGAAATCGCGTGTTCTCTGAATTGAAAACGCATTGTGCACAGAAAGTTCTTCAGTAACTTTCTTGAGTTTCCCAACAGGCCAGCAATCAAGCCATTCATTCTCTTACAGACAAACACTGGCTCAGCTTTCTGCTAACTGAACCACCACAGATCTGCATCATCCCTTTCTCTTTCCTGTGTCCTTGGGCTGCCTAAATTATCAGTTGGATTGATAGGAGCAATATGGTTTCACATCCGACCCTCAGGCAGTGTTGTAGGTAGCGTACCCTTTCACTGTGGCACCCGAATGCCACTTTGGATCAATGTGGATTCGATGGGCGTCCCGTTCCTCTGCTTTTCCCACGCTATCCTTAAGGGTATTTTTCTCTGCGTAGGCAGCCAAGCCAAAATCATATATAATAGAAGATAAGATTTAGCCTACTTCCTCTTTAGGTAATATTTTCATTTTCCACTTAAATGCAGATGTCGTACTTCTTAATGAGCCTCGGTAATGTCCTAATAGGAATACATTTCACATCGCAGCAAAGTTCTGCAGAGCCACCCACTCAGGCTTGAGAGTGGCTGCTGGCCTGGTGTCCGGTCGGTACGTGTCTCCGTGTCCAGGACCCCACGTGTTTCTGCACGTCTGCAAGGCCAGCGAGTGCCTTGTGGAAGAGTGCGTGTGGCTTCCCGTGGGCACCGTTGCTCATTCGTGGAGCTGCCCATCTTCCCTATGCGGCGGTAAGAGGGCACGGTCACCCTCTTCACTCATCTTTGGGTCCCTCAAGCACAAATAGATACATTTGTTGAATGAAATGATAGGAAGCTGAGATTCTGGATTGAAGAGGGATATTTTTAAAATTTAATTTTATTTCAAACAGCACTAAAAAATTACAGGAATGTTTAAAATAAAGCTAAGTAAAATGGCGTGTCAATTTAAGAGTAAAATATTACCTGTGGATAGGGCAGAGTGTGCATGAGCAGCATTTGAATGCCCACCACTTTTCACAGGCACTGGAGGCGAGGGGTGACCTTCACAGCCCAGGGTGCTGGTGTCAATAAGCCGAGGAAAAGCCAGCCACAGAAAACACATTGACAATCCACCAAGAACTCTACCACATCATAAACTGTTTGAGATCATCAGCGGTGACTTTATTTCATATAAAAGTTACATTGAAAGAAGAGGTTGAAAAGTCAAGTATACTTGATTTGCACATACTTGCCAAGTCTCACAGGATTCAACCACTTGGATAATTTATTGATAAACAAGATATACATATTAAAAGGCTCACATCGAAGCCCAATACACGAGTCCAACCCAGACAACAGATGTGCAAAAGAATATGCAAAACAATCTCAGGAAACTCTCCGGATGGGTGCCTGGCCCTGGGACAGTGACAGCCCCCAGAGCTCACAGTTTCTGCAGTGACTTGGTTCACTTCCACATCCCACAGCTTTGTTCACTGGCTACCATTGAGTCTCGAGTAGGTCCCTTTGTGGTTTTGCATCAGCAGTGGTAGAAACCCTGATTAGGAAAGGGTGCGGATCACTTAAAAACAGAAACAGAAACGGTTCACAGATGGACAGAAAGGCATGAAGACCAGGAGGGAGACACCAACTCTTCTCAGCGTGGGAGGCAGGCTCACGGAGACCCTCGGACTGTCACAGACGCTTCCTCATGGGTCCCGCAGAACATGGACAGACCAGGCAAGTTTAAGGCGAGTCCCCAAGGAGGGGAGCTGTTTGCTTTCTGGCATAATTTTAAGCTCTGCACCAAGGGTCCTTTTTTTTTTTATCACTGGTGACATGGGTAGAGAAACAAAAATGATAAAAAAAAAAAAAAAGAAAGAAAAAGAAAAGAAAGAAAAACAAGCTGTTGCCATCCTGAATATTCTTTGCAAATGAGGGACACAGAGTCTAGGGTTCATGGCCTGTGGTCCCTCACCTTCTCAGTGATGCCAGTGGCCGACCCCTCAGTGTGTACCTGTTGCTGTGCCAGCCCCTCTTCCTACACGCCCACCACGCTGCACAGGTGAAGGCCGCCAGGGACTTGGCTCTTCTCTCACCGAGGTGCCGTTTATACACTGCTAATTTGGGCAAAACTGAAAAAGTCAGTTCCAAGGCCCTCATGTGCTCAAGATTTTTAAGATAAAACGAAAACAGGAGGGCAACAAAGGACCACACAGGAATGATTGTTCTTTGGATCAAGATATTCTCCAGTTTGCAATACATTCATAGTGAACCCACGGGAAGAGGATCCCGGGGCAGCTCTCCCCGCTTCCCTGAAACGTCGGTTTCTAAAAAATAGTTAGTTTGCTGCTCACGGCCGTTAAGTGTTACATCGCCTAAACAACACTGTCAATTTTAAAACACACATGCACACGCGCACACACACGGACACAGACACGCACACAGACTTGCTGCAGGGTCAAGGAAGGCCCCTCCGGGCAGTGGGAGTGTACCTGGAGCCGCCTTCGTGTGCAATGCACAGATCTTTTGCAAATTCAGTGCGAATGACAGAGCTAATGGAGACCAAAATGTACTTCTACGTAAATGCCCTCTGGACCAAGGGAGTGCACTAATGAATCGCAGGGTCAACAGGACTCCCTGCCACCGCTCGTCGGAGAATCCTTTCACTGGATTTCAAAGAATTTATCAATTCTTTTCTTCTTAGTGATTGGAAACAGCAGCTCAGTACACAGGATTTAATAACCCATGTAATATCACACAGCTTCTCAGGAATGCAAAGTAGTCTTAACAAAGTCCTAACTGGAGGGACGAGAATGACATTTGGCTTCTTCATGTGGCCAGCTCCCTTCCGTTAGTTGTACAGGTGAAAACACCTGCAGCATCCAGTTCCTAGTTTGGAAAATCTGCCACCTGCGACTGTAAGTATGTAAGATTCTGCTTGCTGCAAGCAACTGGTTTGTGTAGGTCCCATTTGCCCTATTGGTCACAGATGAGTTGTTGATACCCTTTCAGACACCAAATAAATAATTTAAAGTCCATTCACAAGCCCCAGCAGGAGAGGCGTCTCAAACGGAGAACTCCGGGCCTCCTTTTCTGGGTCTCATTTGTAGTCGCCTAAATCGGAAGCCGACGAAGGGATTTATCCAGAGGAGGGAGGGCGGCCCCCCAAAGACAGACTTCATCCCCTCCCATCGCAGCCGCCGCTCCCAGGTCGGCTCCTCGCTTTTCAGTCTCTCGATCTCCTGGAAGCAGAAAGAAAGGCGTGTGGGTGGCAGTGCCAGGAAACCCCAACACAGCCAGGTTAGGCCGAGTGCTGAAAACGTGGAATCACCACCGAACTGTCCCTCTGCATCTGAGATCGAGGTGGAGGTGACGTGTGGGCTCTTTCCCTGGCACCAGCCCCACGGCTTCCCTGAGCACAGCCAGGCTACAGCCGCCTGGCCAGGCCAACATCACACAGCCAGGCAGTGGCACCAGCGACGAGGACTGCTGAAGAGCCACAGTGGTGAGGAAGAGAGCTGGTCCGCCGGGCCCAGGGCAGCCTTTAATTCATTTACTACAAATATTTATCGAGCGTCCGCTCTAGGCCTACAGTTCAAAGGCATGAAGGCGATCAACTCCTGCAACTCCCTCAGCTGCTACAGATTGGGTCTCCTAGAAACTGGGAACCTGCCTGGCTCTGTTGACTCTCAGGTCATACTGATCCCTGAAATATGCACTCGCATAAGGACAGGAAGAACAAATACAGCGAGCCTGTCGGAGCTTATCGAGGCGGCCCAATTAATCTCCGAGTTAATAATACACACCCACCTGCTGTGGACATTAGAATTTCCCATTTACTCAAGCTCTCACCAAACCTTAAGCAAACACAGCCCAGGACGAAGCATACCGTTTCATCATTGCATATTGAGTGGATCTGGGTGCCGAACATAACTGCAGTGAAAGTGAAAAACAGGAGACCCTCAAGGCACAGGAAGATCAACAGGATTACAGTGATCGGAGGTGAAAAATCACTGCATTCTGCGAACGAGAGAAAGGATGTCATGAGTTTAGCTCCCAGGACCCTCACAGTAGCAGCCCTGGGCCAGCTTCCAGGGAGAATGTGCTCATCCTCTAAGTAGGCACACTCATTGTTCACCAAGGGGCGGAGGAGGTCCGCCTTCCGAGCGAAAATTCACACCACCATTTCCGGTCAGCAGTTTCCAAAGATTCCATAATAACTGAGGTTTCTATTAAGACTGTATCTGTGTATTAAAGTGCAACAAAAGCCGGAGAAGAAGAGGCAGGTGTACCACGCACAGGAGTACACACAGGCCGCCTCCCCGCCCCTGGGGCAGGACAGCTGTACCTGCCGGGGTATCCAGGGCTGGACAGGCCCTGCCCACCTTCACCACAGTCATTTAGTCACGAGGAACACGCTGAACAGTGCCTAGCTGGCTAACCAGGTTTGGTGGGAACAATACTAACTTCCCTCTAGTCTTCATATCTGCAAAATACAAATGAGACTATCTAATATAAATTATCAATTGACTGAGGAAGAATAGTTAAATAGAGAACTTCATTATACTAGGAATAAGGCAGTGTTAATACCTACCCATATTCTTTTCTTAAAAACAAAAAAACAACTCCTAAAATAACAGCTAGGATTTCTTTCAAAACTGGAAAATCAGTTTTCCTTTAAAGCCTTTCCCTCATCACCAGCAGCGTGACTCCAGGAAAGATGCGCACGGCCTTACCTGTCCACTGCCCCCGGACGCAGGAAATGAACTGGAGTCCACAGAGAATCAGAGCGTGCACTGAAGACAGAGCTATGTACATCTGCAATAATGGAAAGCTGGTCACATGGTGAGCAATCACCTATTTCTAGGAGCAAAGGCTGCTTAATCTGATGTGGACGCCTCCATTGTATTTGTCAATAAAATAAATGAGGGAAGGCATCAATCGAGTAGTGACATCTCCTACCCCAGAGCATGCTGGACCAAGTTACGTAATTTTATAGGAAAACACACAGTAGGGAATCATGTTCTAACTCCAGCAAGATCTTATTAAGAACTGTGTGTCTGAGAGAACTAAATGACAGTAAAACACCTAAAGCACCATAAGCAACATATATTTATCTGTCGGGTAACTTCCTTCCAATCACAGCACAGAATTATAATTTGAATCCAGAGAAAAGGTTGGAGGGAAACTGGTCTGAGGTTAGAATAAATTCACCAGCTCCAGGCAAGATTCTAGTTTAAGAATTTAAAACTCAATGTAAGTTACCACATAAATATTTCTACTCACAGTAAAGAGCACAAAAAATCTCTGATTCTTCTCTCCTACACAATTGTTCACCCACGGGCAGTGATGATCCATTTTCCGAATACATCTTTTGCAAATACTGAAAAGGAGAGGTTGGATTATTAGTGTTCCGTGCTCTGAGGGAACACAACCCCAAGCCATGCATCCAATACACAAAATTGTAATGCTGGTCAGAGGTCACTGAGGGGGACCGCCTGCCCTAGGGAGGGGCCAGGATACCTGCAGTGGTGGGCATTCGGGCTGCCCTAGGGAGGGGCTGGGATACCTGCAGTGGTGGGCATTCGGGCTGCCCTAGGGAGGGGCTGGGATACCTGCAGTGGTGGGCATTCGGGCTGCCCTAGGGAGGGGCCAGGATACCTGCAGTGGTGGGCGCGTTCGGGCTGCCCTAGGGAGGGGCAGGGGTACCTGCAGTGGTGGGCGCGTTCGGGCTTGATGCAGCAGCACTTTGGGCACTTGTAGATCACTTCTCCAGGCTTCAGCTGCAAACTCTCCATGTATTCTTTAGTAGCGTTTCCTCTGGGTACTGCTCCCTACAGTTTAATAATAATGTTTAGTTAAGGAGAAGGAAAAGTTAAAAACAGTCAATAAATGTAGGAATATATATCATGAAATAATTAGTTACCACTTAAAGCATATTAGTATGAAAAATAACTATTAGGCAGGACCAAAAGTTTTATTTTGCATGGAAAAAATATGTATTAAAATGAACTCAAAGTAAATACCTTATTATCCCTCATAAACTGGTAAGTCACATGAGTTGGTTTTTTTTTTTAAATTTAAATTCTTTATTGTTTAAAGTATTACACGAGTCTCCTTTTCCCCCCCTTGACCTTTCCCCGGCTGCTCCCACCCCCCAGCACATGCCCTCACCCCGCTACTGTCTGTGTCCATTGGTTATGCTCATATGCATGCATACAAGTCCTTTGGCTGATCTCTTACCCCCACACCCCACCTTCCCTCATAGGTTGGACAGTCTGTTCGATGCTTCTATGTCTCTGGTTCTATTTTTGTCATCAGTTATGTTGTTCATTATATTCCACAAGTGAGTGAGAGCATGTGATATTTAGTCACAGGAGTTTTTCCTAGCTAGTGCAAGTTCCACAGAGCAAGGTTTGTGAAGCCACTCCAACTCAAGGGCAGCTGATGGTCACCATTTCCCTATCACCCCCTTCTAATGGGGGGGGGGGCTGATAACGCTGCCCAGTTTCCTATCAGCTGCCATAGGGAACGCTGAACAGAGCAATCTCACAAAGGGCTTATCTTGTTATATGTAACGCACTGTGTCTGCCAACCTAATCCACACTCACACTCACACCTGGAGAGGGGGCCCTGAGTAACCCACCCAGCTCAGAGTCTCTGGCCAGGGGTCAGGAGCTGTAACAGTCAGTGCACACGCCCCACAAGCTAGGGGAGCTGGGGAAAGATGAGCAACGGGGAAGCAACGGGAAGGCGTTAGGGAGAAGTGAACGAATGGCAAGAGGCAGAGCGCTGACGGCCAGGAGCTGTCTTCACAGAACCAGGTAGGCTGGAGGCCAGACACAGGGCAGTGGCCGCCTGAGCATCAAGCACTGGCCCCGAGAGGCTGCAATAGGGAGACAGACAAATCTTGTTAGAACCCCAGCTTTGTGTGGGGTCTCATTTTTGGATGCGGATTTACTCCAGCTCTCCCAGGCGCTGGAGGGTTAATGAAAGAACACGTTTGGCAGGGCACCTAGAGCACTGGCTCCTCCAAGGGTGCCCTTCATCAGCAGTTGGCACATGTCTTCTGAGAAGGCTGACATTCATAAAAAAGGCTGGGCCCTGGCCGGTGTTGCCTTGATCTTTGGGCAGTGGAGAGATGTAATGGTATATATATTTTCAGAATATATCAGAAAAAAGCCCAATATATATATATATATACTAGAGGCCTGATGCATGAAATTCGTGCACAGCTGCAGTCCCTAGGCCTGGCCAGTGATCGAAGCTCGAGCATCTGGCATGAAGGGCAGGTCCCGGCTGACCTCTGGGCCCTGGGCAGCACCTGGGCTCCCGGTTCCCCGCATGCCACCCGTCTGTTTGAGTCATGGCACCTGAGTCCCCACGTGGAGATGCAGTGAGCGTGGCCGGACGCTGCGGGTTGGGGCACAGTGTAGGCCTCTGGGCCACCCAGCGGCGATGCATGGAAGCTGGGCAGGCAGCACACTCTCTCCCAGCCAGCCTTGCAGACCGGCTCCTGCGCAAACCCACAGGGAGCCCAACCCGGCCCCTATGGTCCTGGTGGCTGCAGCCCAGCTCATCCTGAAGAGGCCATGCAGATGCGGGATGGGCTCCTCACGGGCACCTGGCACCTGAGCATGGGGGGCTGCCCTGGCGTGCGAGCCCTGGCATCCCGGGGGTGGGTAACAGGGGGAATAAGAGCCAGCTCAGCAGACACCCCGCATTCTCACCGCACCTCCGTCCCCGTCCCCCTCCCCCCCATCCCCAGGTAGCCGGTGAGAGGTCGCAGCCCCCTGCCTGGCACTGCGGGAGGTTGGTCGCTGCCATCCACCCCCAGTTCCCCGCCCCAACCTGGGGCCCGGCCCCGATCAGGTGATCAGGGTCAGCCGGCTACTGGTCGCTGTCTGTGGGGCAATCGGTTGAGGCCGGGGCCCCACCCAGCTCCCTCAGTGCCTGTGAGCCAGGCGGTGGCCCCATCCCCCACCTCTGGTCGCCCTCTGCAGGGCGATAGATCGGGGCCAGGTCCCCCGCCGCTGCCACTCCTGGTTGCTGTCTGCAGGGCGATTGGGCCCCTGCTCACACCCGCTTTGGCCTGGCGCCACCTGCTCACCTCCTCCACCATCCTGCCACAGTCCCGCTCTCATTGTGGCCCATTGGGGCCGGCAGCGCCTCCACTGCCGCCTGCTGCCATGTTCCGCACCGCCCCCTGGTGGTCAGCGCATGTTATAGTGAGCAGTCGAACTCCCAGTTGAGGGGACAATTGGTATATTAGGCTTTTATTATATAGGACTAGAAGCCTGGTGCACGACATTCATGCACTGGGGCAGAGGGGAGGGTCCCTCAGCCTGGCCTGAGCCCTCTTGCAGTCTGGGACCCCTTGGGGGATATCCGCTTGCCAGCTTAAGCCCAATCCCTAAACCAGCAGTCAGACATCCCTCTCACAGTCCGGGACTCTTGCAGTCCAGGACCCCTCGCTCCTAACCGCCCGCCTGCAGTGGAGGCGGGAGAGGCTCCCACCACCGCCGTTGTGCTCACCAGCCATGAGCCTGGCTTCTGGCTGAGTGGCACTCCCCCTGTGGGAGCACACTGACCACCAGTTGGCAGCTCCTGTGTTGAGCGTCTGACCCTGGTGGTCAGTGCGTGTCATAGCGACTGGTCGTTCTGCCATTCAGTCAATTTGCATATTAAGGTTTTATTATATAGGATAATTTCCGAGAGGGAGAGATAGAAACATCAATGATGAAAGAAAATCACTGATTGGCTGCCTCCTGCATGGCCCCCACTGGGGATCAAGGTCTCAACTGGGCATGTACATCGACTGGGAATTGAACCGTGACCTCTAGGTTCATAGGCGGACACTCAACCACTGAGCCACACCAGCCAACGCATATCCCACTTCTTAGCCCCTCAGAGCCTGTGTTTCATGCAGAAATGCACATTTCTGGAGAAAGAGCCTCACTGAGCCACTGGGAACATCAGGCCAGTGGTGCAGTGATAAAGAAACACGAGGTGACGCAAGGGCAGGAGCTAAGGGCCCTGGGGGACTGAGGAGGCAGTGGACAGGAAGGGACTCTACTGACCAGCAGGAGCAGCGCTAGAGCTCCTTAAAGCCAGGATGTGCAGGCTGGACCCCCGAGCCAGATCCAAACCTCTGTAGGCGAGGCCGACATACAAGTTTGAAAAGACTGAGGCCCATCAGCTCCAAGGCCCCAGCAAGCCCAGCATCACCAGCAGGAAGTAAGGCCTCCAGGAGGTGCTCTGGGGAAGTGGGACAGGAGGGACTGTGGGTAAAATGTGCCCCGCCCAACCCTCTACTACAGTTGACTT
This sequence comes from Myotis lucifugus, assembly GCF_000147115.1. Classification (NCBI taxonomy): domain Eukaryota; kingdom Metazoa; phylum Chordata; class Mammalia; order Chiroptera; family Vespertilionidae; genus Myotis; species Myotis lucifugus. Next base: position 1,318,733 of record NW_005871083.1, on the reverse strand, counting down.
CCCTCCAAGCACGGAGGGAAGTCAGTTTCATCGTCTTAATATGGGGAAGCTGTTTTGTTCAAGGTCCTAGCATTTCCTAACACTCAATCTGTCTCCATAGGAAGATAAAAAAAGTTAAGGGTTTAAACTCTTATTTTTGAAAATTAAAATCAGAATGCTGGGTGCAACATTTTACTTAATTTACATATCCCAATTTGGAGTTGCAAATTGACATGCAAATTGACCGTACCTTCACTATGCCTTAAGCCATGCCCACCAGCCAATCAGAGCAACTATATGCAAATTAACCCCACCAAGATGGTGGCCGGCAGCCACGGAGCTGGAGCAAGCAGGAGGCTTGGTTGCCCCAATGATGGAGGAAGCCAACTTCCCGCCTGCCGCGGCCGGCTCTGAGCTCCACTCAAAGCAACAAAGTTTCAATTATAGAAGCTAAATAAACCCCAGATACCTGCTTTCAGCCAGCCGTGCCATGGAGCTGGAGCGAGCAGGAGGCTTCCCTCCCGCCCCACCCTGGCCGGCTCTGAGCTCCTCTCAAGGCTACAAAGTTTTTAATTATAGAAGGTAAATAAATCCCAGAATAAAAAAGAAAAAAAGGAGAGGCTGGGAGCTTCTGTCGCCGGGGAGCTTGGCCAGCCTGAAAACAGCCCTCAGCCCCTCACCCAGACTGGCCAGGCACCCCAGTGGGGACCCCCCACCCTAAAGGGGGTGTGGCCAGCCTGAAAACAGCCACCAGCCCCTCACCCAGGCTGGCCAAACCTCCAAGGGGTGAGGGTCCCCACTGGTGGGGGCTTGACCAGCCTGCAAACAGCCATCAGCCCCTCACCCAGGTGGTCAGGCACCCCAGTGGGGACCCCCACCCTGAAGGGGGTGTTACCAGCTGCAAACAGCCATCAGCCCCTCACCCAGGCTGGCCAGGCACCCCAGTGGGGACCCCCACCCAGAAGGGGGTGTGACCA
>NW_005871083.1:1294439-1317630 GCF_000147115.1 Myotis lucifugus | reverse complement strand
GGCTGACAGCTGCCAGTATAGTGGTGGTGGTGGGAGCCTCTCCCGCCTCCTCAGCAGCGCTAAGAATGTCCGACTGCAGCTTAGGCCTGCTCCCCGCTGGCAAGTGGACATCCCCTGAGGGCTGCCGGGCTGCCAGAGGGATGTCTGACTGCCAGCTTGGGCCCGATCCTCCAGGGAGCGGGCCTAAGCCAGCAGGTGGACATCCTCCGAGGGGGTCCCAGACTACAAGAGGGCACAGGCCGGGCTGAGGGGACCCCCCCCCCCCCCCGTATACCTGCTCCTGGTGATAGTTCAGCATAACACATTTCCATCAGAGGAAATGGACCACATTTAAAACTCCAGCCACCTTAACTTTTATGAGACACACATGTACTTTTCCATAGGAAAAACCAATGTGATAAATACCCTTCTGAAAAGCAGAATATGACCTTTTTTTAGGAAATTACTTATGATTTCTTAGTGAAGAAAGCTGTGTATCTCTTGAGGGTAGACAAACAGTCGTTGTGAGAAACTGGTGACTGGAGACTCCCTCGTGGTGTGCAGGCATTTGCTGGCTCTAGAAATTCCATTTGGCTGCTCAGAACCCTGGGCAGCCAATGAAGCTCCTTAAGGCCCGGTCTCCTCAGGACTTGGAGATGATTTCCGTGAGGCCCTGCAGCGATGGCCTACACGTGGATGCTGAGTCTTTCGAGGTGAGCTTTCGCAGACCAGACACCCAGTAGAGGAGCTGGCCTGTGCTCAGCTCGCACCACCAGCAGATGCTGCATTCACAATCCACTCCAGTGTCCCTTTGTCGGTTGGCCGTTCAACCAATCAAAGTGTAATATGCTAATGATATGCTAAGGCCACTCAACCACTCGCTATGACCTGCACTGACCACCAGGGGGCAGACGCTCCGACTAGTAGGTTAGCTTGCAGCTGGGGTCCAGCCGATCAGGACTGAGCGAGACGGGCCGGACACGCCCTGGAGCCCTCCTGCCATCCTTCCCAGGCTGGCCAACTTCCCACATCCCTCCCAGGCCCCAATCATGCACTGGTGGGGTCCTTCAGCCTGGCCTACACCCCCTCGCAATCTAGGACCCCTCAGGGGATTTCGGAGAGCTGGTTTCGGCCTGATCCTGCAGGCCATGCCAAGGGACCCCACTGGTGCACAAATTCGTGCACCAAGCCTCTATTAAACATATCTTCAGGTGAGGATTAAAAAAAAATCCCAAGGAAATAAGCGAGAAAGAACCACAGAGATCAAGAGATATAAGAGGTCCACCAATCACAAAGTACAGAACTTATTTGGATCCTTATTCAAACAAGAAGAATGTAAAAGAACTGAGACCACTGAGGAAATGTGAGCTGTAACTGGAGAGGTAGGGAGAAATTAATCAGTAGCTCCACATGAGCTATGGGCATTGAGGCTATGCTTTTATAAAGAAGAGCCCTTACTTTTTAAAGATACACACAAATATTTACAAATAGTTTTATAGTGTCTGAGATTTACTTCCAAATACTCTGGGGAGGGGAAGAGAGGGAGTTAGGTGAGGGTATGGCTGACACAATACTGACCATGGGGTTCATTACACTATTTTCTCTCTATTTCTGTGTGTGAAACATCTATAATAATAAAAGTGTAATATGCTAATTAGATCGGACATCCTTCCAGGCGACCTTCTGGATGAAGTCGGGGCTGCAAGGGAAACCTGGGTCCTGGGTGCCAGAGGGAAGCCGGTGCTGGCAGCCGGGGGAAGGAAGGCCTACTCTCGCACAGATTTCGTGCATTGGGCCTCTAGTCTATAAATAAGAATTTAACATGAAGCAGGGGCTTTGGAGACAGACAAATCTTGTTCGAATCCCAGCTTTGTGTGGGGTCTCATTTTTGGATGTTGGTCTCATTTACTCCACCTCTCCCAGGTGCTGGAGGGTTAATGAAAGAACATCTTTGGCAAGACCTGGCACAGGACCAACGCTCCTCCAAGGGTACCCTTCAGCGGCACTCAGCAAACATCTGCTAAGAAGGCTGGTGTTCATAAAAAGAGGCTGGGTCCTGGCTGGTGTGCGCAGAGTATGGCCTGTGTACCAAAGGGTTGCAGGTTAGATTCCCGGTCAAGGGCACGTGCCTGGGTTTTGAGGTTCGCTTCCCACCCCCAGTCGGGGTGAATGCGGGAGGCAACCTGTTGATGTGTCTCTCACATCAATATTTCTCTCTCTCCCTCCCCTTCTCTCTCTGTTTCTCTCTCTGTCTGTATCTCTCCCCTGTCCCCCCTCTCTCTGAAAAAGTAATGGAAAAAATACCCTCTGGTGAAGATTAACAAAAAACAAAAACAAAAAAAGGCTGGGGCTTCAGGACAGCAGGCTCTGGTGAGGGGTGCGCGGCCACTCTGCAGTCGCTCAGTGTCCCTTCACAAGTTTCAGTTCTCGGTGTTTCCCAACGTTAAGATTGGTGCAAGTCTCATCTTCCAATAGCTGGGCCGTTGCTTTATGATCAGATTTCTGCTCCATCAAAGGTCATGGACCGCATCATCCTTCCTGCTCCTCATTCAAAGTACAAAGGACTTTTCTCAAATAACAAACTAAAGCCAATTCTAGCAAAGGCTGACTAGGTCCTATTGGTTTAGCAAAAAGACATGAAGCCGCAGTGGGCTATCTGCCCTGCCCTGGGGTGGCGTGGTGGTTCTAGCTGAGCCCACAATGGACCCTGGGATGGTAAAACCGTGCTCTGCAAAGAAAAGAAAGCAAACCCCCCATTGAGAGGACAAGAGTGGACACCTGACCCTGCTGGGCCTCATAGTCTCCCTTCAGGAATGTGGATCTGGAACTTAATTCCAATTGCATGCTCTGTGGGGCTACCCTTCTTCCCTAGGCGCAGGGAGAGCCGGGATGCTGGGCAAGAGCATACCCACAGGACAGAGAAAGCCTGTCCGCCCCAGCCCCAGTCTACCTCTCACGGTGTTCACATCCCGGTTCTGCAGCCGGCCAGGCTCTCCGCAGGACTCTTGCCCTTAGGTTCCTCCGTTTTATTTACACTGACTCCCAGTGGGTTCTGTAACTTGCCACCAGAGTTCTGGTGTGGCCTGGCTGAACCAGTGACATCCAAATGGACAAAGCACTTAAATGGACACTTCTCCAAACACACAGGAATAGCCAAGAAGCACATGGAAAGATGCTCAGCATCACTAGTCATTCGGGAGATGCACATCAAAACCACAGTGAAGCCAGAACCGGTTTGGCTCAGTGGATAGAGTGTCGGCCTGCGGACTCAAGGGTCCCGGGTTCGATTCCGGTCAAGGGCATGTACCTTGGTTGCGGGCACATCCTCAGTAGGGGGTGTGCAGGAGGCAGCTGATCAATGTTTCTCTCTCATTGATGTTTCTGGCTCTCTATCCCTCTCCCTTCCTCTCTGTAAAAAATCAATAAAATATATATTAAAAAAAAACCACAGTGAAGCACCACTTCATATCCTGAGGCGGCTACGATAAAAGGTGAACAAGACGAGAGGATGCAGAGGAACTGGACCCTCAGGCACTGCTGGTGGGGATGCAAAATGGGGCAGCTGCTGTGGAAAACAGTCTGGCGGTTCCTCAAAAAGTTCAATGCAGAGTTCCCACATGACCCAGCAATTCCACTCCTAGGTATGTACACAAGAAACGAACCCAGGTCCACATAAAAACTCGTACGACATTTTCAGGCAGCAGTACCCCTAACAGCCCAACGTGGAAATAACCCAAAGGTCCCTCAAGTGACACTGTCTAATAAACAAAACGGGGTCTGTCCACACAAAGCAATGCTACTCGGCCATAAGAGGATGAGACAGTGGCATGTGCTGCAACCTGGACGCACCCTGAAAACCTCATGCTGGGCGAAGGGACCCAGGCATAGGAGGCCACATATTGTATGATTACAGTTATGATTCCAGAAGAGGCAAAGGTTGAAAGTAGATTAGTGGCTGCCTAGGGCTGGGGGAAATGGGGAACTAGGCAGTGATGACTACGAGTGCAGGGGCTTTTTGGGGGTGATGAAATGTCTAAAATTGATTGTAGTGATGGTTGCACAATTCTATGAACGCACTAAAAATCACTGAACTATGCACTTTGAGCCATGCACTTTGTGGTGTTTGTGGTATATGAATCAAATTCCAATGAAAAAACTGATGTCCATTTCAACTCCTCCTCTAGCTTGGTCTGCCTCCCTCTCATGCTTCCATTCAACACCACAGTGATGCACACACCCACCAGGGACAGAGGGGACGTTCCGCACCTTCTCCCCATTCACCTCCCCCAGCTCTTGGGACTTCCGGTAAGAGTTCTGAGGCCTTTTCCCAGAGGAGGAGAGGGGTGGGGCCGGGAGCTACACAGCCAGGAGTGAGAGACAACTATGCTTAACAGAGGAAACAAACACACTCTGACAAGGAGTGTCTCCCTGGTCAGCCTCCATCCCCTGAGGCCCTGCACACTCACAACTAGGGACCTGCATGTAGAGGTGGTCCCATCACCAAAATGCTACAAAGGATGGACTCACCCAGCTTTCAACACCCAGGAGGATGGTCCACACTAACAGGGCTTTCCCTACAATGAATATTTGAGTAGAAATCATTCATCTGGGCCCTGGCCCTGTAACTGCCCCCTCCGTGGCCTGGTGTGATGTTGGAGCTTCAGCGAGGACAGGGGATGGAGATGCACAGGGGCCAGGAGCAGGTGTGTTCCCAGAGGGAGGCTTTGCTGTGTAAAGGGAAGGAGAAAAGGGTCCTTTAAACCAGCAGTCGCCAACCTTTCGGACCTCATGGAACACCAGTGGTCCCCGGACCACCGGTCAGTGACCGCTGCTTTAAACGTCTCTGAGGGACATCATATCCGGTGATGGTGAAAGACCCCACACTCAGGTGAGGCTATAAAACCATGGGCAGACTTAGCTTCCAAGTTGTCACCAAAGTGCTGCTCCTAGCTGCCCACTGGCTGGGCCTATGATAGTGCCCGAGGCCCAAGACCTCCACTGGACAAACAGGCAACAGAGTAAATAATCTAGGGTAACATCCTGTGACACGAACTCAGACACAACAAAAGTCAGGTAGGTCAATGTGTCAACCACATTCCGTGGACTGATCAATATCGGTTTATTCTCAGATGAAGGCCTCATCTTATGTATAAAAAAGTTTTATAACAAAACATTAACTTCTTGGTACCTTTTAAGAGGAAGCTTACCAACAGACATGAGCCAGTAGACTTGACTGGACAAATCAGGAGGCCCTGCACCAGTGGCTTCAGACCGCTCTTTTAATGCTGCGGTGGAAAGGACCTCTACAAACTGAACGCCACACCAACCACGAAACCGAGCTGCCACCTGCAGCAGTTCCACTGGCGGGAGAACTTTCCCCTGGGCTGCAGGCTGTCCTCCCACAAGCAGCCTCCTCTGGACTCTGGGGTGAGCCTGGAAGCCAGACTGGAGGTGACCCCTGGCTGAACGTCGGGGATCACTACCATTTTGCCTAACCAGAGAACGCCTCAAAATCTCAGGTTAGCTGCCTTATGCCCAGCATGGAGGTTCTGAGTCCTGGGCCTTCAAGACATCAGTTCACTGTGTGAGAGCTGGCCCATCTTCATTCTCAGGGAAGTGCTCCAAAGACAAGCCCAACACGCCGCCCTTGTTCTCGCACACCGGTGCCCGCTCGCTCACTGCACTGAACCTGATCTCTGTTTAGCAACTGCTTTCTCCAAGGTCACACTCACCCCTGAGGGAACCGGTAATTAGTGACTTCTCCCTCTCGGCTTCGTAGTGCGGCTGAACCTTGACCTTTTACCAGCTAGAATGAGCCATTTACTTCTGATTTTAGCCGAGACTTAAAACAAGAGAATTATAAAGCTAGAAAGAACTTAGAGGTAATAGCTACCCTTTAGCCCAGCGGTTCTCAACCTGTGGGTCGCGACCCCTTTGGCGGTCGAACGACCCTTTCACAGGGGTCGCCTAAAACCATCCTGCATATCAGATATTTACATTACGATTCATAACAGTAGCAACATTACAGTTATGAAGTAGCAACGAAAATAATTTTATGGTTCGGTTACAACATGAGGAACTGTATTTAAAGGGCCAGAAGGTTGAGAACCACTGCTTTAGCCCAAAGAAGTTAAATTAGTTCCTTATGGTCAAAAGGCAATTGAAAAGGTTAGCAAAGTGGTAAAATCTAGATCCCGTATCTCTCAGCTTTCAGTCCATTCCTTAGAGAAATGAAATATTTAAACGAGGAGGGATTTTAGAAATTATTTAGTACAATCTCTTCATTTGAATAAACAGCCAGCGGGAATATTTTTCATTAACATACCGTGATATCACTTCTATTTAAGCGATGCTTATTCTCCAGTGAAAAGTGCTACATGTCTGTATTTAGGAATTAATAAAAACCCGAGGTTACAGGAGCAAGAGGCCATCTGCCGCACGGCCCATGTCACAATAGACCAGACACATGGGGAAAATGCAGCTCAACAGCGAGTACTCACAGGGTCGGTGAGCATGGTTCTCAGGTGAGATGACAGGGCAAGCACCGCTAAGCAGTTAAAAATGACTCCGTTGACCACGGAGTACCAGAAGTCTTTGGAAGGCAGCAGCATGACAAATGTCACCACAAAGTCTGCATAGACGACCAGAAGCCACGTCATGACAGCGCAGATCATGCCACAGCCATCATGGATGAACCAGACCCTGTCAGCCGCGTCAGCCTCGGAGGAAGAGGAGGACGAAGAGTCATAATGGTCATTTTCGGTCAGGAGAGGATGGTGTTCGACATCGCGGAGCCGGTGTCCTGATGACGGCATGATTTCCCGGATGCACCCTAGAGGGGGATTGGACACAGAGCTGATGAGGCTCCCGGGGAGCACACGGAGGGCTAGCCACTGCCACAGAGGGACAAAGATAATGAAAAGAACAAGCTCAATGCAGAACCACAGCACCCAAGTTCCAAAGCCCCATGGACACGAGACTTGTACCACGGCTGCCATCCGCTGTCCACACCACAGTGCTTACCTGCGTTTTCTCCATGTGATTCTCAGTTTACTTTCATTCCTCCCTCGTTTTAGCTCTGATAACACGTGATCATGTTTTGGAGGTAGGCTCCCATTTTTATCTCTATCTTCTTCAACTCTATACTGTTTCTAGAACACTCTTCCTCTCTATTTTAATCTTTTAAAGTTTCCTTCACTTATTAACCCATTCTTTTGACACCTTTCCTATATTTTCTACAGTTCTGGATACCTGAGAACATATGGGGTCCAACGAAAGGCAAGAGGAACTTGCATTTTTTCTAGCAACTTGTTTAAACATATGACTTTCTCTTATCAGTGTTTGGTATAAGAGTAGTGATACTCGTGATAAAGACAAGGGAAATAAATCAGAGTTCATTTGGCCTTAGCGTTCATTCAAGGGACAGAAAATCACTGGCAGCCTTTCAGCAAATGACCCAAGTGCTTTCTCAGCACAGGTGCACTGCTCATCTTTCAGACAAGCACAGAGCGAGGGCCCCTCCCCTCTGTGAGGGAGCAGGAGTGGGGAGAATGGGTGCTCTTGGAGTCAAGTCTGCCACAAGTGATTACCAGCAGTCTTTGAGTCTGGGCATTTCAACATATGTACACACACACATCCTATCCTATATAATAAAACCCTAATATGCAAACAGACCAAACAGTGGAACAACTAGTCACTATGACTCGCACTGACCACCAGGGGGCAGATGCTCAACATAGGAGCTGCCCCCTGGTGGTCAGCACGCTCCCACAGGGGAAGCACCACTCAGCCAGAAGCCGGGCTCATGGCTGGCGAGTGCAGTGTCGGTGGCAGGAGCCTCTGCCGCCTCCACTGCAGGCGGGCGATAAGGAGCAAGGGGTCCCAGACTGCGAGAGGGCACAGGCCAGGCTGAAGGACCGCCCCAGTGCACGAAATTTCATGCACCAGGCCTCTAGTGTATATATATTTATTTCAGAGAGGAAAGGAGAGGGAGAGAGAGAGATAGAAACATCAATGATGAGAGAGAATCATTGATCGGCTGCCTCCTGCACACCCTCTACTGGGGATCAAGCCCGCAACCTGGGCATGTGCCCTGACCGGGAATCGAACTGTGACCTCCTGGTTCCTAGGTAGATGCTCAACTACTAAGCAACACTGGCCAGGTCATTTTTTTTGTTTGTTTTTTTCCTTAAAGGCAACTGGAGGATAGTAATTATGAAAACATTTAATGAACGAATGAACTTGCAGATGAGAGTTCATTCTGCAAATATTTTGAAAATTCCCCCTTTATATAAAAACATGGACTGGTATAAGAGAGAAATAAAAATGTTCCCATGTTCAGTAAAATAACACCTGCTCTTAGATCAGCAAAAATATCTTTAAAATTTTGTTAAGTAAAATAGAAGAAACTAAAAGATAAGAATTGGGTCGACCTTAGCCAGCCATTCTCTCAGGCAGGGAGCATGACTGAATGTTGACATCACCCAGATTTGCCTGCCCACCTTCCCCTGCAAACACCTCCGCTGAGTCCATTCCTCTGGCATCCCACACCCTGTAGGGCCCAATGTTTCTCTCTTCCAAGCAAGGCATCCTGAAAACACAGCTCTCCTTCCTCCGAGGAGCACTTTGAAAGGTCTATGAATATCAGACAAGAGTATCTGGAGAAGAGGTGCAAACTGCTTCTGCCTACCCCACTCTAACGCCTGACTCTACCAGAGGGCTGACACTATCCAGACACTTCTACTGGTCTGGAACTCTCAGGGCACGCTCATCAGTTCCACTTGCAGTGCATGGACCCCTCCCCACAAGAGCTGCTGTCTTCCCTCCCTGTCGGCCTGGATAGAGGGTCTGGTCCTCGCTCCCTGTGCTCCCTTTGGTGCCTGTGTACTGTTGGCAAGTGCATGTTTGTTTACAGGCAGATCAACAAGAAACTGGTACCTCTCAGATGTGATTAATTCCTAGTGATTTCCATAAGTTTCTTACTGAATCATAACTGTACATCAAGACCTTAAGCTGAAAAATTCCTCCAACAGAACCCCTCTGCTTTACGGTGACTCCTCCAGTAGAATGCTTTCCATGAGAAACGATGCTGGGCAGTAAGATAAAGAGCTGCACAGCCACATGTCCAGAGACAGACTAGCCTTTTGTCAGCACAATGTTTGTGCAGTGTGAGCTCCCCACAGAAATCAGGACCTTGAATGGCTTCTAAAGACACACATGCTGACCAGCTGAGCCAATCCAGCCTAACCTTCCAGTGGAGGCACTGGTGCGAATGGCCAGAGTGCAGGACGCAGCCAGTGGTGCTCCGCCTCGGCTGGAACCACAAGGACACCAGTCATTGGCGTGGCAGGACATTCCTGGAGTGCATAATAGAATGATGGTGCATAATGCTCGTGTGCTTTAGACCCAAAGTTGTTAAAGCCACTAGAAGACAAAGGGAAAAGTAGTCTGATAGCCAGAAGTGACTTTCTTTTCAAGAATGCAAGCAATGGATGCAGCAAGGTTAAGCTGGATGTGTTCAGTTATCTGTTATCAACTGCACGAGCATTCTGCTGAGTCACTATATCCACTTCACTAATGCAGCAGGAAGGGAGGGGAGGAAATGAAGAAACAATTCCTTTACATTGAACTAATCTAAAAATACTGGGAGCATGAGAGCAATGGTACAGTGATTCTCGATGCAAAACTAAAATATACACAGTCATTACAATAAGGCTGCAATCTTATTCTACACTAAACACCAAAGTCGCTATTGATTTAATACTCCTGAAGACCATTTTTGGGAGAAACCTGAAAGCACTATGCATTGACCGATGGTCAAGAAGATGTCGCATCATCGTGTTCCAACTTAATGTGATTTTTGTCTACACTCCTGAAGCCAAGCTGCGTGTCCTTTCGCTAAATAAAGCCTGGTTTCACAGAACACGAAAGCTACACTGCAGACCTCCATTATTTAAGGGGACAACCGTACAAGTAAAGACATTCTATTCCATTTATACTGAGCATTCACCTCACTTTGTGAAACTTGCTAATAACTTAACAGTTGCTTTCTGGTTGCCCTGCCCCACCCCTATGATACGCTCTCCTTCTAGGACAGGTGGTAAGCAAACCAAGGACAACAGGCGGAGATAAATATTTCCTTATCACCATTAACCTTTTGTGTGGCCTGTGTGGCCTTTTCAATGGCATGCCACCAGTGTCAGCTGTTAGAAAGGCAATAGTGATTATACACCTGAATAAAGAACCACACGCTCACCTCACAAATTACTTTGAAACATTACTTGAACATTTTGCGCCTTTTCTTCAGGATCTGAAGGTACATACTGTCCTATGTGATAGGATCTGAAAGAAAATAAAAATTAATTAGAAAAATTAGTTCTTTTATGACAGAAGAGCATACAATATTTCTTAGGGTATGATTAATTTTTGGAGCATATATAACCAACATAACATTTTACACATAAAGTGCTATTATTGAGAACAATCCTTAACTATGAATCTTACTCCTCTAAATTTTCACTACTAGTATATTGATTCGCAATCCTGAAAATTGCATATTTTAAGTCTGTTCATTTCCCCTTCTGCTATTTTAGCCTCAGTGTTGCATACAAATATTTTAAGCTGAGACCAAATCTGCCTAGCCTGCATCCCGACAGTCAACATTTGTTTTATCAGCCACAGCAAAGGGATTACAGAAAAGAGGGGCAGAATGAGACCAGGGGTAAGAAGTGCCGGATAGAAGGAGCAAGTCACGTGAAGGACCATGGTGCACGTGGGTGAGGACCACCCTCTGAATAAAGAAGCTCCCAGTTCATATCTCTCACTGGCAGGTGAGCGAGTAGACAGTTTCTCTAGAAGCACTCGTGTAGCCCAAGAGAAAAGGCCTAGAGATACCAAGATGCAGGGGTCAGATACCAACAAAGGGGTCAGATTCACTGCCACATTCCCTAAGACAAAGGCACCAGAGGACATCCTACCATGGCTCCAAGGGCTTGGCCCAGCTCATTCTTGAATATGAACAAACAGCCAACAGTCAGGTGTTTTGAAGAAGACCCAAAACAGGTCTCAAGAAAGACAGCCCCAAAAAAAACAGGGGGAGAAAAAGAATTCAGAGCAGGCATGACGTACAGAGAAGAAAGCTTAAGAAGAAATAAGAAACTGTACCGGTGAAACAAAAAGAGGAACATTATGAGGACTTCCTAGTTATTGAACAATAAAAATATGACAGAATTTTGAAATCTCAAAAGTAGGATTGGACAGAGAAAGGGGAAATCTCCCAGAAAAGAGAACTAAAGGACAAAGAGAAGGACCTCAGAGGAAAAAAGTAAGATTAGAGGACAGTCCGGGAGCCCATCTTCCAAACAGCAGGAGGTCGGCAGGGGCAGCCTCCCCACAGCCTCCCGCAGCACAGCTCACAGCTGGGCTTCCATTCTGCTGCCCGGCCATGTGCCTTACGGCCTGTCCATTCTGTTTTTAGCCCATATTGTATTCTTCTGCTTAAGCCAGCTCTCAGTTGGTTTCTTTTCTTTTTTAAATTAAATTTATTGGGGTAACACTGGTTAATAAGTATATAAGTTTCAGATGTACAGTTCTAGAATACATCATCTGTGTATTGCATCGTGTGCTCACCCCCCAAAGCCTAGTCCCCTTCAGTCACCACTTATTTGACCCCCTATATCCTCTTCATCTTTCCCCACCCCTTTCCCATCTGGTAACCGCCATACTATTGTCTGTGAATGTGTTTTTTGTTTTATATCCCACATATGAGTGAAATCATATTGCTGTTTGCATGATATTCTCACAATCCACCCATGCTGTTAAAATGGCAGTATGCCATCTTTCTATAGCTGAGTAGTGTTCCTTTGTACATATGCACCACATCTCCTTTAGCCAATCATCTGTCGAAGGACCCTGGCTTGTTTCTATGTCTTGGCCACTGTGAATAATGATAGGGGTACAGTATTTTTACAAATAAATGTTTTCAAGTTTTTCAGGTAGATACCCAGAACGATTGCCAGGTCATATGGTAGTTCTACTCTTAATTTTCTGAGAAACTGCCATACTGTTTTCCATGGTGGCTGTATTCCCACCAGCAGTGTGCAAGGGTTCCCTCTTCTTCACATCCTCTCCAACACTGTTATTACTTGTCTTATTGATGATAGCCATTCTAACAGGTGTGAGGTGGTATCTTGTGGTTTTGATTTGCTTTTCCCTTATAGCTAGTGAAGTTTTCATAAATCTTTTGGCCACCTCTATGTCTTCTTGGGAAAAGTGTCTGTTCTGGTCTTCTGCCCATTTTTTAACTGAAAACAATCTAATTAAAATATGGTGGTGTTTTCTGAAACCAAGACTCCTGACTTGGACACCAGGAGGCTGGTGTGGCAGAGGGTGAAGGGATAGGGGTCTGGGAGGGATTAAGAGGCCTGGAGGGCCCTGGCTAGTATCTTAAGTGGTTAGAGCAGCGGTCACAAACCGGTGGTCCAAGGACCACTGGTGGTCCATGAGGTCCAAAAGGTTGGCGACCACTGGGTTAGAAAATTGACCCACACATATAAGGGTCATCCCTGGCCCCAGTTGGGGCAATGCGGGAAGGTAACCAATCGATGTCTCTTTCATCTCTCTCTCTCTCTTCCTTTCTCTCTCTCTCTCTCTCTCTCTCTCTCTCTCCCTCCCTCCCTCCCTTCCTCTGTCCCTCCCGCCCACCTTCCACTCTCTCTAAAATTCAATAGAAAAAATATCCTCAGGTGAGGATGAAAAAGAAAAATATTAAAAATTTAAAAAGAGTCAAACCGGTTTGGCTCAGTGGATAGAGCGTCAGCCTGTGGACCGAAGGATCCCAGGTTCGATTTCGGTCAAGGGCATGTACCTTGGTTGCAGGCACATCCCCAGTGGGAGGTGTGCAGGAGGCAGCTGGTCGATGTTTCTCTCTCATCATTGTTTCTAACTCTCTATCCCTTTCCCCTCCTCTCTGTAAAAAATCAATAAAATATATATAAAAAATTTTTAAAAAGAAATAAAAAGAGGCATGGAGGGTATGTTTCCTTAGTCCCTGCCACTAAACAGATTCTGGTGTTCCAGGACCCAGAGGCTGCTCAGTGCTTCCTCAGGTTTGCCGCACCCCCACCGGGGCCAGGCTCTGCAGTCAGCCTCCCCGCCCACCCCATCCACCACAAGTCACCTCAGGACTTGGTTCACCCTCTGCACTTACCTGTACACCCTCCCGCCCCACCCTCAACACCACCCTAACGTATTTCCGGCTCTGAGTCCCTTCTGAACTTGTTAATAACAAATGTGGCCATAAATGCCAACCTGCTTAAACTAATGGTGACTTTTAAAATATGGTATTTGTATGTTGTGATTTTATTAAAATACCTAAGCAACAGCCAACAACTTTAAGGGTATTCAGGAGTCAAGACCCCTCTTAGATTTACTTTTAACTGTATCTTTGGTTCAGTTTCTTAATCTCTTCCCCTTACTATTTTCCTTGGCTATACACAAGATGTATATTTCTCATAAACAAACTAAAAACAACTAAGTAAACAAAAGATATCAGGTTTTTTTTGGTGATCAGTTACTACAAAAAAGAATTAAGTTACAAATTGCTTCACTAAGGCAATGAAAAGAAAATCTACCCCAGAGTTTGGTATTCATGTTTTTATTAATATGCTGTTTGAATTCATCATTGTTTTACTATTCATACACCCACTGATGACCTATATAAAACACAGAAATAAGCAAATCTCTGCTTCAGACACAGAAACAGCATAAGAAGCATACGCCAGCTGTGAGAGAGCCACTTAATTCAAACATGGGGACAGAGAGGGGCAAACACCATCCATACTCTATGCAAGCCCCACTCCCCATGAGCAACCAAGGACAGGAGCGTGGCCCACAGGAGCTCACAAACTAGCAGAGGTGGGAGGCAGCCTTGTAAATAATGTGCTAAGTGTTATCCCCAAATTAGGAGCACAGTGTGGAGGGAGAGATGACAAAGACCAATTCTGTCTGCGGGAACCAGAGCAAGTGTCAGTAAAGAAGACAGAGGGTGGACTCGGATGAACAAGCAAGATATATCAGGAGGAGAGAGCAGTGTGAAAAGGCGCAGGGGGGCAGAGGAGGGCAGGGGAGAGGGAAGGGAGATGTGACCTAAGCATGGACTCTGATGCCCAGCTAAAGAGTCTGGATTCTGCACTTCATTCTGCTAGAATGGGAGGCACCAGAATTTAGGTAAAGACACAGATGTTTTAAAAAGATAACTGACGACCAAGTGAGACTAGGATGGAAGGAACAAGGCAACCAGGAGGCTGCTGCTGTGACCCAGAGCAGATGATGGAGGCCAGGGCCAAGAGGAGGGCAGGGCCTGAGGGGGCCGAGAGGCAGTTCCAGCAGAAAAAGCATAGCCACCAACGCAGAATGGCCGGGGCACCGTGTGGGGGAATAAAAGGCACTCAGAGACGTGACTGCCCTGGCTGACCTTCTCATGGAACACGGGAGCTGCAGGCTCAGCGAGAGAGTGCTGCGACTGGGGCACAGGGAATAAACTAGCAGATCTGACCAGCTGCCAACTAATAGCTGATCTCCTCCAGCCCCAACCTAGAGATAAGGAATGAGAGACCCAGCGCAGAGGGAAGAGGTGAAGTGGGACCGGATACACTCATCCAAGAGGCCACAGGAGTGTGAGGCTGAAACCCTGGGGAGCACGACAGGAAAGGGGAGGAGCAGCCAGGAAGGAGGCCAGGAAGGAAGTTAAGGGCAGGAAGGAAGGTGGGGGCAGTCAACAACGGGGGGCCAGGAGTTGCCAGGCGGATTCAGCTTCAGGAGTGCCAAGAGCTGCCTGGTCGGTGTGGCTCAGTTGGAGTGTTGCCCCATACACCAAAAAGATGTGGTCTGATTCAGGTCAGGACACATACCTAGGTTTCAGGTTCGACCCCCAGTTGGGGCACTTGTGGGAGGTCGATGTTTCTCTCTACCCTCCTCCCCCAATCTCTCTCTCCTCTCCATCTCTCTCTCGCCTCTCCTGCTCTCTCTCTCTCTCTCCCCCTCATCAATAAACATATCCTCAGGTGAAGATTAAAAAAAAAAAAAAAGTGCCAAGAGCTTGCAGACAGGGTGGTGAGATAATTAAAGAACATAGATAGCTAGAAGGAAAAGTGGGGGGGGGGGGGATTTTAATTTCCTCTCACTTAAAGCTATGACTATCTTAAAGAAATATTTGGTCTCACCATTTTACAGATGAGCCACCATGGTCCCACAGGATTTAAGTACCCACCCACAGTCACAGTTAGTCTCTGGGACTCCATGAGAGATCCACCATGCTACATCTTGGTCTGACCACGCCACACTTTTAAAAAGCCTAGGAAAGCCCCAAAAGTGACTGAATGCAGCCCTGGCTGGTATGGCTCCGTTGGCTGGAGCATCAGTGCGTACACCAAAAGGTGGCAGGTTCGATTCCCCATCAGGGCACATACCCAGTGGGCATGTTCAATACCTGGTGGGGGTGTATACCAGAAGCAGCCTATCGATGTTTTTCTCTCTTAAAAATCAATTAAAAGAGAGAGAGAGAGAGAGAGAGAGAGAGAGAGCGCTAATGTTTAAAAAAAGTGATTGAATATAAAGAGAATGAAGAGTATATGCCTAGGTAAACTAATCAGACTGTCAGACTAAGAGAATATAAGTTAAGAGATCCAGCCATGCTTGTTCGGTTTCTTTTTTATTTCTAATTTGTACTTATTTGAACGTGTCCTACAACTACAAACGCAATGTAGGCTCACTTTTATCTGTTTTTAAAGAATGAGGGTCCAGTCCTGGCCAGGTGGCTCAGTTGGTTGGAGAGTCATTCCATTCACCAAGGACTGCAGGTTCGATTCTGGTCAGGGCACATACCTAGGTTGTGGGTTTGCTCCCCAGTCAGGATACATACGGAGGCAACCAACCAATGTTTCTCTCTTTCTACTCCTCTCCACCTTCCTCTCTCTCTAAAAATCAATAAAAACATATCGTGAGGTGAGGATTAAAACTAAAAAAAGAATGAGGGTCCAAGTGTGCAGACTCAGGGAGGTGACAGCTGACAGAGAATGACTCTTCTTCCCTAGATTGGAGGAAGACGGGGAGACTATCGACAAGATGGACCGAAGTTAAAGAGGGTCACACTCCATAGCACTGTGTTCTGAGCAAAGAATAGCTACTGAGATGGGGGACAGGAGGCTGGGGGAGGGCAGCCAAAAGAAGGGCTGAAACACAACACTGGGCGCAGACAGTGCTGATAACGGCCAGTTTCTAATAAGGTGATGAGAACAGCTACCCCTTTTATCCAAAAGCCTGACCCAGCACTGCAAAGGCTTACACGGGCTGGAGATCAACAAAGATGACAGAAAACCAGGGTATCAGAGGCAAGACTTGGGCTAGAAAACCAGAGTGCGGATGATGGGTGAGGCCTGAGAACCAGGAGACAGAAGACCTCAAGGAACTGGAAGTCCTGGTGAGAATGAGAACCAGGTTTGGAGAAAGTGACATGATAGCCAGGGGGAACTGAGGCTGGGGGACTTTTTTGTTTGTTTGTTTTAAATGTATTTTTACTGATTTCAGAGAGGAAGGGAGAGGGAGAGATAGAAACATCAATGAGAGAGAATCATTGATCAGCCGCCTCCTGCACGCCCTTTAAGAACTCAGAGAAGGTGCCATTCGGATAACGATGACATCTCAAATATGGCCGTGCAAGCAGGTTGATAAACAGAAGGGGCGTGAAGGGAGGATGCAAGCACTTATGTCCCAGGTATGTCACCAACCTGAAGGATAAGTGAACCAGGATGGGCCTGAGTTAGGATGGGGAACACTAAAGAGAAAGCCAGAACCCGCACTGAATTTGGTACAAGTACTGAGCATTCAGTTACTCTCCCAGTGTATTTACTGTATTTATGTTCTTAAATGTTCTTTCCATCAATTGACAATCATGAAAGATTTAGTTAGTGCTTTCAAACCCTACCAATAATGTATACCACGTGAAAACACTATTTTCTTCTCAAATTACTGAAGCTAAAGAACAGAATATTAACCTCTAAGGAAAATCCCAACAGAGTAGTAAGCTAACCAAAGCCAAGTCTCATTATCCTTACTGTGAACAGTAAAAGCATGTAATCTTCCTAGCAAGGTCTTTTACACTAAAGTACTTAATCACACAAAACAGCACTCAGATAACACACATCAAAAAGATGCCAAGCTGAAAACACACCAGCAAAAAGCCATGGGCCTAGGAGAGGAAAGTCCATCTCACGAATGGAGGGTGGGGGCTGGGAGTAGAGAGTGGGGGAGGGTGGAGACAACTCTGAGTTTTTCTCCTTTCTCACCAGCCACACTCTATCACTTTCGAGATACATAGATACCTGCATAGACACCCAAATGTTGGGAGTGCCCGTGCTCAGTCCCGGGTTTTCCCCTTTATGTATATGCTTTCCAAATGGTCTCACAGGATCTTAGCCCCATGTAGTTAAAAATAGGTATATCAAAAAAAATGTATATCTGGGAAACTTCAAAACTAATAATACATCGCTAAGTATGTCCAACTGACTCCTCAACAATGCCACTGTAGGAGGGTCAAAGCAGAACCCCACCACCACCACCACCACCACCAAACTTATGACCCACTCTTCCCACCTTAATAAAGGGCACCACCATCTAGTGGTCAAGGTCAAAACACAGGACTCACCTTTTATTTAACTCTTTCCCCCACCTCCACAGCTATCCAAAGCCCTGTGGATTCCACCTCCAAAACCCACCCAACTCTGACCCTCTCTTCCACGTCCCCACCTAGCCAGATCAAGGCACCTGAGCCCTCACCTGGACTCCTAATCAGTGCTGTTCTACACTCACTGCCTCCACTCACCCACCATCCATTTCCCCATCCAGCACCAGAGTACGTTTTTACTGAGAAATCAGATGGAGTCAATCTCTCACTTAAAACCATCCCATGTCTGCCTCTGCAGTTAGAACACAAGCCAGAGGCCTCCCCAGGGCCTATAAAATCCTACCCATTCTGTAGCCTGCTGACCTCACCTCTTACCGTCTCCCGTTGCTGGCTGTCTTGTTCCTTTGTCAGACACCTCAACAGAATATTCCTTGTAATATCCCCAGTCCATCCCTTCTCACTACACACGCCGCAAATATTTGTTGCATGAATGAGAGAATCAGGGAGCATGCTTGAGGAAGGCAGGAAAAAATAGAAATGAAGCCCATGGGAACATGAAAGAAATATGAAAGAGGATCAAAGTGGGAGATCCAGCGTGGGGGGGTGGGGTCAGAAGGTCGGGGAGCCTTGGAGAAAAGAGTAGGAGAGAAATGTGGAAGGATTAAGGGGCGAGAGGGAGAAGGGGAGGAAGAGAGAAGCCCACACTAGTAGGGGGTTTTCTGGGGAAGCACCAATTGGAGATATGTCACCTGGAGCACCTAGGCTGGATAAGGCATCTCAAAGGCTTGTTCACACACACAGCAAAGGGTTCACTTTGTCCCTGTTCTAGAGCCACAGCCTGACTCAAAGTCAAATGGAGCAGCAATTTTTAAAAACCCCAACATGGTAAGTAAACCCTCAAGAATTCTAAATCCAGAAATAAAAAGCGCCCCAGAGTTCTAAACTCTTTAAATGTCCTGTCCCAGGGAACAACTGAACCTGAGTGATGCTAATGAATCCCAACCTCCTTCTGTATTTTCCTAACTTATTTAACATGAATTTAATTTTTAGAACATCAGATTCACCCAAATAAGTACACCGAACATTTAGCTCTTAGTTGCAAGTTAACAACAATGTAAAACTTAGAAGGTGAAAGGAAAGGCCCATTACTGAATATCCACTGTATGTCAGGAGCTTTATACACATTATCACACTCCTGCCACTACCCTAAAAGCTGGACGATATTATTAGCATTTTAGGGATGAGGAAACTGAGCCTTAGAGCTGAAGTAACTTGCCCAAGTTCACAGCCAGAAAAGGGTGGAGTCAGGACTGTTTTGACTCCAAGGCCCATATTCTTCCATTAAAATACACTGCCTCCCAGAGCACTTGGTTTTAGAAAATGCATTCTGTAATGAATAAATTGAATTTGGGAAATAAGGAACTCTAAGAATTCAAAACATTTCAACAAAGAAGTGATACTGTAATAGCCTGTCTCAAGGGAAACTGAAAGCTTCTCTCTTCTGCCTGCCCCCTACTTACTGAGTGTTGCAAATGAACTGCGCCCTTTCCCAGAAAGAACCAAACCACCAGCTTAACACAGGAGTGGCCTCTCCTTCCACTTACTGATGACACTCCTCACACAGACAGTATTTATTAGGTACCTTTTAACCTCTAGGCACACACTCCTCCCCATGCTCTAATCCTTCTCTCCTCACCTTCGCCACAACCCAAGCGTGGGCACCCTCACCTCTGCCTGTACAGCTGCAGAACCCTAACCTCAGAGGGTTACCAGGTGCCAACCACCCTCTGGCTGCAGGAGTCGTCATCAAAATCACAGCCTGAGTTACAAAATCAATCTGGTCCCAAACCTGGGGACCATGGCATTCAAGGCCCCACTGAACCTGCTCCCCCTACCTTTCCAGGCTGTCTTCACCACTCTTCCACACAGTGCTCATTCAGGCTCCCCTTGCCACATGCCCTTCACAGCTCTGTGCTTTTGCTACTGCTGTTTCCTCCAATAGAAGACTCTCACTCGCTTCCTAGCCAAATTATTCATTAATCTAACATTTACCAAGCAACCACTTCATTTCATGCAAGGCACTGGAAGATAACACAAGTGTTTTCAAAACTAAAAGGTGCTGTACCAATATAAGGCATTCTCTTGACCCATAAGGAGTCTGGATTTTATAAGACAATGAACAGGATTCTACTGAAGGCTTTTCAAGATGGAATGAAGCATAAGCAAGGCTAAGATTAGTAAGACAAGAACATGTTTGTAGAAAGAAGCAAATAAGTCAATGAGAGAAAATCAAAGAGGCAAGTGAGTAAATGACTAAATGCTTATCCCATAACAGGCAGACCAAAGAACAGATACAAGGTGACACTGGGAAAGAGGGATTATCTCTTCTTCAGAGGCAAGGGGATACACAAGACTGATGAATATTCAGGTATTTTACCTAGAAAGGATTCAAAGTTGAGAGAACTCTCCCAGTGGCCTTTGTCTCCTCCATGATCTAGAAGACAATCGTTTGTCAATGGTTGAAAAATACATATATTTTTTTGAGGAAGGGACCATGAGAGCAGGAAGGATGCTGTGTGGTAAAGAATTTAACCTTGCCCAAAAGGAGATTTGGCCTTTGTCCTCAGCGGACAATCTGATTTTCAGTGGGGGCTGGCCACACAAGAAAGACTAACAATTCAATTTAATTGAGGCTTTGAGTCATGCAGTATCAGTTGACCTGGAAACTGAGATCAAGCAAGTAAGCGATCAATCAATCACAGGTGGAACCCCAATAAAGACTCTGAACACCCAGGCCCAGGTGAGCTTCCCTGCTTGGCAATACCCTGTGCATATCGTCTCACAGAAGCCCCACCTCTGATACTTCCCTGGACTCTGTCCTACAAGCTCTTACCTTGGCTGCTTTTAGTCTGTATCCTTTCCCTGTTATGAACCATAATTGTGAGGACAACAGCCTTCGGTGAGTTCTGTGAGTCCTTCTTGCCAATAATCAAACATTAGGGTGGCTCTGGGAATCCCCAAACTTGCAGCTGATGCCAGCAGTGACGGTGGTCTTGTGTGGACGGTTCCTTCTAGACTGTAGCTGACTAACTCTCACAGTTCGCCTGAACTCTTCTCAGGGGCTACAGCTGAAGGGTCACACAGCAAGTTGTTAACACTGACCCTGGACACTGGCCTTGGGGAAGGCGGGAGTGAAAACGAGTGTTTAGATGTTATGCTCTGCTCTAGTGTTGGAATTTTTTACAAAACAAGCATGTGTTACTTTTATAATTAAACATCACTTTTAAGAAACACATGCCCAAAAAGCTGCTTCAAGATCATTATTCTGTAGAGATGTTCAGCACAGATTGGAGCAGGGAAGCTCTGGAATCATCAGGAAAACTGCTTCTCAATTTATCCCAACCATTAACTTTGTATGTGAACTTATTTCTAACCCCCATTTCATCCAATTAACAAAGATTCTATTACTTATATCACCAAAGAGTCCAAGCCTGCAGTAACAGTTTCAAAAAGAATGTAAAAGTATGTCCATACTTTTGACTAAGTCAAGACTGTTCTTACATAAATTTCCGGCCATTCTATTCATGCTAATACAACCATGTGCCACGTAACGACATTTCAGTCAACAACGAACCACATATAGGACAGTCGTCTCCTAAGATTATAATGGAGCTGAAAAAGTCCTATTGCCTAGAGACGTCATAGCACAACACGTTTCTCACCTGTTTGTGGTGATGCTGGTCTAAACAACCCTACTGTGCTGCCAGTCACATAAAAGTACTGCATACACACATATGTATAGTATGCAATACGCGATAATAATAATAAACTACTATGTTACTGGTTTATGTGTTCACTACACTATACTTCTTATAGCTGGAGTGCACCTTCTACTTATAAAACAGTATGCCATGACACATGACAGCAGCCTCACACATCTGGTTTACTGCGTCTCCTAACTGCATAATTTTCTCTTGTGTTTGCCTTAATCTTGTGTTGTACAGCAACACGATATATAGGTTTGCAGCCTAGGAGCAACAGGCTATGCCATATAGTTTAGGTGTGCAGTAGGTTATACCACCTCGGTTTGTGTAAGTACACTCTATGATGTTCACACACAACATAATCACCTAATGATGCATTTCTCAGAATGTATCTCTGCTGTTAAGTGGTGCGTGACTGTATCCCTAGAAGAGGATTTCTGCTTTTCCAGTGCACTGATTAGCATGGCTGTAAAGGTGCAATTCACTAACTGTAATCAGAGGCAGGCTATGAGTCACTGGTAATAGAACACATCTCTATACATTTTTACCCACTCTGCCTTCCTATGAGACATCTGCATAGAGTTCCAATTGTTATATGAATTCTCTAGGAAATTACTTTTTCAGGAGGTCTTATTCTCCTCCATCTCTCAACCCAAAAGTCAATGGGGACCTACCAGTCTAACTCCAAAAAGTACACAATCCAAATAACTTCAATCTTCCAGAGTGTTCAAGAAATGCAACTTATCACTGTGTTCCATTCCATTTTTCAAATATCTCAATAGCCAGTCACTTTAACCAAGTTGTAACTTCCTAATAAACAAACTTAACAAGGTGACTTTTTAAAAGGTGACTTTAGATAAGTAAAAGTTGTAAGACAATATCAAAAAATTAAATTCATCTGTGAGGTGAAGAGTTTAGGAAAAAAATGTTTTGAGCTAGATTTCTAGACTGCCCGAGACAATAAGAGTAAAACAGATACATATATGTGCATTAAGTACATACACTAAGCAGAATGCAAATGTAACCACGTAGCATCGGTTTGGAAAGCATTGTACACAACCTGGACAGCAAAAGAAGCTACAAGGCAGGTGTATCAACAGTTCTTCCTACACTCCAATTTAACTACCATAATAAACTGGTTGCTCATAAACCAATAAAGTGTGTCCACCCAAGAGCAAAAAGAGACTTAGTTCCGGCAGCAACGACTTTTCAAGAAGAAGAGCCTTAGCCACACTAAGAGCAGATGCAGACATTGTCTTGAAGCTGACCTGACTGTCCTGGATGCCCTGACCGGAAATCCCCCCCCCCCCGAAAGAACACTGATGTGGAAGGGAAGATAATGAGAAAGATGCACAATGAATAAAAAAGTTAAAAACTGAAAAGGGGAGGAAGAACAAGAGCATTCAAGAAGCCACGCACCATGTGGGAGAAAGCCCATTGTAATATATGCCCATAAACAATTCTTTACAGCTCACAGAAGGGTTTATAGCCATTCGCTCTTCTAGCCCTGACAACAACCCGTTATTAGAGGAGAAAACAGTGGCTCGGGGAGCTTACTGTCACGCCAAAGGTCAGGGACAAAAACTGGGCTGCAATTTGGAACCCTCTCCCGAAAGATGGGCTAAGGAGCGACAAGGGAGGCACCTGGGGACGTCAAGGGGCAAGCACCGAATGCCCCCTGAGGAATCCGGGAGGCTGCAGATCACAGCGGGCGGGGTGGGGAGAGGGCGCAGGGGCAGGTAGTGGCACGGCACCTGGGCGTGAGCAG
>NW_005871083.1:1284166-1294339 GCF_000147115.1 Myotis lucifugus | reverse complement strand
CGCGCGACTGCAGCGGCCGAAGCAGG
Source organism: Myotis lucifugus (assembly GCF_000147115.1). Taxonomy (NCBI): domain Eukaryota; kingdom Metazoa; phylum Chordata; class Mammalia; order Chiroptera; family Vespertilionidae; genus Myotis; species Myotis lucifugus. Next base: position 1,294,313 of record NW_005871083.1, on the reverse strand, counting down.
GACGCATCATGCGGCCGCGCTCATGGCCGGGCCCGAGCCGGGCGCGTGGCTCGGAGCGGGCCGGGCCGCCGGGCCGAACGAAAGGAGGTGGCCGCCGAGCACACACCGGAGCCCAGAACCCTGCCTGGAGAGCACAGCAGTGCGACCCCCGGAAGTGAACCCGCGAGGTCAGCGGCGTCGCGCCTGCGCAGTTCAGGCTGCGCCCCAGGCTCGCGGCCGCGGAGATCGGCTCGTGAGGCGCTCTCCGGGACTCAGTGGCCAGGGTCTCTCTGGAACAGGGGCTCTTAAGGAGTGGCAGTTCCCTGAGAAAGTCAGCTTCCAGTCGCAAGCTGCCCTCGCTAAAGTAAAGGATCTCCAAACTGAGATCCGGAAGGGAAAGGACGGGGGCTACGGGCTGCCTCAAGGTCCAACCCACGCGTTGAGCTGTCATCCAAGGTCCAGAGTTCTTCCCAAGTGGTTGGAGCCCGCGGCGACCTCTTAAGGAACTGTCAGCTTTAGTTGTGGCCTGTAGGGTGTGCGGGAATGAGTACTCAGAAAATGGGGACATGGAAACCGCAATGAAAAAGATGGAGGCAGAAGCATATGAGGAAAAGGGGAAGCATAGCCGGCTGGTGTGGCTCCGGTGATTGAGTGCCCTCCCGGGCACCAAGAGATCCCTGGGTTGATTCCTGGTAAGGGCACATGCCTGGGTTGCGAACTTCATCCCCAGTAGGGGGCGTGCAGGAGCCAGCCAGGGGATGTTTCTCTCTCATGGACGCTTCTATCTCCCTCTCCCTTCCTCTCTCGAAAATCAATAAAAAGATATTTTAAAAACAATCAATCAATCAATCAATCAATCAATCAATAAAACATACAGTTCTCTGGTTTAAAAAGAAAAGGGAAAGCATACTGGACTGGGGATTGGAGGCCTGGCACCTGGGGTCTGCTGAGGCTCAGAGAGGGACCTGGATGTCAGAACATCCTAAGGATTCCTTCCAGGTGATATCCTAAATATTTTGAAGGTAGACACGTTTTTTATTTATTTGGGTTTCCTATAATATTTGGGGCAACTGCTGCAGGTCTGGGAAGTAGATGCTCAGTGTTTGTTGTTAAACTGGTAAGTACTGACTAAATTGTATGAGAAAAGCAGTAATTACAGTTAAGGAATCTATGAGAATCTCACTGACTGCAAGCTACTTTCTCATTATTTACTGTCTTGCCCCCAGCCAAACTTTAGGAATAAGGGGTACATTAAATTAATCATCAAAATTCCAGCTTTGAAAGTTTAAATGTGTGTTAGTGGGCCTTGTATCTCTGTATTCAGAGTGGTGCTATGCATTCAGTCACCCTTCACTGAGCCTCCTGTTGCCTGGGATCGTTGTTTCCACAAAGGAAAAAGTGAGGTTGCCCCCTCCAGTCAGTGGTCAATTCTTTCCACACAGGCTGAAAGAAAGGATGGTTATCTCTGATGACACCAAGACTGTACTTGAGATATACTTGCTGCGAGCAATGTTAAAAGAATATCTTCTTAAAAACAACAACACACAAACACACACACACACACAAACACACATACAACAAGTGAGCCCAGCAAGTGTGCCTCAGTGGTTGAGCATCATCCCATACACAAGGAGGTCACCAGTTGGATTCATAGTCTGGGCACAAGCCTGGGGTTGTGGGCTACATCCCCAGAAGGGGGCGTGCAAGAGGCAACTGGATGTCTCATGGATGTTTCTATCTCTTCCTCTCCCTCTCTCTGAAATCAATAAAAACATATTTTTTAAAAGGTAAAATCATGACTTTTATACAAATACAAACACATGTAACATACTTAATTTAACTCACTAATTAATGAGAAAGCATGTAAGATGATACAATTGGTTGAGAGATGAATCCAAAAGACAGACACATATATAGGCAGTCGGGAATGCTGAGATGAAATTGATTACTAGATGCAAAACTGGCTTCTTTTACAGTGGGGGGGGGGGAGGTCAGTTGGACTTCCACTATACAAGATTCACTTGTCTGTCATATCTGTGGGCAAGAATCACTTTCATTGCTATAAATTCTCTATACCCTATAGAGTTATAAATAGCTTAAAGAAAGAAAAAACAAAACCTCATGGAACCAGATAACCAGAAGGGTGTGCCAGACAACACCCAATTGTTCATTGAAAACACCCAATACCCATTTCAAAGTCTTTCACAAAAAGTAAAGAGGGCGAAGGACTTGTATGCATGCACATAAGCATAACCAATGGATGCAAGACATTGGGGGTGGGGGGTGAGGGCATGTGCGGGGGAGGGGGTATAGGTGAGGCCAAGGGAAGGTCAATGGGGGGAAAAAGGAGACATTTGTACTACTATTTGTAATACTTTAAACAATAAAATAAAAATTTTTTAAAAAGTAAAGAGGGGGAATCCCTACCCCATAATTCTCCTGAGTCCCCACACTTGTTATGTCGTCTGCATTTTTTATTACTAGCATAGCTTGTTTATTTTAACTTTAAAATCGCACCCTTGCTAAAGGAAATAATAGCACAATGAAATAATGCTTTAAAATATTTAACAAGGATGACAGCAGATGACAAAAACAATTCAACTCTTATCAAGGATTTTCATCTCTTTCTCAACAGAACTGACATATGTGGTCTTCTGCAAGTCATTTCCCCTCTCCAGGCTTCAGCTTTGTCTTTTTTCCCCTTAATCTCTAAAATATGAGATTAGCCTTGATTTCTAACGTTTCTTCCAGTTTTAAAATTGTGTCTCAACACAGAGGTGTTTTTGGTTTTGCCTCTTTCTGATTTCACTGAGGTCCTGGGAGCAGAAAACCTCCTAAAATTGGAGGTTTTTGCAGGGAAGCGAATATCCCAATCTCCAGGTTAGTTCTGGCTTCCCCTCAGGAGCTAGTTTCCAGATAACCAGTCATCCCAGGAAACAGCCCTTTTAAACGTGGAGGCTCTATTCACATATGTGAAAGGAAGCTCAGCCCAAATTCAAAGTAACAGGAATGAATACAAATTTAAAGTACAAGGAGATCCCAATTTTCATCTGGTAGATCGGAAAAAAAAAAAGTTTGGTAACACTTCGTGTTGGCAAGGCAGATCAAATTGGTGCAATTGTAAATTTGTTCAGCTCTTTGCAGAGCAAGATACCCTTTGACCCAGCGATTTCCCTCTGGAATTTATCCTACAGATAGACTCACCCATGTGCACAAAGATGTTTGTACTTGAGTATTTATGGTAGCATGTTTTTAGAAGCAAAAAACAAACAAAACAAAAAACTGGCATTAAATAAATTATGTTGTATACATAAATGAAATACTGTGCTGTGCCATTATAAAAAGAGAATAAGGCAGATTTTTATGTGTTCATATGAATGGTCTTCCAGGTATATTAAGTCTATGGTGTAAAACTGTGTATTTGTGTAAAAAAGAAGAGGGGGGTATATGTTTTTATGTGCATAGAATATTCCTGGAAAAATATACAAGAAACAAGTCTGTAACTTATTTTTCTAAACCCTATATTCATTTTTACATACATAAAATTATAATTAAAAGTAAATGAGACAACCCAATAAAGCAATTGGCAGAACACTTGAACAAGTACTAGTACTTCACAAAAGAGACTATCCAAAACAGTGTTCATTTTCATTCGTCATCAGGGAAATGCACACTTATCCACAGGAATGCTATGTACATACCTAACATGAAAAACCCCAAGTGTTGAAGTGACTAGAGGTTCCATGCTCTGCTGGTGGGCATGTCATTGTCAAACTGCCTTGGGCAATTGTTGGGAGTATCTGCTGAAGCTGAGCATACTGTACCTATGTTCACCAAGAGACGTGTGCTAGAATGTTCACCCAGCACTACCCATGATAGCCCTAAACTGGAAACAATCTAAAAGCAACTGGGCAACAGAAGAGATAAATAAATTGTGGTATATTCCTACAATGAAATACTGTACAGAATGGAAGTCTACACTACACACAGCCATACAGATCAACCTCACTAATAAGATGTTGAGTAAAAGAAGCAAGACACAAAAGAGTCCATATTATCTGATCTCATTAAAAAGACATGCAAAGTTAGGCAAAACTGATCTTTGGTAGAGGAAGACAGGGTAGGGCAGTGGTTACCATTGATGGGGGATGCTATTAATAGTCTATTTCTTGATCTGCGTGCTGGTTATATGGGTGCTCACTTGGTAAAAATTCATCCAGTAATTGTCTGTTCAACTTCAAGTAAACAGTGAGAGAGAGAGAGAGAGAGAGAGAGAGAGAGAGAGAAGACAGACAAGGGTACAGAGGTTTGTTCCAGAAGACCCAGTGAGGATTTGGTCACATTTGTGGTTTCTAAAGGTCATTCTAGCTGCTTTGTGGACAGCATATTGGAGAAGGTCAAGAATAGATACAGGGAAATGTCAGCTAATAAATGTCAACGGAGCAATTGAAATAGAACACTCAAGGTTTGGCAACCACGATAGTATTATTGTTAATGGGTGCTAAACTGCAGGAAAATAGGATGTTTAAATAGTCTCAAGGCATCTTCCCCACAGAAGGATGTTTGGGGTTGTTTCTTATTTTTTCCACTGAGTTTGTAGTGTTGAATAAACAGCCAGATTAGGGAAGCCAGAAGGCTTATACTCCACAACCCATGGTATTAGACAAAGCCCAGAAAGTGGTATGATGTGTTCCTGAATTTATTTTCACTGGGTCACTGTGCCTCCAGCTGTGGGTAGAGCCTGCTGAGGCTCCAGGACTGTGCCGGTGGGAAGGCATATGGCTAGTGGGCAGGTATGGAGCAGTTACTGAGTGTCAGGCTCTGGGCTTGGCCCCTGGATATCTCAAGCTCACCCTCTTATGCCCTTTGGAACTTGACTTGGAAGGCATCTTTCTCCCTGGAACCCCACCTAAAATCCCCCTCCCCTTCCATTTCTGCAACATCTCACTTCCTCCACCCAGCTTTGCTCCTTGTCATGTCTCAGCTAACTTCCTGTATCTTTCACTTAGTTATCCCATTGTTTCTCCCTCTCTGCAATGCCAGCCTCACGGAAGGCAGGGAGTTCTGTTCGTCTCCACTATTATCTCACCAGTGCCTGTCAATAAGTAGCTACTCAGTAATAATGCATGGGATGAATGAACCCACCACGGTTGGCCCTTTCATAAATGAAGAAACGGGCCCAGTGAGGTTAAGCAGTGTGCTCAATCAAGGTCACACAGCTAGGAGTGGAGAGCCAGGATTCAGACCCAGATGTCTTGCTCTTTGCTGCTGTCATATTGCCTCACAGACTCACTTCATCCTCACATCCATCCCCGTGAAGCTGTACGATCAGGAAACGAAGGCTCAGGGTTAAGTGATTGCCCACAGGAAGCAGAGAAGCTTGTAGACCTCCTTGCACCTGGCTGTGAAGATCCTGCTCTTTATACTGTGCACACTCCCTAAGGAGCCGGAGGCCATGCTCCATATCAATGCAGCTCCGTACCAAGCTCCAAGGACTGGCTGGTGACATGAGTCCTCTGCTCCTGCTGCCAAGGCTCAACCCACCAAGTCACCTGGAAGCAAGCCCCTGCCCATTTGTGCTCTTTTCCAATAACTCAGTCCTCGTCTTAGACCAGCGGTTCTCAACCTTTGGGTCGCGACCCCTTTGGGGGTCAAACGACCCTTTCACAGGGGTCGCCTAAGACCATCGGAAAACACATATGTAATTACATATTGTTTTTGTGATTAATCACTATGCTTTAATTATGTTCAATTTGTAACAATGAAAATACATCCTGCATGTCAGATATTTACATTACGATTCATAACAGTAGCAAAGTGACAGTTATGAAGTAGCAACGAAAATAATTTTATGCTTGGGGGTCACCACAACATGAGGAACTGTATTAAAGGGTCGCGGCATTAGGAAGGTTGAGAATCACTGTCTTAGACTCATATTGGTTCATTCAGAGGTATTTAGTGATTTACTCTGTGCTTGGCACCATGCTAAGTGCTGCAGACATGAGTGAGCAAAACCAGACACAGTCCTGCCTGTTATGTTAATTAGCTCAGAGACGAATTGAACAAATAAGTGCACAATTACAAACTGATATGTTCCAATAAAGGAAAAGGACATTGTATGGTGAGAAGGTATAAACCTGGGAATCTGGTCTGGTGTGGGGGTCACTTGGAAGGCTTTCTTTAGGATGTGATATGTGAAGGACACCTGGGTGTTTGATAAGCAAAGGGTGCAGGAGGTGGAGGAAGAGGGTTCCAAGCAAAGGGTGGTGGGGTGGCCCTTTGCTGGAAAGCAATTGGGATTGTTTGGAGTTCTGTAAGGGGCCCTTGTGTGGAGGGCAATGGGGGAGTGGCTTGAGTCCAGGCTGGAGCGTTTAGAAGGGCCTGGGTGATTCAGGCCCTAACAACCAGTTAAGGGACTCCAGCCACATTTGAGGGAAAGTGAGAAGCCACTGGAGGATTTGATCACATTTGTGGTTTTTAAAGGTCATTCTAGCTTCTTTGTGGAGAGCATATTGGAGAAGGGCAAGAATAGATGCAGGGCAATGTCAACTCATTGAATTAGAACACTCAAGGTTTTGCAATGCTAGTATTATTGTTAATGGATGCTAAACTACTGGAAAAGAGGATATTTAAATAATCTCAAAGCATCTCTCCACAGATTACTAGTTATTTACAAAGGGAAGAAACAGTCCCTTTACACTGAATAAATATATCACCATCTCAACCATTGCTCAAGCATAGTATCATACAAGACACACCGATGTTTGTGCCTCCTGATACAATGCACTAAGGACACACAGTTATGTAGTACTGCTGCCAAAAATTATACAGTACTCCGGACTCTATAAGGGAGCATTTACAAAAATATAAAGGGACATTCTACAAAACACCTGGCCTGTACTCCTACTACACATTAGTGTCTTGAAGGGGAAAAAAGCTGGCAACCATTCCAGATTAAAGGAGTTTGCTTTTGAAGATGGAGGAAGGGGCCTTGAGTCAAGGAATGCAGGAAGCTGCTAGAAACTGAAAAAGGAAAGAAAATTATTCTCCCCAGAGATTCCAGAAGGAATCACCCCTGCTGATACCTTGATTTTAGGACATGACCTCCAAAACTGTAAGGTAATAAATTTGTGTCATTTTAGCCACTAAGTTTGTGTAATATGTTACAAAGGGGGAGGAAAAATAGACATAGAGGGCAACCAGAAACACAGACTAATGCTGTGTCACAACACCAGCTTTATCTTGTATAATTGTTTTTGGATTCATTCTCTAATCAAAGTATTTTTGAATATTAATTCAGTCATCCAATAAATTTACTATTTCACCTTCCTTTTCTTCCTGCCCTTCATATAGTATCATGAGATATCTTAGCAATGCTCTGTCCTGAGTATGTTGTTATCTTAGCAATGCTCTGTCCTGAATGTTGTTTCCCCTTTCCTGCCCAGAATCTGTCGCCCTTCTCCTTACAACAGTATCTCCCTACCCAAGTAGCTGGTTAGGGCTGATCCTCACTCCTGTCCAGATGTGGCCAATCCAGTTATCCCAACACCTGGCCTCAGAGATTGGTTCAAGGGGATGAGCACATGAGTGATGTTGGTCCATTCAGACCAAATCCTGGGACTTTGGCTGAAAATATTGAAAGAGAGAATCCTTTTTTTCTCTCTGCTAAGTTGAAAGAATATAAGCCTGTTGCTGCTAGAGACCACTCCATAAAAAGAACCTAATCTGAGAATGAAGCTAAATCAGAGGGAAGCAGTCAGGTAGGGGGAAAAGACTAAGTTATGATAACATCATTTGAGCCCCTAGATCTTGCTGGACTAACTCCAGAACTTTTCAGTTATGGGAGCCAATACAGTCCCTCGCTTCAAAAACCAGTATAAATTGAATTCTTATCATTGAAAGAATCCTGGTAAACACATTTTCCAGGTCCAGACATACTACTTCTATTATATTTTCTTGATTTACCAGTCTCTATATTTCACAACAGAGATAAGGTTAATCTAGCATGACTTGGTCTTTTCATTGGTGCTTCCTCTTCTGAGAGGCACACATATTTTTTGTAAGTAATCTGTTATGAAGATTTTTCAGGCCCAAAGTCAAGTTCACTGAACTTACTTTCTTCTTCCCCTTTTTAAAAATGGCTATGTCATCTGCCTCTCTCCAACCCTCTGGCAAGGTCAGAAGACCTTTAATGAGATAGAAAGAGAGAAAGTCCATATGAATCTCTTCAAGAGAAATTATATTTCCCCCAAATGGAATTTGGCCTTGAATGAGCTCATACTTTTCAATTTCCCTAACTAGCTGGTATCACCAGCCTGGTCATGCCTATAGGAGAGATGGTGCCTTGTGCTAGATTCACTCACTGAACAGAGGAGGACTTCCTCCAGCCACAGACACAATCCTCCTCCATTCCCATAAAATATGCAAGACAGGCTCAGACTCTGCTGGACACAGGGCAGACCTTACAGGAACCAACAGTATGTCTACTTATCTGTAGTGTCCACATGAAGAAGTGAAGGCTGTACTACTTCCCTTCCTAGTTCACACCAAACTTGAAATCAGACATGATGGCCATACCAAGCTGGTCAAGCAAATCTGGGAAGGACCAGAAGCAGCTATGACACAGGCATTGCTCCTATGGGACTGCAGTTCCCAGCTATTTTTCTTCATGTAGTTTCCTTAAACTTTCCCCAGCAAGTCTGAAGTTCAACAGGTCCTCTTCCCACGGACCAGCAGCTCCATGCTTGGGGTTCAGGAAAGATACCTGATCATCAATCCATGTCATCTTTTCTCATAAATGGCAGGCCTCCATTTCTTTCTGCACAACTAAAACTTCGGAGAAGCCAGTTTTCTAAAATTGACATTCAGCCCCATTTCAGATACCACTGCCTGTATTTCGAGACAGGGCTTTATTATTCATATAAGCAGCCACCAGGAGCACGATATCTCTGCAATGTAGCTGTGGAAATGTCTTTAGAGTTGAGGTACGGAGGCCATACTCCGGAATCAGATACTTAATTGGCTAAGTGTTGGATCCAAGTTTCACCTAACCCCGAACTTACTGGGGAGATGTCAGTTCCTTCTTCTATACTTCCTTCCTCTAGCACAGTGGTTCTCAACCTTCTGGCCCTTTAAATACAGTTCCTCATGTTGTGACCCAACCATAAAATTATTTTCGTTGCTACTTCATAACTGTAATGTTCCTACTGTTGTGAATCATAATGTAAATATCTGATATGCAGGATGGTCTTAGGCGACCCCTGTGAAAGGGTCATTCGACCGCCAAAGGGGTCGCGACCCACAGGTTGAGAGCCGCTGCTCTAGAACTATACTAGTAAAAGGCTTCTATGGGAGCACTACTATTGTTCACCTTTTTAAAAAAAATGGTTTTTAAAATTTTTTTAGAGAGAGGGTGAGGGAAACATGATGAGAGAGTAACATAGATCGGCTGCCCCCTGCGCGCCCCCTACTGGTGATGGAGCCAGCAACGTAGGTATATGCCCTGACCTGGAATTGAACCCATGACCTCTTGACGCATAGAATGATGCTCAACAGAGCTACACAGGTCAGGGCATTACCTTTTTATTTTATTTTGTTTTTAATTGAAGAAATGTGGAAGGAACAGGATGGTTTGAATGTTGTGTTTATTGTATTTGTTCAAAAAGCTGCAGCCTGGCCTAAGCTTGTGGAGCAGGTGAGGTGGAATCTATCAGCCTTTAAAGTGCCCTCTTTCAAAAAATAAATTGGTTTCAAATTGCCCATGCATCCCTGCCTCACTTATTTTTAAAGTATGGTTATTAATGCCGTGACTTCACCCTAACTGTGGAACAGGCGGGCAGGAAATGGCAAACGGTATTAAAGGTGGGGGCACTGGGCGTGGAAGCAAGCTGAACCAGGACATGCTCCCCGACTCCCTGCGGAGCTCCTCTCCACCTCTACAGGCACCAGGTCGGCCACAGCAGCCTGCTCTCCTACCCCTTCGCAAGACACCCTACTTTTAGCAAACCCATTTACCAGGGTTCCTGGGACTTGCCGTCGGAGTCTCCAGCAAAGACCTTAGCTGGGGAAGGTCTCCCAGAGAGAACCGGCGGTTCAGTAGGTACCTTCTCGTCCGGTCGCCGCATTCCATGTGTTTTTTGAGTTAAAGCTGCCTGACCTTTTTCTATAC
>NW_005871083.1:1260973-1283822 GCF_000147115.1 Myotis lucifugus | reverse complement strand
AGGCTGGGGGACCGTATGCGGGGTCCCCAGCCCCGGTGGTCTAGATGGTGTCGCCAAGTGGTTTTGCGATGGAGCTGGCTCCCCGTCTTGAGGGGATGAAGACCCCCAGGCCCCTGGGAAGGCGTGCCGGGGGGGAGTGCCTGCGACCAGGCTGGAAACACCTTTGCCAAGTCGTGCGTGTGTTCGCTTTTAAGTTTGCTGCCTCTCTGCTCCCGGGTGGCGGACGCGGGAGGGGTGGGGGGCCTGACTGACAGCTCTGCCCGCGGGTGCCCAGGGCTCCCCTCCTCTGGACCGGTCGGTGAGCACGGAGGGGTTTGCAGAGGGCACAGCAGCACAAACGCGGCGTTAGAAGCGCAGTGCAGGACAGCTGGTTCCGGACGGCTGAACCGGTGTCCGGGCCTTTGAAAGGACTGGATGCGGTCTTCTTGGAGCTGGGGACATGCTCCTCTTGTACGGGGTTTGTGCTTCCCTAGGTTGCACGTAGATGGGATTTGGGAGAAGGAGACCGGGAAGAGGAAAAGGTCCTGGCCAGCGCCTCCAACTCTCTGGTTAAGTGCTAGGCAAGGGTGCCAACCTGCAGAATGAGCAGGAACTGGGCTCTGAGCTGGCACAGGTGAGGCGCCCTGACCTGGGGGTTGTAGCTGTGGTGAGTCAGTGTTCCAGGCAAGCTGACATCTGTCAGGGCCCAGGTCATTGTCACCTAAGGCTAATGCTTCAGATTCATTTTATTGCAGGCACCCCCTCCCTAAATCTAAACCTGGGCAGCGGAGATGCTTAGCACTGAATTAAGCAAAGAAAAAAAAAAGGAAACTTAAGATTGTATTACACGTGAGCGCTCCTTGCTGTCGTCTCATATTTCTGTTTGGAAGTGTGTCTTCTCCCATTATGCAAAGTATTTCCCTTGGGCTGTCACTCATTTTTTATTTCCACTTTGTTGAGAAATAGGACTGAAGTGCAGGGCAATAAGCTATGGAGATCGGCTCACAATGAAAAAGTTGACTCAAGAGATTTTCCTTTTCCTTTAAAGAAATGAAGATAGCTGAGGATGCACACATAGCACTCTTGCTGATTAGCAGATTACCTTTAGCCTCTCGTTTGGTTCTGGAATGCATTCCCATGTTTTTTGTTGTTGTTTGCAGTGTTTGTCTTTTGTAGGGCATTGTCAGTTAATGTGACGATAGTTCGTATTATTTGAGAATGTAACAATCTACATATATAAAAGCCTAAGCTACCATCCGACTGTCCGACCGTCCGATTGGTAGCTATGATGTGCACTGACCACCAGGGAGCAGATGCTCAATGCAGGAGCTGCCGAGTTGCAGTGACTTGGCAGCTGCGGTTCTCGAGTGATGCACCCGGAACCAGAGAGGAGGGACCCCGATTCCCGGGTGCATCGCCCAAGAACCACCCTCTCGAAATCCTGGGCCCCTTGGGGGATGTTGGAGATTCTGATCCCCGCAGAACAGGCCAAGGGACCCCACTGGTGCACGAATCCGTGCACCAGGCCTCTAGTTAAAGATAATGAAGAAGCTATTCAGTGACGTTAGTAAGTTATCAACCTTATGAATTTGCTACAGAATTCCAGAAAGTGGAGAACATCCACAAATATCAGATGTGGTTCTCTTTTCATGACAATGACTGGTTCTTCATAGGTAAACTGCTTTATGATGACTTCCAATGGCTCTAAAGGGACTTCTTCTAGGACAATCTTTAGGAAAAGTTTAGAGTGGGGTGAGTTTAGAGTCATGGAAAGGCGATGAGCTGCAGGAAAGAGCTGCAAAGGGAGGAGAAAAGTCCTGTTACCAATAATAACCCCTCACTTTTACATGAGAGTACTTTACAAAGGGCTTCCGCACGCAAAATCTTAAGTGATCTTCACAATAAACTTGGAGTGATAGGTGGTGTCCTCATTTCAGTGTCACGCATGAAGAAACGGAGGCTAAGTGACTTGCCCAAGGTCACTTAGGTACGAGGGGGCAAAGCAGTGGTAAACCTAGCCATCTGACACAGGATGTGGAAGGGGATGTGGGACGGGTCTGGCCAGAAAGCTGCACATCCAAAGGCCGCAGGGCTTTCCCAGCATCCATTGGCAAAGCATCCTTCTCTCCCACCATTTCCCTGCTTACGAAGTCAGCTTAGCTTTCAGGGGCAGATGCGCCTTCACCACTTCCTCCTACCCCAAGCGTGAGATAGTCTGCATCTACTCAGATTTGTTTTTAAGTCCTTGAGAAACCTAGTAGGAAGTATGATTGCAGGGAGTGTCTTTTGCTCAAGTGCTCAGTGTTTCCAAATAGTCTAGGTGTCTTCAGCTGTGTGATGCAAGAGACCAAAGCAATTGTAGGGAAACTTGCCATAATTGTTTTCCTTGTCCTTCATCCGGAAGAGAAATGCAGTGGTTGTGAAACCTCAGGAGCTGACCCAGTAGTTTTGTTTATTTGATCGTTTTAATACATGGTATTGTTTGGGTAATGGTGACACTTACCGAAAAACACACACAACGCAACAACAACAAACATGGCACAACTGTTCTCATTAAGGAAAGAACAAGGTTTAATCCCTGGGCATCAAAAAGGGACTTTAGCCCTGGTGGGTGGCTCAGTTGGTTGGAGTGTTGTCCCGTACACCAAAAGGTTGTGGGTTCGATTCCCAGTCAGGGCATCTACCTAAGTTGCACACAGAAGGGGGTACATACAGGAGCCAACTGATGCTTCTCTCTCACATCAAGGTCTCTCTCTCTCTCTCTCTCTCTCTCTCCCTCCCTCCCTCTACCTTTTCCTCTTTCTAAACGTATCCTCAGGTGAAGGTGTTTGTGTGTGTGTGTGTGTGTGTGTGTGTGTGTGTGTTTAGAGCAGTGGTTCCCAAACTTATTTGGCCTACCGCCCCCTTTCCAGAAAAAATATTACTCAGCCCCTGGAAATTAATTTTTTTTTAAATTTTAATAGCAGTTACTCATCGCCCCCAAATGCACCTGTGGCCATCACCGCCCCCCTGGATTGCTGCAGCGCCCACCGGGGGGCAGTAGCGCCCACTTTGGGAATCACTGGTTTAGAGGGACTCCAGGGGGAGGTTATCATAGATACGTTTCAGTAGGCAAACTTAGGGCAATCAATAGAAATATAGATCTGGAATGAGAAAGGTGATAGTTCCAGTCTGCTCCATGCTTAGAATATGGTGTTCCTTTCTAGACATCACATTTAATGAAGAACATAGGGAAACATCAAGCATGTTCATTGGGAATTGCTCCAGTGGTGAATGATTTCGAGCCGGTAAGCCACGAGGATCTTAGGAGCCAGCCTCATGAAAGGTTCAGACTGTCATTTATTAAACTTGTCCTGTGAAGGCCCAAGATCCCCAAAACCAAAGGAAAAAAGTAATAGTGAGAAAGACTTCAGTTTTAAGAACTTTGTTGTGTCAGAGTGATCTTTTAAAAACTATGAGTCATCATGTCTCTCCCCAGTGGCTTCCCTGTACTCATGGGATCAAATTGAAACTTCTTACCTTGGTCTGCTGGGGTGACTTTGAGTACCGACCGACATTGCCTGTTTCTCCAGCTTCATCACTTACTACTCTCTTACTCACAGAAGTCCCACCTTCTTTCTGTGCTTTGAACATGTCTACTTTGCTGTGCCTCAGGGCCCTTGCACCGGTGGTTCCTCCTGCCAGATTTTCCCACGGCTGGCTCCCTGTAATCCAAGTCACTGCTCCAAAGTCACATCCTCAGTGGGGCATTCCCTAACAATCAGGTAATTTCTTCCTGGATCCACTTCCTGGATCCCACTCACTCTATCTTATTACATTGTTTTATTTTTTCATAACACTATCAGAAATGACCTTATTTGAGGACCCTGTTATTGTCTGCTCCACATTTACCACTCCTTATCAACAGTGCCCCAAACTGTACCTGGCATATAGTAGGTGCTTAATAAATATTTTTAAATGAATGGTATTTATGACAGTCAAACCTTTTCATGAGTGGGGGGGGGGATTGCTTCGTTGGTAGATACTATTGGTTTTTTGTTGGTTGGTTTGTTTTTTACTAGAGGCAGTCATACATAAGCTGGCCAGCTGACCTTTGGGCAAGAGAATTCACGCATTCGATAGGTAGCAAAATCAGATAACTTCCTGAATTAGTTTCCTAGGGCTGCTGTGACGAAGTACCACACACTGTGGCATAAAACGAGAGTTTATTCTATCACTGTTGGAGGGATCAGAAATTCAAAAGGTGTTGATGAGGTGGTTCCTTCTTGGGGCTCTGAGGGAGAATTTATTCATGCCTTTCCCAGCCTCAGTGGCTTCCAGCAGACCTTGGTGTTCCTCAGCTTGCGGCTGCACCCCTCCCACCTCTGCCCCTGTGTCACGTGGCCTCCTTCTCCCTGTGTATGCCTTCACTTATCTTCTCTGTATGTGTGTCTCTGTTTCTTCTCTTTTTATAAGGATACCAGTCAAATTGGATTTAGGACCCAACCTATGCCATATGATTTTCTCTTAATTTAACTAATTACATCTGCAAAGACCCTGTTTCCAAATAAGGTCATATTCACAGGTTCCGGGGGTTAAGACTTCAACACATCTTTTTAGGGGGACACAACTCAATGCATAACATCTTCCAACTTCAAGTCCAGTGACATTTTAAAGGGGAAAAACTGGCAGGAGGTGCTGGGCTTTTAGGGATAATGACATGGATTTGGATATTTGTACATAAAGCTTCCATGGTTCTTACAACTTGTAAGGTAAGTGGTGATCTCTAGATGTCACAAGTGAGGAGGAGCAATTGAGTGACTTGCCCAAGGTCATGCAGGACCAGATGAACCTGCTGACTCTGATTACAAAGCCCTCGGCCTCCCTACCCATCACCGCCTACTGGAGGACAGGTCTTACTAGTGGCAAATGCGGTAGGATCTGGGACTTCTTCCCTGGCTCTGCAGGGGCCCTGGAGGGATTATTTCCTTTAATACATCCTCATTTTGCTGGACCCTGCCCTTGTGCTGCAGGACTAGCTCATTGATGTCCAGTGGTGAAATAAAGATACAGCTGAATATGGCGCTCCAGTGTTGGACCTCACGCAGTGGCTTTGATGGGAGGTGATATCATTAGAAATTGCATTTTCCCTTGTGGAGCTGTTCCAGTGATTCTGAAGGGCCTTTTCATAAGGTTTTGAGAGTCCTGAGTTTCAGAGTCTTAGATTTTGATCCTGAAAGGCTATTGCTGATGTTCTAAAAACAAGCCATCCAGGACGTCATAGAATAACTTTTCTCATTTTGGAGGTGGGGGTGAGGGGGTAAGGGAGTGGGTGAGAGCAGGGCAGGCTGCCAGCAAAATATCTGAAATGACTTGCACCTTTGCCCTCAGAGACCTTTTTAATTTTAGCTCTGTCTTACTCAATATCAAATACCCCCTTCCCTTAATTGAATTAATTTTGATTAGGTAATACATGCAGATGATACAAGATTCAAAAGGTACACAAAGAAGTCCAGTGGAAAGTCATTTCTGGCTCTGCCTTCCTACCCTCTGGGTTCCCAGCCTTCTCCCCAGCAGCACCATCCCAACATTCCCTTGTGTGTGTCTCCTTCCAGAGATCTGCTGTCCTTTAATGTCCCTGAGTGCCCCCCCCCCCCCGCCCCGCACCCTGTGGGCTGCGCTTTCATCCCGACTATCCATTCTTCTTCCTGCCTTTTCAAACCCCTGTCTGTGTGGACCGGATAGGCTCTTTGTTCCCATGTGATAAGTGACAACACCTGTGCTAAGAGTTTAATTTTGGAAGGAAGGGGCTTAGAAGAATGAGGCTTTTGAGGCAAGAGTGTGGGGAGAAGCTTTTATTCATGGAGTGGTTTTCAGAGTGAAGTTCCTTAAACTTCAGAGTTAAATCGGCAAGGTGGCAAGCACAGGAAGGTGGAAGGGGACATTTATGTTGTGTTCCTGAGGGGTAAGGTGGTTGTTGTAGCTCATATTTTTCCCGTTTACTTTGCCATGCCCAGCAACGTGCTAGGTGCTCAATGTGAGGGTTGTCACTTTAACCTTCACAAGAACACTATGGGAGGGCCATTGTTACCATCCCTATTTCACAGATGAGAAGACAGAGGCCTGGGTAGGCAGAGTAATTTGCCTCCCATCACCCAGCTTATAAGGGCAGAACTGGCACACAGACTCAGGCAGCTTTCTGTGCCAGGATCCAACCCAGGTACCATGTTGCATTTAGTCGTCATCTCCCAGTCTCCTCTGGCCGGGGACAGTTCTCGTCTTTAGTTTTATGCTCAGGCTGGTGGCCCCTGTGTAGAGCAGTATCTTGACAGCTCTCAAAAGGAAGAGTGGTCCTGAAGTGGCCCATGTGTGAAGGTGTGCGTGGTACCGCGGAGGAAGAACCTTACATAAGGGAGACCGCCTTTCATCCTTGGGGGTTCTAGGTTCATTCCAGATACGTTCTCCTGCCTCTGAAAGTCTGAAATGAATTGACTAAGACTCTTTCCACAAATGCGGAGAGAAATAGTACACTTGGAAGAAAAAAAGAGAAATGGGTTATTTTTTCCTCCTGCTTATTGAACGCAGTTAGGAAAACAGACCCTGGGTGCAGACCCTGTTTCTCAGTGACATCCTTTTGTAAGCCAGGTGCGTTCTGAGGCATTTTCCTGGCTTTGCATCACAGCCAAGCATGACTCAGAGCAAATGACTCACCAGTGGCAAAAATGACCAACGAGCTAGGGGAAAATGAGAATCTAGAAACAGCAAAGCAAATGGAAAATGCCAGAGTAAATGAGCTTAGAGGGTTGGTGTTCAGCTGACATCCTTGAGTTGGGGGTTTAGGGGTGAACCCCGGAAGCTAAAATACAAAAATGGGGCCCAGTAAAAGGGATGGAAGCCTCATGAGAGAAGGAAACCAAATTTTGAGTTAATTTAAAATAGCAAGAACGAAGTAAAAGAATTAAATGAGATCAAAACGACAAACCTACGACCCCCCCTCCCAATTTTTGACTTAATTAGTGTGGTGATGGTAGAATACAGGAAATGGGAAACCAGTTAATAAAGAAAAGCTAGTCTAATACCCTCTCTGCTCCGAGGAGGCCGATTATGCGGAACTTCATAAAGCAGCAGGAGCACTCTCGGAATCCCAGGCTGGATTTGGATAATAAACACTCCCTTTATCTCCCTTATGAGGAAAGAGGTGTTCTACATAATCAAAATTTTAATGTAAGTAGAATTAAGACTAGCTCTCTGTGGGAGAGACGTAGCAATGTCTCATCTCTGACTTTGTCTCCTATCCTCTTCTGAAGGCACCTGGAGTGGCCAAAAGCTTTGGGGTCCTGGGAGATTGACGCCTGCCCGGTGGCCCTGCTTCTGTTCTGGCTTACACACCAGCCCTCTCCACATGGCTGCCAGAGTGCAGCATCTTTACAAAGTCTAAATCAGACCATGGTGTTCCCCTGACGCAAACCCTCCAGTGCTCTCCCACTGCTCCCGGGATGGAATCCCAAATCCTAAACTTGGCCTCCAGGCCCCTGCCTAGTGCCTGGCCCGCAGCCCTGCCAGCCTCAGCTCTTTCCTCCCTCCCTCTGCACTCCCCACTGGGCCACACTGCCTGGCTGTGGCTCCAGTGGGCCAGGTTCATTCCCACCGCAGAGCCCCCCGTGAATTTGCCTTTCCTCTAGTTGGGGCGCTGGTCTTCCAGAGGGTGGAGTGACCATTCCTGGGGTCTCAGGCTGAAGGAGATCCTGCCTCTCTCTGGTTCTCTGGCCCAGCCCTACCCAATAGAAATACAGGGTGAGCCTCATGCGGCATCTTAAGTTTCAAGCAGCCACACTAAACAGTAAAGAAAACAGGCAAAATAATTTTGATAGCAGATTTTACTTAGCCCAGTATATCCAAAATATTATCATTATCACATCTAATCAATATAAAAATTATTAATGAGACATTTGATATTTCCTTTATGCACTGAGTCTGAAATCTGGTGTGGTCAGCACACCTCAGTTCAAATGCACTATGTTTCATGGCTCAATAGGCACATGTGGCAAGTGGCTGCCATACAGGACTATGCAGCTCGAACCTATTTGCCCTTTTATTTTATTGACTTATGAGGGAGTATCATGATGTGTTTGTTTACCAATTTGTTATCTAACTAGCTTTTGCTTGTCCACCTGGATCAACACTGGCCACACCGTAAATGCTCAAGAATATTTGTGGAATGATTGAACGAACATGACTGGACAAATGAAACACCCAACCACCCTCTTAATGCTAGAGCACTCATTCTTAATGCTCTAGAAGAGGCGACTGAGTGGGCAGTGCCATTTGGAGCCTGTTTTAACCAGAGGAATTCAATGCATAAGGTTCTCTCTGACCAACAATGTTAACTACTTAAGGTGGAGACTTGTATTGTCCAAGGGCCAATATAAGTATTTTCCAATGACTCTTCACTGGGTTTATTTTGGGGGAGACAGTGATATCAACTAGAGAAGGGTTTTCAGTAGGAAGCAGGTAACAGGATTGAGATCCTCAGCATTGTTGCTGGTCAGAGTTCATCTAGATTAGGGATTTCAACCAGGGGCAATGGCTAGAGACATTCTTGGTTGTCACGACTGGGAGGGGGGTGCTTCTGGCATCTAGTGGGTAGAGGCCAGGAAGGCTGCTAAGCATCCTACGATGCCCACACAGGACAGCCTCACTACAGAGCATCCTCGGCCCCGGTGCTGTGGGCCACAGCCGAGGAGTCCCACTGAGGACCAGCATGGCCCCGTTCCTCAGGAAGGTCATTATTCTCCGGGAACGTGGCAGGTTCCGCGCAGGCCCCTTTTTTTCATTCCCTTCTCTCCCTCCCAGGTTAAACCTCCCCACCTCTCGTTTCTTTTCCTAAAATGATAGACCAAATGGGAGCTGCCTCCAGCTATGAGCATTTGAGGTGAAAGGACATTGGCTCCACTTTTAAACTATGAAATGGAGTTCTGCAGAGAAGACACCTGGAGAAGCCTGTGCTGTGAGAACCGTGGATTCGTACACTAAGCAACCCCCGAATGCTACCTAGATACTTTCAAAGCAAAGCTAAGCAGAAACCCATTTCTTTTCACTTACATGAGAGTGAACATCTACCAACTACACTTTTAAAAGACATGTATTTATACTTCAACTCAGGATTATCCATTTTAATTCTTGCTATATATTGAGATTCCCCCAAAATAAGGGAATTGCTGTATTATTATATTGTCATTATCACAATGTCATATTTGTCCTATAAGAGAATATTCCCCATATTGTTGTAGAAAAGTGATTGATTACATATTTTCAATTTTAAGATTTGGGGCAATACCTGCAAACATAAACTGAAGTTGTGCTAGACTTGGAATTTTTTTTTATCCTTCTGTACTCTCCAGCTAGGTCTGAATAGGTCTGATTGGGTGTATGAGTGGAGTGGGCTGGGGTGGGAGATGAAACTACCCCCCCAGTGGCCAGTGTGTGCTGTTTTCTGTCTGGAGCATCTTCCCTTGTGTGGCTAGCGGGCTCTTCCCACATTCCACAGGCAGAACTGAGCGCTCCTACTTCTAGGCCCCCAGTGGCATCTGCATCCTGGAACTGTAGCACTTGTCACGTGGCTGTAATTGTTTATTTATGTCTGTCTCTCCCTAGATTGTGTTTGGCAAGGGAAGGCCCATAATAACCCTGTGTTTCCCCAGGACTTACCATAGCTCCTGGAACATGGTCGGGGCTTAATAAATTGACCTGAACTCTACAAAATAACACCTTTTATCTGTCCACACTGGTGTTTCCTTCCGTCAGAGAAGCAGTGACTGTGTTCTTTGACCTCAGGTGGTAAAGTTCCAAAACTTGGCACTGAGCAGAGAGATGACAAACAATCCAGGGACAAAAGTGGCCCTGCATTTTCCCTAGTTCTCTGTTTTAACGAGTTGACATTGTGAGCAGAAATTCTGAGTTCTAGATGCAGCTCTGTCCAAACCATCTCTGAGTTTGCTCACGTGATGTCACCCCATCACTTCACTTCTCCGTGTCTCCATTTTCCATCTGAATGCCACTTCCAGGAGTCTGCGCCTTTCCCCTGAACCTCTGTCCCCCTGTCCCATTGTTATCTGTCTTCCAACGTGCCACTGTCTTCCAGAAATCTAAAGTCTCATCTAACCCTAACATCTTGGGATTTTATTTGAGTGAAACAAAGTCTAGAACTTGCATAACTGTTTTATTCCCACTCTTTCACAAGCATCTCCTTTATTCTTTCATTATTATCATATTTTATATATTTATTGATTTCAGAGAAGAAGGGAGAGGGAGAGAGAGATAGAAACATCAATGATGAGAGTGAATCATTGATCGGCTGCCTCCTGCACACCCCACACTGGGGATCTAGCTCACAACCCAGGTATGTGCCTTGACCTGGATCAAACCCTGGCCTCCTGGTTCATAGGTCAACACTCAACCACTCAGTCACGCCAGCTGGGTGGTTTATCAAGTTTAATAGTCTTTTTGAAGAAAAAGTTTTTGGTTTTATTGGTTTTCTCCATTGTATCTCTTCCCCATTCTCATTGATTTCTGCTCTTATTTTTATTGTTTCATTTCTTCTGCTTGTTTGGGGCAATTTTGCTTTTCTTTTTCTAGTTTTTTAGGTGGAAGCGTAAATTATTGATTTAAGACCTTTCTTTTTTTCCCTTACTACAACCATTGAATGCTATTTATATCTCTGTGAACACTGGTTTAGCTATATCTTACAGGTTTTAATATATATTTTTTTCATTTTCATTCAGTTCAATATGTTTTCTAATTTTCCTTGAGACTTCCTTTATGACCAATAGATTATATTGTTTAATTTCCAAATGTTTGGAGATTTTCCAGCTATGCTTCCATTGTTGATTTCTAGTCTAATTCCATTATGGCCATAGAACATACTTGTGATTTCAGTTGTTATAAATTCTCTAAGTTTTGTTTTATAAGCCACAATATGAACTATCTTGGTGACTATTTTAAATGTTGCATTAAGAGACTCCACCATTTTGAGTTTGGATTCTAAGTTCCTACCAGCCTGCTGTGAGTTTCAGTATCAGTTGTGTTTTCAAAGTCTTCACTGTGTTCTTCTGATCTGTCCCTGTTGAGCCACTCCATGGCCATATGGGTCCCAGGCAGTCTCACCTGAACTTCAGGGTATACAGTCTGCTAGTTAGGATTATATTTACAGTGTTCAGCTCAGGGTGATCCCAGGAGCTCATAAACAGCTTTATGGGGTGGTTTTCCTGACTCCTCCCTCTTTGCAATCGCTGTAGTACATTCCAGTTCCTGGGGCCATCTGTCCTTGGTCCTTGGTCCTTAAGCCAGAAAGCATGGGCTTTATTCCTCCTGCTCTGCTAAACTCTTCCTTGGCTCACATCCATGACTAGGCAAGAGCAAGACTGAGAAAATCGAAGGGTTGGGTTTTTTAGTTTGTTTGTTTGTTTTTCCCTCTTCAGACCACAGCATTTCCAATTGCAAAGAAAGTTTTCCTCCCTCCGAGTTTCAGGCACCCGTGGAGCCCTCTTCTTCTGCAGAACCACTGGGGGACCAGGACACAAGAGAGCTGAGAAGACAGGAATGGAAAAGGGAACTTGCCTGGATTTGGCCTGCTAGCTCTGAGAATTAGGTGGTCTCTTTCATGCTCTACAAGCCAGGACTAGGTGGCTTATCCTGGTACTCTGCTGTCCATACGGATGCTCGCTTCTGGGTATCAGGTTGTATTCAGTCTGGGTTGGGGGTCCTGGATGAGGAGATGGCAGAGTCACCACCACTTTGATGATGCATCAAATTCTGGTTGTCTTCCCTCATTTCCCTACTACTGTATACTTTTCAGAGACTTCAAATAGCTGCTCTGTTTGTTCTGTCCAGGTTTTATAGCCACATTCAGTGGGCGAGACAGGGGTGGAGTGTGCTCACTCCATCTTAATCAGATCCACAAGGAAGCCAGAGACGTTTTTTAGACACATTTAACAAAGCAATGAAAAGCTAGGATGTATCTGGCTCAGGAAAATTGTGGTTCCTATAGGGAAAGAGGAAAATAAAAGTTGAAAGACTAGGTAGATATTGACAAATACCTGATGCAGGGTCACATAAAGAACTTAGGGAAACCTCTCCCTTGAAATTTCCTTATTTCCATCTTTACATATCTGAGTTTCTCAGCACCACGCAGGCTCCCAGCTTGAACTGAACGGGTTGACTGTAAGCAAGTGAGCTTATTTCTCTCCATCAGGAACATATGGAAAAGTATACATGGAGAATTAGAGAAAGATTACCTTGAGTCTTTAATCTAGGATATCAAGTGTTTGTATTCAGGTCGTCACCAGTGTGTGTAGTTCATGCTGCAGAGTCCAATCTGAACTTGATAGAGAAGTTATTCTCTTAAAGTAGACTTCTCTTTTTCTCTCTTTTGCTCTCAGTCACTCATTCACTCAAATAAAGCAAAGCCTTTATTGTAAGAATAACTCCTGCTTTCTTCAAAGACTATCTGAACAAGTGGACCATTGATACCACTAACAATCACTGAATTTCCATCTACACATGCTGACAAGGATGAAAACAAAGGCCATGTAAAAATTGTAAAGCAGCCCTGGCCAGTGTGGCTCAGTTGGTTGAGTGTCATCCCCTGCACCAAAAGCTTGCTGGTTTGATGGTTTGATTCCTACTCAGGGCACATGCCCAGGTTGTGGGTTTGGACCCCAATTGGGGTGCATACGGGAGGCAACCAATTGATGTTTCTTTCTCTCTCTCTCTCTCTCTCTCTCTCTCTCTCTCTCTCTCTCTCTCTCTTTCTCTCTCTATCCAATCATTAAAAACATTTTTTTTTAAAACTTGTAAAGCTGTGATCTTGAAAGTTTCTATTGCTCTGTTGATTCATGTACTAAAAAGTCTTCAAATGCCTACTAGTAATATTAATACCATTTAGAATTTGGATAGCACTTTAGCCATTTGACTTTTTTTTTTTTTGCTTTATTAGCCCATTTGATCCTTATAGCGATAGTGTAGGACACACAGGATAGCTGTGGTATTGTCCTATATTATTTTTACACTAGAGGCCTGGTGCACAAAAATTCGTGCACTGGGGGGGGGGGGGTGTGTGTGTGGGCGGGTCCCTCAGCCCGGCGTGCACCCTCTCACAGTCCAGAAGCCCTTCTGGGGATGTTCACCTGCCAGCTTAGACTTGCTCCCCGGGGGATCTAGCCTAAACTGGCAGTCAGACATCCCTCTGGCAGCCCAGGAGCCCTCGGAGGATGTCCGACTAACGGCTTAGGCCTGACTTCTAATTTAACAAATGTCCGGGGGAAGCAGGCCTAAGCCATTAGTCAGACATCTTTAGTGCTGCCAAAGAGGTGGTAGAGGCTCCTGCCACCACTGCTGCACTGGCCAGCCATGAGCTGGCTTCTGGCTGAGTGGCGCTCCCCCTGTGGAAGAGCACTGACTACCAGGGGTCAACTCCTGCGTTGAGTGTCTGCCCCTGGTGGTCAGTGCGCATCATAGCGACCAGTCGCTCCTGGTCGTCACAGTTAGGGTCAATTTGCATATTACCCTTTTATGATATAGGATTGTTGTTACCTCGGAGAGTATAATTTTACCTCTTGGTTTCTTCATTTTCCATTTAACATAAGCATTTTTATGATGCCATGTTCTCATTATTGATCTCTAATATTTCAGAGAGTGTCATAATTAATGTAACAGAATTTACATAATTTTCTTTTTGACCATTTAGATTACTTTCAAATTTTAATGTTATAAATAATGCTGCATATAGGTTTTTTGGATCACATTTTGGGTTATTTCTTTAGGGTAGGTTAAATAGATATCCTTTAAAATATTGTTAAACATGTTTCAACATTAGGGAGGATTTCAAAAGACCATAGATGACCTATAGAAAACACCAGCGTAACACAGTAACAATTTTCAGATTTCTCCATGTTGAAGAGCAGGTTTAGGATGTGCCAAGAGATTTAGCCAGAAGGATGTGGGTAGTGTGTATAGGGAAATGAAGAAAGTGTTAGCAAAGTCCGGGGGGTGGGGGGGAGAGTCGGGAGAGAGAGAGAGATGGATGGAGGTGAAACTAGCCTGATTAAAGCAGAAGTTCTGTCTTGAAGAAGCCAACTACCAAATGCTTATGCAAGGTTGCTTTTGAATAGTGGCAGCGCCCCTTCTGTGCATGGCCAGTGGAGAGCTGCATGGGCAGCCTTGATCAGCTCCAGACTGCAGATCACCTTGACTAGCAGCCAGAGGTGACGGTGTTATAGCTGAACTGTGAAAAACACTGGCAGTTTTAACCAGAGGGCGTGCTGCAGCCTGCCCGGGATCCCTGTGTCCAGGAGGATGTGCCCGGAGCCTTTCCTCCCACAGACACAGATGTCTGGTGCACATTGCTCTTTGCTTTGGCCCTTCACTGGGCCAACGGGAGCAAAGCACCAAGCTGGAAAAGATTGGACGTTTGTTTGCTCAGCCTATCCCTGACCTCCCTTCTTTGGTGGAGGACCAAGTCACAGATTATTCAGAGAACCTATCCCAATCCAATAATTGAATGCAGCTCTTTCCATACCAGGGTTTGGGGCAATATGCATTTATTTTGCCAAATTACCCAAAAGGATGGAAGTCCAAGTGGGTCTATATCCAAATTGAATCCAGCTGTCCCCGAATTGTCAGCTGTGTCCTTCTTTTATTAAAGAGGTACAGCTGCTCACTAAGCGGGTGGGAGGATGCCTTGCAGTAAATTCTAACATGTGGTTATAGTGGAACCAACTCAGTAAGTTAATAGCAAAAGTTAATGGAAAACCACTGTCACCAAATCTCTCCTTGTTGCTTTAAACTAGAGGGCCCACAAATTCGCTGAGGAACTTCCTAGGGTGAATTAAATATTAGTAAAATGTAAAATGTATGCCCAACTGCCTGGATAAGGTGACTTCAGTGGGGACTTAGGATGATTTTGAAAAACTGAGAAATCTTAGCGGCTCAGATTGTGGAGGAGCCATTGGTTTATAATCAGATATCCTTTTTCCTTCCTCCCTAGTCCACTGGGGACTAGTTGAACTCCTGGACCCTTCTGGGTTTTGGCAACGTGGTGAGTGGGGTGTGCTCTGGAGCCTACTGCACTGTTGCTGAACCAAGGGAGGCAGGATCTCCAGAGTGCATGCTCCGTGAGGCAGGGAGATTGTCTCTCCCACGGTCTGTCCCAGCTCTTACTGACCCGGTGAAGCCACGGTTTTGTTAGGAAGTCACTGTGTTGGGGAACCAGCAGATGGTCCATTATCTCTTTCCTGTGCACAGTGAACATTTTAGATGTTTCCTTTTTCCTGGAGGTCATAAAATAGGAGTCATTGTCGGATGCAGCCATTAGGACAGCTGCATTGGAGGGAAGCCTGCGCTGAGCATCCTAAGATGTTATCTCAGCGTGAACATGGCACAAAGCCCGAGAGGTTTAGCAGCCTTTCCCGCTGCAAACCTGCTAACAGCAGATGTCCACCTTCCGATTCTGGCTTCCCTAAAAAGAGGACTCTGGAGGGACTGCTCTAGGGACTGGAGATGCTGCTGTGCCGGGGCTCCCCTGTTAGGCTCATCCTGCCTCTGCAGCCACTACAACAATCTGATCTCTCTGTCACCCTCAGAAATTTGAAGACCACTATCTTGTCTCCCAAGTTACTTTCTCCATGTTAAATGTCCTCGACTTTTTCACCATTGCTCATGTGACACCATTATTGGGAAGGCTTTTGTTCTATTTATTTATTTACTTACTAGAGGCCTGGTGCACAAAATTTGTGCGAGGGGGGGGTCGCAATCTGGGACCCCTCGGGAGATGTCCGACTGCCATTGGGCGAAACCCAGACCCAGCCAGCCCCACCCCCTCAAGTCCCACCTGGGGGGGGGGGAACGCAGCGTCAAGTCCCCGTCCACCTGCGCACACCTCGCCACGTGTGCCTCGTTGCGCACGCCTGCCACACACGCGCAGCCTTCTGCCGATTAGTCATTAACCGTCACATTGGCATATTAGCTCTTTATTATATAGGATTTATTTAGCATGCTCTCCAGAATCTCAATAGATCTCTCCTTTTTCCTTTCCCTTTTTTTAAAAAAAATTCTTACAAGCATTTATTGAATTAAAATGCCTTTGTCCTGCCATCCTTTTTTAAAATTTATTTTCTAATACTCCCCACCCCTTTTTCCTGTCTATGGTTATATTGAAAGATTCCCTCCCTCTCAAGTTAGGATTAGCATTAAAAAATTGAATACACTCTTTAACTTTACCAACATCTAGGTGATGTCTGTAATCTTCCTTGTCTCTCATCCCCAAGTATAACTGTTAGCTGTCCATCTTCTAGGATAAATATGTGGCATTTTATTTTCCAGTTTTCCTTGTTGATTTTTGCTATGGGAGGAAAATACATGTTGTATGTGTTTATACTCACCCTGGATTGCTAAAATATATCCTTCAGTAATTCTTTTAAAGATGGTGTGCAAGATATAAACTTTCTGAATTCTTTGATATCCAAAAATATTCTTGTTATACCTTCAAAATTAAATTAAAATGCTTTTGCAAGTTTATTATTATCCTCATGGGTTGCTTTGGACTTAACAGTTGAGGAGAACAATGCATATG
Source organism: Myotis lucifugus (assembly GCF_000147115.1). Lineage (NCBI taxonomy): Eukaryota > Metazoa > Chordata > Mammalia > Chiroptera > Vespertilionidae > Myotis > Myotis lucifugus. The sequence goes on along the minus strand of NW_005871083.1, from coordinate 1,267,237 downwards.
GGTTCTTAGGTGTGTTTACTCACTGTAAAAGAGGCTGGTCATTCCTTTCAAAGTGTGAGTTGGCCAGGATGTTCTAGGAGCAGCCTGACAGGTGAGCAGAATTGAGTGAAACCATCACTCCTGTCCTGGAGCAGATACTTTTGTCAATGGACCTGGAGGTCAGTTTAGAGTTTTTTGCTGTTAGCGTCAAACACGTTGACTAAGTGCACGTACAGTCAGCCAGTGAGCTGCCTCTGGACTTGTGTAACTTTGCGTCAAACTGTCAGACACCCTCACTAATAATTTATGTGTTATTTAAGGGCAGAAACAGTGTTGTCATCACCTCTTTGAAACCGGTTAGGGCAATTTATGTGTTATTTAAGGGCAGAAACAGTGTTGTCATCACCTCTTTGTTCCCATAGTATGCCCAGCTCATGGAAGGCCCTTAGCAAACTCCCAGGAATGAACAAATTTCCTATTAAGAGGCGTCTCTTATTTATTTTCAGTTTTATGAGATATTGACAAATAACATTGTGGACATTAAGGTGTACCACATAATGATTTGATATATGTACATATTACAAAATAGTCACCAGATTAAGTTTACACCCATTAGCTCACAGTTTCTTTTTTTTCTTGTAATGACAACTTTTAAGATCTACTCTTTTAGTAACTTTCAAATATATAATATAGTAATGCTAACCATAGTCACAAGTTGTACATTGTACACCCAGAACTTATTATCTTATAGCTGGGAGTTTGTACCTTTTACCCATTTTCCTCACCACTTTCCTCTGGCAACCACAAATGTGATATCTGTTTCTATGAGGTTTTGTTTTTAAGATTCTAAATATAAGTGAGGTCATACAGTATATGCCTTTCTCTGTCTGACTTCATTTAGCATAATCCCCTTAAGTTTTTATCCATGTCACAAATGGTAGGATTTTATTCTCTTTTGTGGTTGAATAATATTTCTTTGTACATATATACCACATTTTCTATCCCTCTAGCTTTATGTCATCCACGTTCTCCATGAACATGTTAACTGCATTTAAATCTGAGTAATTAATGAGGCTGTGCGATAGAGCCTGGACTGGAGTCCTTTGCCCATTAGCGATAGAGACATCTTTCCACGTTGACTGTGGGTGAGGTGGCTCGACCATCATATTTCATCGAATTTAAGGCATCATCAGTTGTAAGAGTCACCATTTTATTTTATGCATTATGAAGAAAGATTAAATATTTCCATTTAAACTATCCCACAATGCTTTATTTTCACTTAAGAATTTTTATTCTGTATTGAAAGAACACCTTTAGAATCATGTAGACATAGATTATTATCAAGTATCACTCTTGTTCATAACAAAGAGGAAAGTATTAGCAAAATAAATTGTTTAAAGCACTTCTAAAACTTCCATTCAGAGAGGCCCATTCTTCGGAAGTTTCTTCGGAAGTTGTCTCAGAGCATCGAAGTCCATCATCTTTGCCATCAATATGCTCCTTACAGAGTGCTCCCTGCATTTTCCTTTGGGGAGGAGGGGAGTGCCAGGGAGGGGCATGTTCTGCTCCCTGAGGTGGGTGAGGGTTACATGGAATATTCACTTTGAGAGAATTCATTGAGTGATATAGTTATGATTTATGTATTTTTAATTTTATTTTTTAATTGCCTAAAAAGAGAAAACAGGGTCCAGCCTGGCCTCCAGGCAATGACAACTGGATCATGATGAGCCTGGCAGGGAGCAATGCTAAGGCACATCTATTTCAGAGATCTGAAAATGCACAACCAAAAACCCAGAAGTATACTTCAGGATAATGAAATCCAGTATTTATAAATCCACCTAATTACATAACATTCAGGCCACATTTTCTTTCTTGTCCTCAAAGTTGTCATGCATTTGTCAAGTAGCGTGCTAACACCCAGGGTGCTCCTCCCACAGTGCCCCTCCATCCACGCATCTGTCAGAAACACAAAATATAGCACCAGAGCACAGTGTGACATTAGGGTTTGACCTCAGTCCTCACCCACTTCCCTTCTGTGGTGCCCATAGAGCCATCCTGTTAGCAACCTCTTTCTAGGTATTCCCTGACATGGCTATCTCCCTAAATCTGTTTCACAGAATCTGCAGTCTTCCTCTTTGAAATGAGGTTTACATCTGCCCTCTCTCACTTTCCCCACCTGTTACCTTTGCTTCCTCAGAGATGAGAAATCGTGATTCAGAGACTTATGCTGAAAAGGCTGTGAGTCGTAATTCCTGACTGTGGCAGTCATGTGCTCAGTCCACTCTCCTTGACCTGTGTGGACTCAGCCCCAATTCAAACCTGCAACCTGGTGCCTTGGGCAGGGATTCGAGGCAACCTGTGCTTACTCTCCTGAGAGCAGCTCCTCTGTTTTTCCCACACCTGCTGGTACCTCTCACTGTCAGCCGTGCAGCTTAGCTCTCAAGGGGTTCTGTGCTTCGCATGTGCTCTGGTTCATGATCCCCAAGTCCGTGTCTAGCCTGGACTCCTGGGAGCTACAGCCAATCAGGTTCACCTGTCCCCATGCAGGTGTGTCCCAGCAGGCACCTTGAACCCAGGGAGCTGGGGGTTGTGTTGCGATGGATGCCATAAAGGTCCTGAACATGGGTCCCGAACGGCCGCAGGCCCTCCGCTCCTCCCCAAGCCTCCCACCTGTGCTCCTTTTGGTCAGGGACATCACTGGGAGGCCACTTCCTGACACGTTGCCATCAGAAAACTTTTGATGCTTTGGAAGTCTCTGCTTCAGATTTAAGACAAGAGGGTAATTAAGTTTCTCCCAAGGCCCGCTGCAGTGGTAACTCATTACATTCCACAAACCAAAGAGAGGTTCATAGCCCACCCCATGGGAAAGTCAGGACTTCGTTAACATCAATTGCTCTCTATAGATGCCTTCCTTCCCACCTCTACTTAGCAGGAATTGACCTTGACTTCAGAGAGATGTAGCTCAGGCATCTTCCCTGACAATCTCCTTGCCTTTGGGTGTGGTCTTGCATCTTCCGAGCTGCCCTCTACTCCAACCTTGTGCCTCTTTTGCAGGCATTTGTGTCCGGAAGCACAATTTACATTCATACTTGTCTTATTTTCCCTATTAGATGTGCGCTTTTTAAAGATTGAGTTCATACGTTATTCTTCTTTGTATAGTGCTTTGCACATAGCACCTATGCAGAGAACAGTGGAACTGCTGAATGAGTTTTGCCTTGTGGGTTATATTTGCAGTTCACTGAGGCCAAGGAGTGTGTGGTGGTCTCTCATGCAGCCTAGCAGAACGGCTTAGGGGCAGGGCTTAGAAACTTTATTGACTGAAAGATCAGTAGTGACCCTATAGCCTTTCCTCCTTTGGGTTATAAATACATTGGCAGTGCAGTTTTTCTTAAGCTGCTTTCTCCCTTCTCTGAGCACCAAGGGCAGTGGGAGGAAGTGTGTGGTGATGATTAGGCCGAGGCGGGCCAGCTGACTTTGCAAACTAATGCAGAGGTGGAGGAAGCAGCCTGTGGCCACGGAGATCACCTTTGAACCCTAACCTGTGAGTTTTCAACAATAGATATTCACTGAGCAACTCTTGTGCTTGGCACTGTTCTGGGCCATGAAGAGGTGCAGCCCACTAGAGACTATCCCTGACACTCAGGAGTGGAATTCTCCTATCGGTTGCCAGTTCAGACATGCTCCCAGTGTAGCGGTTACCTCTTTCCAGCCAGCTGCCAGTGAGCAGGCCATCCTGTGTGGGACCCAGGTGTGCCTGCACACGGGGGTGGAGGAGCACGGTGGAGTTGCCATTGTCTGTTGTTCAATGGGCCTAAACTCTCCACAAGAGAAGCCCCTGAAGCTGCCTAAGATGCTGCTGCTGTTGTATCCCAGGGAATGTCAGCCTCTTCAAGGTTCACAGCAGAAGGACAATCCTCTCCCACTGGGAACTTCACCACAGGGATTCTGTTTTGATTATCAAATTAGAATGTTGGCACTTCAGGTGCTATTCAGAGAAATCAGCCAGGAACAGTCTGTGATCCAGTGCTTGCCAAAAGCCCTTTGGGACATCTGCTGTTTGAGGGAGGGGACCCTCATGGGCATGTTAACTGTGACGTCTCCTGGTGTGTGACGCTGCATCCCTGTATCACCAGGGGCTTCTCATCTTCACCTAGTAGCATGCTCCAGCCAGACAAATACTTATACCAAACTCATTTCATGAATGCCCTCAGATTATGGGGGAGTCAATTAAAAAATGTAAGTTTCAGCATCTCTATATCTCTTCAAGAACCTTGTTAGAGACTTTCATTATAATAATTAGTGTCTTTTCATTTGAGGGCCTCCTTGACAAATTCATTTTTAAATTCAGTGTCTGGAAAAAATTACTCTGCAGGTGAATTTGTCAGAATGAAAAGAATTGTATGACCTAGTATGCTTCCTATTTTTGCTTTGGCTGCCAGGAAACACCACTGCATTCATTGCCCAGCTGCAGTCATGGGTTTCTTGGATTCCACTGGCCTGTAAGTAGCCCTAGATCCATGTCAAATGGATATACACCCATGTCTGAACAGCTGCTCGAACACACTGACATCTAAAAAGACCTTATGACATTTCTTTTTACTGACATGTATTCATTCACTAGAATGACTATTGCCTCAGAGCCCCAAATGCCCAAAAGTCTTTTCTTGGTTCTAGGCAATGCCAGTTATCAGCCAGCCAGGAAACGATGAGTGGACTTGTTTGTCAGGAGATATATTAGGGTGAGCGGTGCAGCCCCTGGCAGAGGCAGACCTTGTGGTCTCAGAGTGTGAGGTTCTGAGCAACAGGAAGTATGTTTTTTTTAAAGAGCCTGGGCTAGCGCTGCGGTCTGGCTGGGGCGCTGGAAAGCCAGGCTGTGCTGTGGGGCTCCTGGGTGTCCTCACCACAGCCCACCCAGACCAGCCAACTGGGGTCCTTCTTTGACTAGTGGCTGCAGGGATTGGGGCACCTGGGGGAGCGGTGAGTGTGGTGGAGCTGCAGGAGGAGCCTCTGCCACTGCTGTGAGGCAAATTGTGTGCTGCCAGTTGCGAGGGGTGTGGGAGGGGGATGGAAATTGTTCCCATATCTCTTGATTCCCAGACTCCACCAGGGCAGAGCCCGGTATGCGGGGGAGCTGAGGGGCGTTCTGTGGAACCTCAATAATTTACATTTCATCCATTGTGTTCACAGCACTTTCCTTACGGGGTGATTGCATTGAACAGCATGTTGAAAGGCTTCTCTTCCTTCTTCTCCCTCCTCTCTCCTCCAGCTGTTTCAGTGAGGCATGATTTTCCTGGAAACTGTTCATTATTATGTCACTTAATAGCTGAACAAAAGCAGATAACCGTATCTAGTAATTGATCAAGTTCAGTTATCTCAAGACAGCCCCAAAGACCAGAAATCTAAGTCAGGGGGCTGTCTATCCTAATTCCTGCAGCCAAACCCAGACTGATTGTTGACCTCTGTTAGGTCAGTTTGAAATACAATATTCTTCAGGGGATCAGAGAACTCTATTCAGTGGGTGCCTCCATGTTTGTAGACGTCACAAGAGAGATAGCCACTGGCTAGGTGCAAATAAATAATTCAGATTTCTCTTGGCATTGAAATGGTAAAAAAATAAAAATAAAAAAGTTTGCCTATTGACAAAGACTAGAAAGGACCACAAAAAAAATGGAGATGGGGTTGTGGGATCAAGAGGTTTTTCTTCTGCCTGGCCAGTGTGGCTCAGTGGTTAAGCATTGACCCATGAACCAGGAGGTCATGGTTCAATTCTCAGTCAGGGCACATGCCCAGGTTGTGGGCTCTATCCCCAGTAGGGGCCATGCAGGAGGCAGCTGATAGATGATTCTCATCATTGATGTTTCTATCTCCCTCTCCCTTCCTCTCTCTGAAATCAATAAAAACATATTTTTTTAAAAGAGGTTTTTATTCCTCTTTTCTATTTCCAAACCTTTCTCTGATGATTTGTTTCTAATAAAGGGAAATAAAACGAAGTGATCTCCACAGGCTTGACCAAGTTCTGGGGAGAATCCATTTAGCAGGACGGTGTGAAATTCTGGTTGGAAGTTCAATGGCAGAGAAGGGATTTGTTGGGCACTGGCTCCCGGGTCTTCTTTCTAGGCCAGAGGTTCCCAAACTTTCACAGCATCTTCGTGTCTCAGTCATTTTTTTCCTGGAGCCTTAGGCTAAAACAAATACCTAATAGTTGAGCAACTTAATAAGTATTTCTGTCCTAACAATGTACTAGCTATTGGCATTAGTTTCTCTAGCTGCTTAAAAACACACACA
>NW_005871083.1:1213196-1260873 GCF_000147115.1 Myotis lucifugus | reverse complement strand
AGCATCATAGCATCATCCCTTCTCCTTCTCTGATGCTGACCCTCCTGCATCCCTATTATAAGGACCTTTGCTATTATGTTGGGCCCACCCAGATAATCTCATTCCCCCATCTCAGGGCTCCCAACTTAATCCTATCTGCAAAGTCCTTTTGTAGGGCCACTATTCAGCCTACCACACCATTTAAAAAGTCTTTCTATTTCATTCTTTAAAGCCATAATTACTTACTAATGGGACATTCCACCTTCTCATCCTTGGAATCATATTGGACATGGCCAGTCTCCTTTCCTGCCCCACACTTATTTGGGGGTTGTACTTGTTCTTTATCACGGGAAACTGCTGAAAATCCAGCTCCACAGAGGTACGGTATCATTTAAAGGGATGTAGTGTGATCTAAAGTGAAACTGCTCGAGTTGGTGGTTTGCTTTGTGTCCAGCAAGTGTCAAGTTAGTATCATGTTTTCCTCAAAAATCGAAATATCCCACAGCACCTCTGTGACTGGCTCAGGTGTCTGGGTGCCCGGCTCAGCTTGAGAACCACAACTTTAGGTGAAAAGCCTCCCCGCTCAGCTCCTTGGGCTGGGCCTCCTGTGGTGAGGATTGGGTGTCCCCGTTGGCCAGGCTGTCTCCTCTAGTCCTGGGCAGCATAAAGCTAAGACATCCAGCTAAGAAGATGCCATCAGACCCAAGTCTGCTCCTGGACAAGCCCCGGCCCCGTACCTGGGTGGGCTTGGGCTCATCAGCCTCCTTAGCCAGTCACACTGGCCCTTCCCTTCCGTCACAGGCTCTTCAGGACACCTATGATCACGACCATAGGGGAAGAATAGACTTACTTTTCTGGGACTCTTTGGGCATGTTTCCTGAAAGACATTTACTAAAAGCCATAGAGGGCATTCAATTGACCAGTGGCTGTATTAGTCAAAGAAGGCTGCATCAATGAAGTATGATGCCCACATCTATGGAGTGAATGGTCCTTCAAGGGTTAAGTCCCAGTGTTATCATGATTCTGGTGACTGTGGAGAGAGAGTTATTAATACTCTGCTTCCCACCCAAGACACTCACCTTCTCTCTGTGCAGACAAAGCCTTGGCACGGGTGCAGGCGGGGCTGCAGTCTTGTGAACTGGGGTCTCAGGATAGAGGGTTTTTTAGACTAGTGATCCACATTGGGCAGGGGTGTGCAGCTCTTCATAATGTTCGCTGGCCCTCCACCACACGTAGGCAAAGCAAGATAGGTTTTCTATGGGGAGGTTAGCTCACTGCTCTACAGGAGGCCCCAGCAGATGACATTCAAGTTGTGGTTGAAGAGAGGCCAAAATATAGCAGAAGTTCAGGCAGCATCTGCAAGGAACCTTTGACCTCTAGTCCAGACCAGTAAGGCAGTGCTGCTCTCCACCCACCTGCCAGGTGACCCTACCTCTCTCCAGCCCCAGACTTCTTATCTCTAAAGTGGGAGTAAAAACGCAACACTGCCCTAGCAGCTTGATGGCGTGGTCCAGAATGAACCGTGTTTACATGTTTGTGCCTTGGAAGTATCAGCTGCTCTGATAATGCCAACCTCAATTTCTTTCTTCAGCTGTCTCACATTGCCACAGGGGATCTTGTTCAGCTTACCCCCATGAGCCAGGAGGGGCTAGCACAGCTCCCTACGTGCTGACTTCTAACCTTCCAAATGATTAGGTCAAACAGAAATTCAAATGTACGTTTTCCAAAATAGGAAACCAATGCAGATTTAAATGTTTTTTTCCAGTCTGACTGTGTGGACTGACACTTGAGGAAGAAGAGGTTAGTTTTTTCTATGTGGGTCAGTCATCAGGTGAAGTGATCAAACCAGACGCCTTAGTCAAATGCTGGCGGGGGGAGGGAGTGTTCTGGTTCCCCAAAGACCCTGGCCTCATGGTCCCAGTTCCCTTGTCTGCACAGTGCACCTGCCTTCTTGTGCAGTGCCCATCACTTAAACTGAGAGGGAAACAAACAGATCCGAGTTCTGAATTCGGGGTACGGCGGTGTTTGGGCCTTATGGTTGAGATGAAGGTACAAATGTAAAACCCCCCAAGTATATCTCGCACAGTGCAGACTTTGGAGAAGGTAATTTGGCAATGCCATCATAGCCTTCATGGTGTGCAAACCTCTGACTTGGCAGCTCCACTGCTAGAAATGTGTCCTCGGGGGAGCACCAGGGAGGTGGCTGCAAGGACAGCGTGGTGGCCAGGAGCATGGGCTTTGCAGGTGACCTGTGTTTAGCTACTGTGCCCTGTCACTTCCGGCTGTAGTGGGCCCCCTCCTTCACCTCTCAAGCCTTGCTCTACTGATGTTGTAAAATGGGGGAGAAGCTAGGTGGACATGAAGATGAGCCCACGTGTGTTATGTGTGCTGGTCCAGTGAGGTATTTCAGTCCTTTTGTGGGAGGAGACAGTAAAAGAGAGGGAGCTGCCTGAGGTTAATGCAAGGGGCAGAGTTACAGAAAGTTCTGGATTGTCCCCCAGGGAACCTCATCTGATTGCTCAAGGCCAACTTGCTGGGGAAGTCCTACCTCTGGTTGCTGGGGTGTTGGGGAAATCAGATTTGAGCAAAGCCCCTCGGGGATGTGGCTGAGCAGCCGCAAGAAGGCAATCTCCTTCCGAGTTCCTTCTGCAGCCAGGCCCACTGTGGCGGGAAAAGGCTGGGCGGAAGGAGGTGGCCACAGGAGGTCTGGAAACCTCCCACCGGATGTGCCCACTGGCCCCTTTGCTCTCCTCCTGTCCTCCACGGCGGCTGCCTGTGTTCAGTTCCTCCCATGGCTGCCCAGCGCCCTTGCACTGCATTCCAGGCTCCCACCGTGCTGACATGCCCTCCCTGCACATCTATCCCAGCCCAGCTGGCCAACCTCTTCTCTGAGAGCAGCTGCTCTCTACCTCATCAGCCTTCCCAGTCCCTGAACTTCCCAAAGCCATCACTGCTTAGGGCTGTGCCCTCTGCCCAGACTATTCTCTGCTCAGCAGACCCTCAGGTCTTCCCAGATGATCTTCTGTCTCAGCTCAAATATGCGCCTCTCTGACCCTCGGTCCAAAGAAGCCCCACCTCTCAGCACTCTCAGGGTCATCATCACCTTGAGACTATATCTGGGTTTTTATTAAGTGTCTCTTACCCTCCCCCTGCCTTACACACACACACACACACACACACACACACACGACCAAATGCTCCATACGGCCTTGTTCATAGCTGTATTCCCAGCTCCTTGCACAGTAGTTGATGCCTACAGCTGCCCAATAAATATTTGTTGACTGAATAGATCAGTGATTCTCAACCTTGGCTGCACATTAGAATCACCTAGGAATCATTTTAAAATCCTGATTTCTGGGCCTCATCCTCCGGGAAATTCTGTTTCTTTTTTACTAATGTTGTGGGCCCCACCCCATAACAAAGAAACAGAATTTCCGGGAGGATGAGGCCCAGAAATCAGGATTTTAAAAAGATCCCCAGGGTATTCTAAAGGGGCCGCCAAGGTTGAGAACCACTGGAATAGATGGTTAAGGCCATTGGAAGTTATAGGTTGACTTGGAATTTTAGCCTAATTTGGTTGGTAGAGACTTCTGCCATAAGTCTCTGCCATAAGTCTCTTCCATAAGATTTGGGAAATCAGTTGTAAAAGTGCAATTGTGGGAAGGTTTGTCCTGCTTCCAGTCTGTAGAAAAGTATTTTTAATATCCACACGCTGAAACTGCAGAGGTTCTGCCACAATTTAAAACCTGGAGTGTCAGAGTCTGGATCTACTGTGGGTCTGAGAGTCTCCGTGTGTATAAAACAAAGCAAACGGATTGGAGCTTGATCCACAGATGTGTTTTCTTTGGCCAACGACATGTTTTGAAGTAAATTTAAATGAGTTGCCAAGGTTGCAGAATTGGAAGATTTCACATAGTAGATTTCAACATTGTTTGGTGAGCTCTTTGGATCTGATACCACTGGGCCCGAGATCCTGCATGGTAGCACCCAGTAGGTCTGAGCAGGGACAGTGCGGTCCGTTCCACTGGGCTCACCTCCTCTGTGTTCTCTGGATGGCCCAACACAGGCAATCCACTTGAGCTGTGGGATCCTGGTGTGCTCAGCGTGCCCGTCACCTTGTCCTGCACAGAGGCCCGAAATCACATTTCCTTCCTGGAGGAAGAGGGTGGGATGGCTTCCAAGGCCTTGAGCACCAACTGCCTTCACCCTGCCCTTAGTTCTGTGAACAGGGTTGGCATCCCGGCCTTCTCTCCAGAGAGACATGCAACCTGGGCTGAGGGGCCCGGGGCTGCCATGTGAGATGACAGTGCGCAGGCCCCTGGGGCCCAAGTGCTGAAGCCCAGTGCCTGCCTGGAGCTCAGGCCTGGGCCCTCATTGAGGGCCTCTCCATCTCACTTCGTCCCCTCCTTCCTGAGCCCACAGAGGAGGCTCCTGGGAAAGGGTGACTCATTCTCAGGATTTTCTAGCTGAGACCCTGTGCTGGGAGAGCGTCCCATGAGCCTCAGGCTGGACCAGAAATAACCATGATAATTGGGTCTGATCTTGAACCTCCTGTGTGGTGGGGGTTCTGCCCTGGTACATAGCACAGCCCTTCTGACCACTTGAAATGTTTCAAGATACTTGTTTCCTTTTCCCTGTGGATTTTTATTTATTGTATACTGCGTTGTTGTGGTAAAGAACAAAATAAAAAGGGGAAATTACCTCTGTGCCAGCCCTGTAATACACTTCCGTATTCTTCTCCAGTCTTTTCCATATGTATACATAATTGTAATTATAGTAAAATTAAAATTCACTCACTCAGGATTCTCAGAACCCGGAACAGAGGGTGACATGCAGTAGGATTAATAATTATTTGTTGACCGTAAAATATTTTGTTTACTTTCACTGATGTTCTAATTGTTTTCTAATTGTATATCTACTAATTACCATTACATCAAATTGTTAGATTTATTTGCCATTTTACTATATTTAGATTTTACCCTCAATTTATCAGGATTAGAAATATTGTTGCAGTGAGCATTTTTCTTCATATAACTATTTTTGAGTGTTTTGAATTATTTGCTTACGATAAATTCTGAGCATTTAAATTTCTGGATCAGAGGAGAGAAAAATGAGAATTATAGAAATTGCTTTTTAAAGTATCCCTATTACCAGGGTTGTTAGAAAATTTAGTTTTATCATAACCTCATCAGCATTTGGGTTATAAATTTTTGCTAATTTTACAATATCAGATGGTACCTACTTGTTTTAATATGGGTTGAAGAATTGTCTAAGCATTTAATAATGGCATTTCCTTTTGTGTGCCTTACCTGTTTGAGTAGTTTGCATATCTATTGGAATATAGATTATTTTAGTATCTATCAGAATAGAGATTTTTTAGTTTGGATTTGAGTTAATTTATAATATTAATTGATTGACTCAGTTTTCCTATCATAGTGACTGCAAACATTTTTCTAGTGTGTGATTTTCCATCTTAATAGTAGGTGTGTTATAGGTGTGGCTTTCTGTTGTACAGAGGTTCTGAGAACACGACTGCCAGCAGGACCTTAGAGAGCTAACCTGGCCTCCATGTCTCAGATGGGGAGACCCAGCCCAGAGAGCAGAGGCCTCGGCTCAGTGACACGGCTGGGGAGAGGGGAGCCCAGGTTGCCCGAATCGCCAGCCCTCTGATCTGAGCTCCTAAGCGTCCCTGTTGCTCTTCTCGCCCCAAAAGTTCTTTTGCACTGGGGTTTATGGGTCTCTTTTTTGGACCAAGGCAAACTTCGTAGGACTCTACTGAGGGCGTGCTGTTGCCATTCTGATGACAAGGAGCCAGCCATTCCATCTTTCTGACTCAAGGGCATTTAAAAATACCCTGGGCTGGGGAATTTGGAGAAACCCATAATCGATAAGCTCTTAGCAGGCAGTAAATACAGTTGTGTTGCCCTCAGAAGATGCATTAGTTCATCAAGATCAGTAGCCTCTGTCTGCCAGGTGTTGTCCCAGACATTTGGGTCGGTAAAAAGGGAGGAGAGGGATGTGGCCCTGGCTCAGGAGGTGCTCTTGCCTGGAGGGGCTTTGGCAACTAGAGGACTAATTCCCGCTTCGTCACTGGGAAGGGAGGGCCCCGGAACTGTCAGGTGACTCCCAAACTGGCTGTCAGGAGACCTGGTTTACAAACAGAGATTCTGTCCCCAGCTCTGCTATTACATAGTCTGTGTCGCCAACTCTCTGGACCCTTAGAGCATGTCCATGGTCAGGTTGTTTCACCATCAGCAAACATACATGAATACTTATTTAGTCAAGACTGTGCTGGGCACCCAGGTTGCTACAACAGTGGCTAAGGCCTGCTCCACCCTCCTGGGGTTATACTTTAGTGGGATAAACAAAAAGGCTAATACCTACCTGCCAAACAGACAGAATTATAAATGAGTGTAAGTAAAATGCCAGGGCTCAACAGGGTTAAATAGGGAAGCTTATCAGAAGAGCTGAGCTAAGCCAAGCCTCCAGGGATGGATAGAATTCTGGGTGGGCAAGAGGGAGGAAGATAGAAGAGGAGGAAGAGTAACAGGACAGACACCAGAGGCAAATGTCATTGTCCAGGGTGGCTGTAGTGCAGGGAGAAGGGGGAAAGGGGAGGTTGGGTCCAGATGGCCAGTGATGTTAGAAATTGTCGTAGGGGCACGGCCAGCGTGGCTCAGTAATTGAGCAGCAACCTATGAACCGGGAGGTAATGGTTCGATTCCCGGTCAGGGCACATGCTTGCGTTGCGGGCTCGATTTCCAGTGTGGGGCATGCAGGAGGCAGCCAATCAAAGATTCTCATCATTGATGTTTCTAACTCTCCCTCTCCCTTCCTCTCTGAAATCAATAAAAAAGAAAAAACAAATTGTTGGAGGGTATGAGTGGGATGATGAGAAGGGATATATATCTGAAGCCTGGGAAAGTTCTGGGTCTTGAGTGGAAGAATGCTAGGAAAGGAGCTCAGAAAGGAAGAGATGTGAGCCTCGGGGGTGAGGGGCCCATGTGCTTAGCAGAAACCTCTTTTCCTGAGACTCCTGACAACACCCATCTTCCACAGCTATTGATCCCAGTGACAGTGGGCAGCAGGTGTCTAGCCTGGGTCAGACTTTATCCATTGTCCTCAGTCTGGTAGTCTGGAGTGGAGAGAGGGCCGGCACACACAGCCCTCTTGAAGTCTATTTGGAGAAATCCTGATGGTATTTATTTACTCACTTATTCAACAAATATTTATTGAGTGCCTACTCTGTACACACCAGGTATTTAACAGTAAAGCAGACAAGAGGAGAATGACGGTAGTATAGAGAGGTCCCAAATTCTGGAATTTTGGGGCCTCTTCTCTTTACAGGGAATTGGGTAACGTAGTTCATTCATTTAAGTCTGGATTCTCAGTGCTGAATTTCCCTTACACAAGGAGCTGCCCTCCTGCTGATCATGTGTGTGTGCTTCCATCCTAGATGCCTTAGGGCCACGTCAGCTGCCCCAGAGGACTCATTCCTGGTGGCCAGAAGTTGCCAAGCAACTCACATGTGTTTGGCAGGCTCCCTTGGAGTCTTCAGCTCCCAGTGACACTCCTGGAAATCCAGTCCTCCGACCTACTCAGCTGGCATCCTCCTCAGCAGCCCACCGAGCAATGGAGGCCCCGGAGGTCCCCGTGGGCTCACTGATTGACTTTGAGACAGAGCCATCCGCCTCCTCACCTGTGGAGGCACTGCCACCAAAGCTGCAGGATGGGGACAGCGGGTCGGAGAGTGAGACCACGGAGTCAGCAGACAGCGAGAACGACATGGGCGAGTCGCCCTCTCACCCATCCTGGGACCAGTACCGCCGCTCCTCCTCCAACGAGTCCTTCTCTTCCAACCAGAGCACGGAGTCGGCCAAGGACGAGGAGGCCCTGGAGCTCAGGGAGTTCATGCGTGGCTACGTGGAAAAGATCTTCTCTGGAGCGTAAGTCCCCGGGGCCTCTCCGCTCTAGGCTCTGTCCTTGAGCAGAGCGTCACCTGGGCCAGGGCTCCCAGCCGCTCACCAGCCAGTGATAGGCCTCCCCAGTCGTTCACAGCCCCACCCCGGCTGCAGATAGAACTAGGTGGGGAATTTTCACCCTTTCTTTGATCCCACCACTGCTTTGACCACTCCACCAACACCCTCATCTCACCATTGCTGAATCCAAGGACACTAGTTTTGCTTTCCCAGTAACTGTGCGCTTTCCCAGTAACTGCCAGAGTCATGCTTGGCTAGGGGGCCACAATTATTAGCTGGCATTAAATTTAGGGGCAATATAAGGCAAGGGGGTATCAGAGCCATGCTCCTTGTGATGAGCCTTAAGCAGCTGCTTGGGTGGGGACTCTTCCTAGCACCTCTTCCTGGCCTTTCTTTCACGGTTCTTGAAGGGATGGGTAAGGAGCATGGCATGGGGAGCAACAGGAAGTGGGAGTGAGAGTTAGAATGCAGGAGAAGCAGGGAGTCTGTGGATAGGTTCTAGCTCTCCCGCCTCATGCAATTACTGTCTCAACCAAGGGCCAGGAGAGGCAATCAAACCCAAATTCAGGGGTGGCAAGTGTTGACTGGAGATCTTGCGTCATTCACAGAAGCACATTCAGGGCTGAAAGTCTTGCTACTCAGACTGTCTTTTTTATATATCCTATATAATAAAAGGCTAATATGCAAATGGACTGAATGGCAGAATGACTGATCTCTATGATGGGTACTGACCCCCAGGGGGCAGATGCTCAATGCAGGAGCTGCCCTCTGGTGGTCAGCGTGCTCCCACAGGGGGAGCACCACTCAGCCAGAAGCTGGACTCACAGCTGGCGAGCACAGCAGCAGTGGTAGTAGCCTTTCCTGCCTCCGCTGCAGTGTTAAGGATGTCTGACTGAGGGCTCCCAGACTGTGAGATGGTGCAGGCTGGGCTGAGGGACCCCCCTGAGTGCAAGAATTTTGTACACCGGCCCTCTAGTATAATATATTTTTATTGATTTCAGAGAGGAAGGGAGAGAGAGAGAGAGAGATAGAAAACATCAATAATGAGAGAGACTCATTGATCAGCTGCCTCTTGCACCCTCCTGACCAGGGATCGAGCCCACAACCCGGTCATGTGCCCTGACTGGGAATCAAACCATTACCTCCTGGTTCATAGGTCAACACTCAACCACTGAGCTAGGCTGGGACCCAAAGCATCAGCATCACTGGCAGCTCCTTAGAAATGCAATCTTGGGCAGCACCCTGCACTACACACACTGGCCTGGATCTGCCTTCTAAGAAGGCCTCACACGTGTGTAACTGCCCACACACATCACATCTGAGGAGCTCTGGACGAAGGGGAAGTTTTCCAATTTCATTAAAGCAGTAAGGATGTCTGCTGTTGACACTCTGCAAAGAATACATTCTTTTCTATCGTGATTTAGGTCCCTTGTTTATAAACTGGCATCGTTGGAGGCAAACTCAGGTGTGCCTCAGTTTCCTATGCAGTTAAAAAAGAGAAAATTTCAAATGCTAATCCATCTATTTGACTATCTAAAAATCATGTATGTTTGATTTTAAATGCATTCTGGGAGAGCAGTAGATGTGGCTTCCTATTTATTTTGTTTGACTAACACTGACATTAGTCAGCTTTCTCTGAGTACACCCAGTTAACGAACAGGGGAGAAAGCCTGAAGCTTGTCAGTTTGCCGGGAAGGCTGGTCTGTGTTTGCGGCAGCCTGTCGGCATCATGGAACATGGACAGCTGGATCGGACGCATTTTCAAGAGCATTCCAGAAATCACTGCAAATGGCTGGCAAATTCTCGTATTTCATCTGGTGTTTGGGGATAAATGAGACCAAGTAGTTTTCTACAGAACCTTAAATAAATGAAATATTGGATAAGCCAATTGATCTTCAGCTCCTACTTCATTTTTGCAGTCATTGAATTTTGGGTGGAGTATTAGCCCCCTATGAAGACTGATCAGAAGTGATTTGAGATCAGTGAGCACTTTGTCCACTCTGGAGGTGGTGAGTGGTGACCCACTACGGTCCCCCAGTCTCCACCCCTCACACAGAGTGGATAGAGGTGAGAATACTGGCTTTTCAGAAGCTCAGAGGCTTAGCAACCACGCCCGCCTTCTGATTGGTGGGAGGGGCATCAGATGCTTGTCCTACTGAGGCTGAGGCGTCCTTGAATTCACTGGGTGGGTCCATGCTGGCTTCAGCACCAGAGATTAGTGAGATGAGCTAGAGAACAAGCCCTCAGAGAAGGTCGACGTCACCCTTGTTAGTGCTTGGACCACCGAACTGAAGGCAGGAGGACCAGGGAGAAGGAACATGGGCTTTGGAGCCAGGAAGTATGATGGAGCCCCTGTTCACTCCCCAGCTGTGCCTGGTCCCCCAAGCCAGTCTGCTTACCTTTGAAATAGAAATAACACCATTTCCTTGAGAGGGTTGCCCACAGGGTAAGATGAGCTGACGGAGTTCAGGCAGCTGTACTCAGCTGGTCTTCCTCTCTTTTCCTCTTCCCCCTACAGTAACCTGTTTTGTTCCAGAGGATTGAAAGTTTTTCCCTCTGCTCTTTTTTTCAGGGAGGACTTGGACCAGGAGGAGAAAGCTAAGTTTGGGGAGTACTGCAGCAGTGAAAGTGGAAAAGGCCGGGAGTGGTTTGCTCGATATGTGAGCGCCCAGGTAAGAGCAGGTGTGATGGGAGAGGTAGGCGGTGATGGGGACGGGGCTGGTGATACGTGGCATCCTCTTTCTTTTTAATTCCTCCACTAAGGAGAAAGGAGTGGAGGGAATGACCCAACAGAAAAAAAGTAACACTTATCTCAAGATGTTCTGAAAGGCCTATTTAGAATAGTGGGAAGTGGCATGTAGCTCATTTGGATGCCCCGCTGGGAAGGAATGAGTGAGAAACTGGCCTGTCCACCACATGAAAGTCCAAAAAGTTCGATTTTAAAGGCAAGCGTGTGGGTTGACCTATTTTTATTAAATAACCTACCATATCCAGTTTTTTTTAAGATATATTCAGGACAATGACAGCCTGTAAGTTCAGAAAAGAATTACATTTTGTAAATATCCAGTGGATTCCTTTTCGTTTTCTATAAAGTGGCTTAAGTTCTTAGTTTTTAAAGTATTTTTCTCCCAAATAATTTATTCTTCAAAGAGAAATTAGAAAGTGCAGGTAAGCACAAATAGAAAAACTACTAATAAACCTACAATCCAGAAATAGCCAATGTTGTCATTTGGGGTTTTGCCCCTCCACACTTTCGTATGAGGGTGAGGGGTGAAGTTCCTAGGAGATGCAGTAAAACATCTGCCTGTGCTCCGACGAGCTGTGTCCTGTGCTGGGTGCCAGCACCTCCCAGGGTCCTGGCTTCTCAGGGCAGGGGAGGCTGTGGTCCTGGGCTCTCACCCAGCTGCCTTGAGAGGTGCTCAGCTTGGTAAGCCCACAGCCCCTCTGAGCTGCCCTCTGCCTCTGCCACCCGGCTGCCCGATGACGTGTCTGCCCTCCCCCCAACAGCGCTGCAATTCAAAGTGTGTCTCAGAGCCGACCTTCTACCGCCTCGTGCAGTCGTTTGCGGTGGTCCTGTTCGAGTAAGTAATGCTGCTGCTCAAAGCCTTTGTCCTAAGGAGCTTGTCTTCCCTTCCTACTCCGCCCCACGATAACCCGGTTGTGAGTAAGAGCCGCCGAGTCATCAGCTCGTAGCTCCTGTGATGCACCCAGCATCAGCTAAAAGGAGAAGTCGTGACCAGCAGCTGTGGGAGGGAGTTAGTGAGAATCCTTAACTGCAGTAGAGATGAGAGGATGCAGCTGGGTGTGAGTAAATCCCTCACTCCGGTCCTCGGGGCAGGCTGTGATTACACACAGTTGACCTCACCCTCCTCCAGCAGAGATCTGGAATTTTCTTGATTTCCTGTTGTGAAGTACTTCAAGCTAGGTAACCGCCCACTTAATGATACGACTGGGTGACACAGCCTGCTCTGAGTAGGCATTTGGCACTGCTGGGCCTTTCTCACAAAGGCGTTGGTAGACAGTATGTGTGTGGGGGTGGAAAGGGCCCCTCTGCCTCTGTGCAGCTGTGGGAGGCAGGCCCTGGACTCGCGGGCTCTCCTGGGACCCACGGCTCTAGGACTGCCAGGCCTGCTTCAGACGTCATGGACCTGTATCAGAGCGGGTGATGTGTCCTCCAAATTATGAATCTAAGGGACACATTTAGGCCTGGGGGAAGCTGAGCAGTGGCTTCAATGATCCAGGTGGACAGCAGGGATTGTGGGTGGGAAAGGAAGGGGCTGGCCTGACAATCACTTAGTATCCTTCCCCCATCACCTCAATGTGGCCTCAAAGCAGGGCCTGGTCCCATGGCTTCTACCATGGCCACCTCCCTGTGTCCCCATCCATCTTGTCCTTCCTTCTCACAACAGAAATGTAGCTCTTCTCTTCAGTCTTAACCCCCCTGTGTCTCGGTGTCTCCTCATCATTCCGCCACGAACATGGGGCATGTCCTGGAGGAAAGTGAGCAAAAGAGCCGAGGATCTGTGTTTCCTGCGCTTGTCCAGAACACCCCAAGTTCAGGATATAGCCCCGGGGGGAAACTGGGTGTGCCCCGCCTCAGCTGGGAGCTCATGTTGTCTCGTGTGCACCATGCTCTTAGACACAACATTCTTCAACTTCCAGACATTTGCATCTACAGAAGTTTTCACGAACCCACAGTTGGTGTAGATTGTGCCTGTCCCACATAGTAACATACTTACCTACTTCTCAATTTTTCTTTGCATTTTTTCTTAAATAAAATTAAGGGGAAAATTAAATTCAAGTTTCAACCGTGCTAAAACACAAAATCTTTCCATTACTTTGCGAGCATATATATTGTTGTAGGATTGCAAACAAAACTTCATAATATTTTGAAATATTTATTAATTTTTTGAAATATGAGTTTTATAATTTCAGTTTATTAGTATCTTTAGTTTTTACTTTTATTTAGTCTGTATGGTTTTATTAGTAGTTTAGTTCTTTAAATTTATTAAATTATTTTTATATTAAAATAGCAACAAAAATGACCCAAACCCACTGTCTAGATCATTTCTATTGACTTTTTCTTTAAGCATTGTTTGTTCAAGGTTAAAAATTAAACTAGCTCTGGCCGATGTGGCTAAATGGTTAGAGCATCAACCTGCACACTGGAGGGTCTCAGGTTTGATTCTTAGTCAAGGGCACATACCTGGCTTGCAGGACCAATCCCACCCCTGCTCAGGGTGCATGTGGAGGCAACCAATCAATGTGTCTCTATCATATCAATCTCTCTCTCTCTCTCTCTCTCTCTCTCTCTCTTTCTCTCACCCATCTCCTCCCTTCCACTCTCTCTAAAAATCAATGGAAAAAATATCCTCACTTCTCATTAAAAAAAAATCTAACTCACGTAACTCACGTAACTGGACCAAGGGGCATTATTTTTGTTGTCTCTCCTAAGTAGCATCTGGGAAGTGAGGTACTAATTTAGGCGTCTTTGTAAAAGATTTCAGTCTTTTTTCATGAACTTGCAGTAAAAAGATCGGGTAGAAAAAAAAAGAAAGAAAGAAAATCGGGTGGGACGATTTTTAGCCAGTCAACCTTGCTTCCCATTTCAGGTGTCATCAGATGGATGACTTCGGGCCTGCCAAGAACCTCATGACCATGTGCTTCACTTACTACCACATCGGTAAGACATGGGGCATGGCTCACGTGGAGGGCAAACTTGGGAACTCAGGACTTGTCAGCTTCGAACCTGGCATCAAATGAAGATTTCTTCCTGATCAAAGGCAAAGCTGTGAGGCTTCCAGAAGACAGTGAAAGCTGATGTCGGGGAGGGAATGAGCGAGCGAGGAGTTAGATTCCTGAGACAGGAGGAGACATGGTCTACCTGACAGGTCAGGTCATTGACTGTCCACAGTATGAAGGAAACCTCCCAGCTGCTGGGAAGTGAAACACTCAGCAGGGCATTTCACGATGGGCACAGGCACTTCTGGATGTAAGGACATCAGTTTTAGGCTTGGCTGTTGCGGGCAGGTGAGAGAAGCAGTCTGGATTCTGGGCTGGGAAGCCCTCCCAGGCAGGGGTCAGGGTGCCTTCATGCAGAGTGCAGGCTGTTCTTCATGCTGAGGCTCTCACAGCTCTTCTGGCTCATTCCATTGGGACTTTCTGGTATGCGGAGCTGGAGGGCTCCCTGTCTTAAGCTGCTACAACAGTCTCATTCGGGCCATGTAAGGAGACGTTGCTAGGCCTGCACGGGGACTGGAGCTGGGTCAGGGCAGTGCTAGTGCTGCCTCCCTTTCCACCCTTTCTGCGTGACCCATGGGTTCGATCTTGTGTGTATCCCTGTCCTCTGCAATTTGGCTTTGTCCCCTCCTCATTCCCAATAGCCATCCTCTCTGTGCCCCTCAGTTCTGTTGGCAGTAGCTGGTCTGACTGCTTGAGCTCGGCCAGGCCACCACTGGGCAGGCTCTTGGTGCTGGGCCACTCATTGGCTGCCTTTGGGTCAGCTGGGAACCCCTCATCCAACCTGTGGCTCCTTCTTCTCATAGAACAGCTAGATGCTACTTATCTGAGTCAGACCTGTGCACAGAGCAGCTGAAATTAGGAGATACTCAGTACCTTGACCTGTAGAGGGCCCTTTGACCTGTAGAGGATGCCTTGGCCTATAGGGGCACCTGGGCCTGAACGGGTCACTTTGACCTGAAGGGGGCATCTTGCCTGGGGGGTGTCTTGACCTATAAGGGGTGACGTGGCCTATAGGCGGCACCTTGGCTTGTAGGGGGCACGTTGGCCTGTAAGGAATGCCTTGGCCTGCAGGGGAGTCTTGGCCTGAAGGTCCATACACTGCCCTTAGAAAGGGATATTCCTTGTGTTGCCTCCACTCACACTCCTCCCAGAACACCCTCCTCTGGCCATCTCCCTCATCCAGCACCCTCCTGTTCCAGGCCCCATGCAGGTGCGTCAGCCTGTCTGGAACCTGCATGCCTCCTCCCACCACAAGGAAATGCCCTTCCTCTGTCGCCCTCCAGCCCTTGGCCTCTGCCATTGCCTTTACTACGCTCACTCTGTGTGCATTGCTCACCTCCTTTCTGGGCTGCGTGCTTTGGGGCTGGATCCTTGCCTGTTTCTTCTTTGGCCCCTGTGGCACCTGGCTGACTTCTTGTACAGTCAGTGCTTAGTGACTGCCCGAGACAGAAGGTGCCTAGGTCACGTCTTCCCTGGGGCACCTCTCAGCCGTTTGCTTCTCGCTGCCGTGTCCGGCCATGTGGAAGGAGGCCTCCCCGCCACACCAGAGCGGCTCCAGCAGCTGACAGGCGTTCCTTCCGCCCTTGGTTGTTGCTGCTGCACAATATGGTTCTTATTCCCACTTTCTTTCTCCTCTGTCTCCAGGCAAACCACACCTGCTTCCCTCAGAGTCCAAGGAGAAGCCTGCAGGGAGCATCGACTCCTACTTGAAGTCCGCCAACAGCTGGTTAGCGGAGAAGAAGGACATCGCCGAGCGGCTGCTGAAGAACACGGAGAACGTCAAGGGCTTCTTCGGGGGGCTGGGACCCCTGGTCAGGAAAAACGAGTAAGTGTCGCCTGCTGAGCGTCTCTGTCTCACTGGGGAGGGGCAGGCGCGCAGGTGTGACAAACAGCAGAGGTGACTAAGTTCGAGGTGAGAGGAGTTGCTGGCCTGCTAATGACAGTCTGTTCGCCCTTGGCGATCTTAGGGGCCTGGAGCTGCTGGAGAAGCGCAGCTGCCAGCCCAGCTTGCCTCCCTGCCCCCAGAGTTTTCTAGGGTTTCCAATGTGCTCTGCTTGTCGACATGCAGGGCGGTCCCCTGTGGTCTGTGTTTTCTGGATGGGTGAGGAGCACTTGGACATTGTCAGTTGGCAGGAGGGAAATGACAAACCCTCCTTCCTCCTCCCTCTGACTGGTGAGAGCTTGTGTTAAAGGAAGAGGCAGGTTCAGGAGAAGCCTCTGTCCCCAGCTTCCACAGACACTCAGGACCCTGTTCACGCGTGCAGATGTGAACACTTGCACAGGGGGAGAGGCACGTCAGCAAGAGAGCTCTGGGCCGGGTGCCTGTGCCAGCCACCTGGGGTCCCCGCGGTCACCTCCAATGGCTTGATTACAGTCAGGCAACTTCGCTTTTTCCCTTTTCTGGTCTATAGAGTTTTGAATTCAGAGAAAATGGCACAAAGAAGCCTAAATTCAAAAAGACTGGCAATTGACAAAGGTAGCATTGGTTTAATTGAAATTTGGTTTAGAGAAAACCACATGAAATGTACACACTGGTTGTGAGACTGAGTCTCGTTTCAGCAGTGTAAAACGGTTTCTTTGAGAGAGTGTGGGGGTCATGTTGTCACTGCCATGGTCCCTCTCCCCCAGGGAGGAGGAGAGCAAGCCCAAGGACAAGCCGCAGAAGACTGGTGAGTGCCCCCGCTGCCCTCCCTCTACCCGGTCCCGTAACCCAGGCCCCGCAGGAGTCTCCCACCAGCCCCCCTTTAACTAGCAGCACCAACAAGCAGGTGCCTAACTGTCCTGGGCTGCACTGCCCCTGTAGCACAAGGTGCTGCCGTAGGTGACTCCCCAGTCCCTCTCAGCTCCGGTCTGTCTTCTTGCTGAACTTCCGCAGGAGAGCCAGTCCTCTAGGGAGAGGAAGCGGGAACTAAGCTCCTTATCCTGGATGTTCAGGGAAATATCACTGGGGGTACAGGAGCCTTCTGGGGATCCCTCAGAAAGAATCATTGCCAGGTGTGAGGACCTCATTACTGCCCACGGGCAGTTGCAAAGCTGTCGTGCAGTTTCAACTGTGCAAAAGTGTGCATGCCTGTGGCCGCTGGAAAGCAGCAGTGGCCTCAGCAGCATCCATGGGGTTTGCAACCGGAGCCATGCTCAATCTTCCTCCCCCTCCCGCAGTGACCGTGTGCAGCCCGGAGGAGGAGAGAAAGGGGGAGAAGATCTACCTGTACACGCACCTGAAGCAGCAGCCCATCTGGTAAGGCCCCCCTCATACCTGGTCACACCAGGAATGAAGGTCACTCACGCAGATAAACAGATGAACAATAGCAGGGTTGGTGAGGATGTGGAGAAATTGGAGCCCTCATATACTGCTGGCGAGATTGTCAAATGGGGCAGCCACTTTAGAAAATAGTCTGGCAGTTCCTCAGAAGGTTAAACATAGAGTTACCTATGATCGGCAATTTCACTCCTAGAAATGTACTCAAAAGAATTGAAAACGGGTATTCAAGCAAAAACTTGTGCATATATCTTCACAATAGCGTTCTTCCTAAGAGCCTAATGGTGGAAACAGTGTGGCTGTCCATTTCTATGGACATTTGCTGTATGGATACACACAGTGACATAGCCATCCCACGGATGTCACCCAGCCATGTACAGGAACGAGGCACTGGTACCTGCTTTAGCGTGGGGGACCCAGGAACAGATTTTGCTAAGTGAAAGGAGCCAGACTGAAAGACCAGATGGTGTGATTTAATTTATATAAGATGTCAGGACAGGCAAATCCCTGGAGACAGAGTAGATTAGTGGTTGCCAGGGGTTGAGGGCATTGGGGAATGAGGAGTGACTGCTGATGGGTATGGGGTGATGAGAATATTTTGGAAATAGATAGTGGTGATGGTTGTACCACTCTGTGAATATACCAAAACCACTTAAGTATTGCATGCTTAAAGGAGTGAATTTATGGTAGGTGAGTTATACCCCAATAAAGCCACTTTATATGTATAAAGGTGCGGTTGAAGTGAGAGGCCAGTGGTCAGGGGAAATCTTGCCCTCAGTCTTGCTCTGTGTGGATGAGCACTTGTGCTGCTAATCCCTCTGCAGCCTTTCTATCCCCGTGTTTATTTACTCACAACAGGCAATGCACCAGCACCTGGAACCCTAGGTACCAGGCATGCCCTCCCTCAGAGATCACGGTGTAGCTGTGGGAGAACTTGGCCACAACAAAGCCAGGGCCCAGCCAGAGGGCAGGGCTGGAGTTGCCCAGGAACTTCCCTGGGGAGGCCCCATCTGAACTGGGCCACTTTCAAGGGGAATCAGGGAGAAGTGGAAGCTGACCAGCTTGTCACAGCCCCTGGGCCTTGACTTGGGGGCTGTCTTATCACCTGCAATAGGGTAACAGCCCTGAAGGGCCAGGTGATGAATATTTTAGGCTTTGCAGGCAGCCACTCAACTTTGCTGTTAGAGAATATGTAAGTGAGTGGGTGGGGCTATGTTCCTATAAACACTGATTGACACAGGCAGCAGCCGGATTCGGCCCACCCACCAAATCCATGGTTGGCTGACCCCTGATCTTTAAGAGGAATGCTTCTTACTGTGTGTCCCTATAAACATGTTTGCCCTCTGCACGTAGCCTGTCCCTGCCAGGTTGCCGTTTATGTTACTAGCACCTGTTCTAGAAAAGCAGGTCTCTTTGAACCCCCTGCATTCTCTTGGGAGCCTCAGTGGGAGATGGAGAAGCGGGAAAGGGCTCCTGCCCCTAGTGGCCTCAGCTTTGACCTGAGGAATCCAGGGTTACCCAGCTCTGCCTCCTTCCTGCCTGCACTTCACCCAGGCACTCATGATGCTTGGCCGGGAGCCCCAGGGAGGCACCTGATTTAGGATTAAGGCTCAGTTGTCTTCCCATCTCAGCCCTGCCTCCCTGAAACTTGTCCATCATCCGGATGTGGCTGGAAACGGCTTCCTCATCCCTCAAGTGGGCGGGAGCGGCCTTCCCTCACCGCTTGGAGAAGTGACGAGTGTCTCTGTTTCGCAGGCACACGCTGAGGTTCTGGAACGCGGCCTTTTTCGATGCTGTCCACTGTGAGAGGAGAAAGCGGTCCCCCACGACCAGGTAGGAAGAACGTGTGGGCTGGCGCCCTGGGGAGGAGGACCCGGGAGCGCGTTCTTTCCCTGTTTCTGAAGAGGAGAGCAGAAGAACGGCTGAGTCATGGGTCTCTCTCCATCAGCCCCGGGCCTTTGCCTGCAGGATCCTGAGGCCCCGGAGCAGAACTCCAGGGGTGGGCGGGTACTTGCATGAGCTCTCCCTGTCCTGGGGCTGGCATGACTCAGCCTGACCCTCCTAAGAAATGCGACGCCCCCTAAATGGACCCCTGGGGACCCCTCGGCTCACTCTGCCTGGTCTCTGTAAGAAGTCCGAGTCCTGAGCATGAACCACTGCTGCAGGGCTGTGCAGGGCTGGGGTGCAGGGCTGGCTGCCACCCCCAGACTTTGCTTGAACATCTGGAGAAATGCAGTTGCTGCTTTCAACTTGCTCCTCTGGTTTGCAGCCCTTCCCAGCTTCCCTGAGGGTGGTCTCGCCACTTCCGAAGACCCCTTGGGTGAACCGTTTCACCAAGCACGTGGCACGTGGTGGCAGTGAGGTGTTGGCACTCAGTTCTCTCTCTGGTCACAGTGAGCTAAGGTTGCCGTGGGCTGGTGCTCAGTTCTCTCTCTGGTCACAGTGAGCTAAGGTGCTACCCACTGCGCACAGCGCTGGGCAGGACAGGGGCAGCAGCCGGCCCAGTCCTGGGCGCCCTTGTTGGCCTCCCTGGTCAGGACTTTGGAAGCCTCTGAACCTCGCTCATTAACAAAATGAATCCCCTTTCCCCTAACCCCAGGGAGAACCCTTAACCTTGGTCCCTGGCAGGAGAGAGGGCAGATCCTGCCGTTTGAGTCTTCAGCCCACTAGCACGTGCGGGAATTGCAGGTGAAACCTGTTTGGGTGGCAACCGAACCCTAATGGGAGCGAGGTGGCCTGCCTGTGCCCCCAGCAGTCTGCTGTGGCTGCGTTTCCTGGGGAGGCAGAGGGAGCACGCGGGGGTCGGGGGCGGATGCTGACACTTCCCAAGGACTCTAGAGAGAACTCTACACTCGCCAGGGAACGAAAAGGAAGGAAATGCTTAGATGCTCGTAGGTGAATGGGGTTTCTTTTTGCTTAGCTCTCAAATCCCTAGGAAGCAGATTTATCTCAAATACGCTGCCTCTCTCTGTCCTTCTCTGCTTCTGCCTGAATAACCCTCCTTCTTCCGCTTGTTCTCTTTTTCCATCCACATATCTTGCATGACTTTGACATGTTCCTCTGTTGACCTGTTTCTGCTGCCGCTCCAGAGGGGATGCTGGAGAGGAGGAGAAGAAGAGGTGTGTGTCCACGTGACTTTGTTCATGTTACAGTGCTGGGTCCCCTCAGGGCCACCTCAGGGTGGGCGGGGGTGGCCGGAGCCCAGACACAGGTGCCACTCAGCACTGGCTACCAGCAGTGAGGGTGTCCCTGGGGGGCCAGGCTGGTGATGGGTGAGAGCTCTCCAAGGACAGAGCACCCCAAAATAGGAAACAAACAAGGCACCCGGACCTCCGAGAAGGCCCAGTGGGAGTTCAGAGAGGAGAGAGCAGTGAAGTCCAGAAAGTCAGCTCCGATTTCAAGCAAATCAAGCTTTTCGCTGGCCCCTCTGGCCCCTTCCAGGCCGACCTCACAGCCACACCCGCACCTTCACTGTGTCACACTGGAATCCTGGCTCCGAAGCCCTGGGCAGGTGCAGGGGACACACTCAGTCACACACGCAGGTGTGCGGGGGTCTGCCAGACCCTCACCGCCGTAACAGGGTGGGGAGTCACAGGAAAGGGACAGCCGCTCTCTCTCCCAGCCTAACGGAGCCTGTGTGTATGAGGGGTCCCCGAGAAAAAGGCCTAGCATGGGGTCGTCTCCTGGTAGCCCACAGTGGGGTCTGACTCTAACTGAACTTTATACATATTTGTTGGACATCCTTTGTAATATAGAGGCCTGCCTATTCAAAATATCATTTCTGATACAATGATTTCTCGCCCCCCCCCCCATGAAAATTTCCCCAAACATGCTAACTTTAATGAGTAATATAATTTTGGTGCTTATTGTTTTATGAGAAATCTTGTTTTTTATGCAGCCTTCCTGTGGCTCTAAAAGGGGCATTTAGGCATAACCCGTCTCCTTTAGGAGGAAACCCCTGCGTTCCCACAGCCTCTCTGGGTGAGGTGGTGAGCCAGCTTCCTAGAGCAGGCTCCTTAGCCTCAGCCCGGCAAGAGGGTGGGGCATTGTGGCCTCCGGCCGGTCAGCGCCCAGCCCGGGAGCAGGCCAGCATCCGGGCCTTACAGGCCTTCTCACTGGAGCAGATGTGGTCCGACCGCACACATCTCAGACCTTCCCCTGACACCCAAACGTGCCCTAGGCCGTACCTGGAAGAGGGGCAGGTGCTGCTTGAGATTGGGGGCAGGAGGGTCAGCTCCGACTCCAGGGCAACTTGATGCTTCCATGTTATTTCTGCTTATTGTAAACGGCTAACATGCCATTGGTGTCCTCTCTGTTCTCGGGTGGAAACATCTCCTGCAGAAGGCTCCCCATTCTACAGGCTGTTGGTCACTCCAAGTTCCCACTGCTGCAGTCTAGAATGTTCCGCCCACTGGGAGTTTTAGAACTTGACTGGTACCGGATAGCTTAAAGGAATTGATTTGATTGTAGGCATCACCTTCCACCTCTTTCTTCAGAGGTCAGATTTAAGGGCCCAGTTCTACTCCTAGTCACAGCAAACAGAATCCCCTCCGCTCCTGGGCCCAGAGGGGTGGAGTCAAGCTGCTGCGCCCCAGGACTCCAAGGGACTGGGCCTGTTCAGCCTGCAGCCTGCACACCTGTCCCCAGCGGGCCTGGGGGCAGGATGGGATCTGGGTGCCTGGACAGCTCTAAGGAGACCACTGGGGAGAGAGGGCGGGGTTAGTGCAGCACCTGGGAGCAGATTCTGGCTGTCTGCCTGGGTGTCCTGTCGGAGGCGGAGGAGACGGGCGCTGCATGTGTCCTCGCCTCCTTCATGCCCAGGTCCTGGGCCTCCCGCTGAGCGGCAGCAGCCCCTGCGGAGTCCCAGGCCGGGAGGGGCGGGTGAAGTGTTAATGTTCATGGTGTTTCTCTTCCTCTGGCTTCTCCATTATCCCAACCCCTCGTCCCTCATACTGCCTCCTCTCTCCCTTTTCTCTGATCTTTCTCCTAATCTTGTTTTAGACTCATCATCCAGAATTTAATTTTTAGGAGGAAATAGGCTAAACTGAGCTTCTCACCATCTGCACTTCCTGCAAGTAGCACACTTCTCAAATGCAGGGGACACGGGGGCAGAGTAGCGCGGGGGTGGGGTGGTCACCCGTCCACTGGGGACAGGGCATGGGGAGACAATGGGGACAGCTTTCAGGCAGAGATAGCATGACTCGCTCAGAAGAACACCCTCCCCTCCCTGCATCCTTTTCTGGCTTCGTGTTGGAGGCTTTATGCCGTCTTCATGGTGGGCACGGTTCACGGTTCATGGTTCACTGGGGCCTGCGGGGAGGACCTGAGTCTGGTCCACGCGCCCAGGAGGGTGTGGACAGGCAGCGCCAGCTGTGAGGAAGCCACGGGGAGACAGTGACCGCTGCACCCAGGCTGCCTGACCCGACAGTGAGGGTGGCAGGGCCTTCCAGCACCCCTGCTCCCTGGGCCTCGGGCACAGCCGCCCACAGCAGGCCATCCCCTCCCCACAGGCCAGAGCCACCAAAGCCAGAGAGGCCAGAGAGCCTCTTCGCAGGGTCTGGATGTCCACTCCCCACGGGACGCCACAGGGTCCTTTCCTCTGCATGTCTCTGTCCGTAAAATGGGCCGTGACCTCCATCCTCAAACCAAGGATCAGGGCATGGAGGCGGCATTCTTAGCTCCTGGAGAATGTCCTAGGCAACCACCAAGCACACGTCCCCTCCCGTCGGTAGGAAATGTCTGAGCTCTGGGCCCTCCTCATCTTAGGAAGGGTGACACTAGTAAGTGGGGGGCCCTCAGGCAGTGTGGGAGCCCTGGTGGGCTTCCTGTGTGGGGAGGCCCTGCGTGGGTACCGCTGACACCGTAGGTCAGAGCAGGGCGGGGGAGGGGCTGGGCGCAGTGGCGCTCTGAAGGCCCTCTCCTGTCCCCTGTGCTTGCAGGGAGAAGTGGTGCCACATGACGCAGGAGGAGCGCGACGACAGCCTGCGGTTCAACGAGAACATCACCTTCGGGCAGCTGGGGTAAGAGCACGGGCCGGAGCCCCGCCCTCGTGACACCGGGTCACCCACAGAAAGAGAAGCAGGCAGGGGTGCTGACGCTGACGCCCACACTGGGTGGGGACTCTCCCACCCACAGTGTCCATGTGGTGACAGGGTCAGCCCAGCGTGAAGGCTCAGACAGCTCGGCAGCATGTGACTCATTACATTCGGCCTGGATTCCAGTTTCTATCACCCGCCCCCCATCTCCACACCTGTGGCGGCACTGCCACAGGGAGCCGTTGGCCGGCTGACAAGGACCGATTTATTTTTACTTCTGTCTGACAATCCCAGGCAGGCGGCAGGCAGCAGGCAGGGCCTCCAGAAGGAAGGGCAGGTCCGGGTTCCTCTCCCCGGGGGCAGGAGGGTGCTAACTCATGGTGTCTTTCCCTCCAGCACGTTCACTCACAACATGCTGGCCTTCGGGCTGAACAAGAAGCTGTGCAATGACTTTCTGAAGAAGCAGGCTGTGATCGGCAACCTGGATGAAGGTGAGTCGCGGCCAGAGGTGGGGCTGCAGTTCCAGGGACCAGCGCTCTGCAGACCGGTCTCCCCACCTGCTGGAAGCATCGCCCCTGTTCTAGTGAGAAGCGGGTGCTGTCCGCTGGGTCGCCCTCCTCTGTCTCTGTCGACTTCAATGCACAGGACACTGCTCGTGCTGTTTGGGAGCCCATTGCAGCCCAGCAGGGTTGCCAGGCGTTGGGGAGCTGACAGTGCAGTGTTTAAGGTCAGGGACAAGGGCAAAGATGGACCTGGGCGCTCAGACTCTGAACTGGAAAATGGCCAAACTCACCACCAGTTGCCCCTCCTTCTAAATGGCCACCACATGGCCTCCCTTTGTTTCTTAAACCCATGCAGTGAGCGGGCAGGGTGGGGCAGGTGGAGGGGTTTTGGGGGGTTATCTAGAGTTTCTGCTTCGGTAACAGAAGGGGATCCATTGCTGATGTCAGCTCCCCTGACATAGGACTGTGTCCACCTTCATGCATCACCCCACCTGCTATAAACAGCATTTCTTCCAGGCCTCCAAGCCTTCCACTTCACTGCATATTTGGATTGGCCAGTGTTTTTTTTTTTTTTTTTTTAAAAAAAACAACAACAACACTTCATTCTGTTCTGGTCAGGTAGCTTAGTTAGTTAGAGCAACATCCCGATATGCCAAGGTTGTGGGTTCGATCCCGCATCAGGGCACATACAAACACCAACCAATGACTGCATGAATTAAAAAAAACTTCATCCTGCACCAAACTGAAGGCGTTACAAAAGAGTGGCCTCAGGAAGGGAGAGTGTTAGAGGCATCCCTAGATTATCCCAGATGTTGTCACCAGCCCGCCACACCAGCAAAGGGCAAGAACGCCATTCCTCTCCCACCACGTGGCTTCCGTGACAGTTAGTCTGCCCGCACTGTGCCTCCCACAGGCTTCTGGGAGGGCCCGAGGGACCACGCTCTGTATTATCATTCCCATAAGAGGCTCCTGGTGCCAAGGAGCCCATTTCCAGGTGCACGTCCGCGCCTGGCCCGCAGCGAGCTGGTGGCGAGGGCTGTGTCGCCTCCAGCAGCCTGCACTCACCGTCCCTGATGCGGTCCTGACTTGTCATTTCCTTGGCGAGAAGAGCAGGACCCGCCATTTCTCCCACAAAATATCATTGTTCTCTCTTCCAGAGCAATACAAGCTGCTGAGCGACCACATCGAGCAGATGGCCGCCGAGTAGGCCACAGGGTCGCCCAGGGCACTCCTCAGGACCGGGGGCACCGCTCTCCTGGGCCAGCGACTGGCTGTCACCCACCTGATGACCCTGCATGACATCGGCAGCACCCAGCGCCACCCCACGCTGCCCCAGAACTAGCGGTTAGAAGACCCCGGCTGCCCGCCCCCCCACCCCCTCTGCCTATGTCTACTTCCCCGTTCACGTGCCAAAGTGTCCCTGGATTGCGTGACTAGAATGAGGTGACGTCCACCCTCCCCAGTGCCAGGCCTGCGACGTGGAATTGAAGGAAGAGGAAGGAGGCCAGGACCAGGGTGGGCACAGGGCAGTGTCTGCCCACAGCCCCTGCAGGAGAGGGGGTGCGTGGGAATGTACAGAGGGCAGCCCCGAGCCGGCCACGACTGACACGGCAGCTGGGAGACGGTCCAGGCTCTGCTTCAGGCCTGGGCAGGGCAGAATCCTAGTCGGCTCCTGCTGAGCGGCAGCGTGTGGCGGGCGGGGGCCCTCTCAGTGTAGGTCCACGCTGGTGCTGGCTTTTCCTGGCTCCTCCCGCCGAGTCACAGGAACCTCGAGGAGGTTCTAATTTAGGGAGGGAGAGAGGCCAGCGCAGAGGGCCTGGCCACAGTCAGTGTGGAGCACCTGGAGAGGTCCCCGCAGCTATCACCCCAGCGAGGAGTCTGCGTCGCCGTCGGAACTGTTCCTGGTCAGCTGGCAGCTTCCTCCTCTTGCTCGCTGGGAGTGGCCTCGGCCGTCTGTCCCAGGAAACAGCACAGGAAAGAGATTTCTTCAGTAGCTGCAAGACAACCGCCCTTTCTAAAAGTGCTGCTCTTTATTTCAAAAAAGGGAAAAGGCGTTACACAGCCGGGCACAGGCGGCTCCTGGTGGCGGTTGTGTGAGGCCCGCTAGCAGAGAGCTTCAGGGTTTTGGGCCCTCCACCCCTGGCAGCCTCGGGGAGGCGCCTTTCCCTGCTGCAGCCCAGGCCCCATTGAGCTCTTTCCTGCAGACCCTGCAGATGACCCCTCCCCCATCCGGTGCCTGGGAAGCAGGCTCCTCCCTGAGTGTGTACCAGGCACAGCACACCAGCCAAGCGCGCTAAAGTCCGGCCTGCAAGCGTCCGGCATGCTGGCTCCTCCAGTGGGAATTCTCAGCCTCATTCCCTATGCCGCCCGCCCATCACTCATGGGCACTGACCTTCAAATGGGCTCCTGGGGCTCTCTGTCCCCGTCCTGTTTTCCCTACTACCTCCTCCAGCTCGAAACCACAGCACATTACTGTCTGCTCTCGAGCACAGTGGATCATGCCTGGTAGTCACGTATCCAGCCAGTGCTCGAATGGGTTCCTGATGGAATGCCTCCCTGGAAGGTTCCAGAGAAGAGCCGGTGTTGGTGGAGCCATTGAACGCACGTCTGGATAATCATGAGAAGCCCCGTGAAACGTGTGGTCTGAGTGTGTGGCGTAAATGTCAGCCGAAAGAGCTTGTGTGTGTGTGTGTGTGTGTGTGTGTGTGTGTGTGTGTGTGTGTGAGTGTGTGATCAGCTGCTCTGGCGATGTCACTAAGCACAGCTGTGCTGCTGGTTTGCCTGCCGTGTGTTGGAAGGTCGTGCAGGCTGGCGTGTCCCGCCCTCAGCCCCACTGCTGGGCCCCAGTGATGGCACGTGTCTCTACGAGTGCATTTCGGAGGAATGACAGAATGGATGGGTGTGTGCACCCCCTCTCCAAGGCCTCCCTCAGGTAATGCATCCCCCTCAACCACTCAGCCCTGAGCCCTGGATGTGCTGCTGTGCCCCTCCCCACCCTCTGTAAGACCAGGGGCTCCCTGTGGTCGGTCCGAGCCCTGCAGGGCTGCGGGAGGCCCCTCAGCTTGCTGGCTTGGCTTTAGCAGCCGTTTCTTAGCAGTTAGCTGAGATGCATTAAGACTTCAAGACGCCCCGAGGACTCATCCCTGTGCTCTGAGGTGTTTGTGTGGAAGCTTTGGTTTGCGCTGATTTCTGGAGGAAGACGGTGCATTCGGAGACTTTCCCAGGGAGCTGCCGGGTGGGGCGGGAGCACACGGCCTTCGGAAGGAAATGCAGCTTTGGCCTCTGTGGGCTTTTCCACACACTTTAATTCCCAGATGATCTGGAGATACTTTTAATCAATAGGCCCCTGGAGATGGCAGCTGAAGGTGGAAGGAAGGGTTGCTTTGTGTTCCCCTCTCACTCCTGTTCTCATAGATCGCGCTCCTCGCAGGGGGGTAAGTCTGGCCCCAGAGGTGCTGCCTGTCAGGTTCAGCCCCACAAGGGAGCGCTGGCCAAGACCGTGGGCCCTCCTTGGCATGGCCTTGGCGTGGCCCGACGAGGGGATGGGAGGCTGCTCTGTCTCCCGTTGGCAGCTGCCTTTGGCCGAGCATTTCGCCTCGGACTGCCTCCTGCAGGAGCGGCTCCTTAGAAGGAGGCTGGCAGCTTGCCTCACTGGAGTTTCCTCTCCTCCCTGTGACATCGTCCCTTCTCTCCAGGGCCTGGCAGAGCAGAGGAGAGGGGCCCTGGGAGGAGCAAACACAGGGCGCACTCTCCGAGGCCCAACCGAGGAGCTGGCCCACCCAGTGCACACACAGGACGCTTTGGTCATAGAGCTCTGAGCCCTTCCTGTAAACTCGGGAGCCTTTGCCTCGGAGCAGGAAGCTTCCGATGGAGTCCAAGGAGAGAGGTTCTGGCCCCAGCAGGAGCAGTTTCCCAGGCTGGGGCTCCGCAGGCCTGCCATTCGCAGTGCAGCCAGCTCTTCTGCTGGCTGCCCTCGGGCTGAGTCATAGTGAGCCCAGACACGTAATGCTCGCAAGTGAGATGTTCCCTCCTTGGAAAACTGGGAGGTTGAAATGCAGCCTTGTATGTTTTTAAGCTTTGTTATAGTTTTTGCAATACTGGTGGGTGTTTAAGAGGGGCCACATTAGTATTCGGACTGCAACTGTGGTGTGTGTGTGTGTGTGTGTGTGTGTGTGTGTGTAACCAAAGGGAGGAGAGCCAAATTCTGATATTGAAGTACTTTGTACAGTGGGATGAGTAGACTGACCTATTGCCAAAGGAAAGACAAGTGGGCCGAGGGGCTCTGACATTACAAAAGGGCTGGGAAAGGCGTCACTTCTTAGTTCTGCACCAAAATGAGGGCCTGGGTGTTTGGGTTAACCCTGCGGGCCCCGGGGATGTCGGGCAGAGGCCAGGGCGGGAGTCAGAGGCACCACCTGTGGGTCCTGCTCTCGCCTCCCCATGCCCAGGGAGACCACGGATTCATGTGGCTACAGGGCAGCAGCCGGAGGTTCGCTCTTTCACGGACTGTTTTATGTGGTTAATGTACCACCAGCCTCCTGATGTGAGAAGCACAGCATTCAGTCCACAGAGGAGTCGGCCATGGGCTTTGTCTGGCCTGGGTGTTCGTGACCTGAGGTTAGGGCAGCCGTGGGCAAACTACGGCCCGCGGGCCGGATCCGGCCCGTTTGAAATGAATAAAACTAAAAAAAAAAAAGACCGTACCCTTTTATGTAATGATGTTTACTTTGAATTTATATTAGTTCACACAAACACTCCATCCATGCTTTTGTTCCGGCCCTCCGGTCCAGTTTAAGAACCCATTGTGGCCCTCGAGTCAAAAAGTTTGCCCACCCCTGGGTTAGGGCCACAAGCTGCAAGCCTGGCCCTCCTGGGCATTACTGGGCCCTAACCTTTGGCTTTTTAATTAGGGAGTAGCCAGGTAGACCCATGGTTAGGCCAGCTTGATTGCCAAATTACCCAAAACTTAAGACAGCTATGCAGCAGGGGGCTGAGTCCTTAGCCCATAACTGGGGGAGCTTGGGAATCAGGGAAAGGGCCGGAGGCCCAGCCCCAACCTAAGGAGACGGGTGTAGCAAGTCCCGCCCACCACGCCCAGCAGGTCCAAAGGTTTCATTAAACCAACGGTCGCCAACCTTTCGGACCTCATGGACCACCAGTGGTCCGCGGACCACTGATTGGCGACCGCTGGTCTAGGGCTAATCTCTCACCTTCCTCAACCGTAGATGAAACTGCCCCAAGGCTTATTCTTCTCGCCTCCTCCCTCACCTTCCCCGCCTTTGGTTCTCCTGAACCATTGCTCTCACAGCTTGGCCGTCCCACCTTGCTTTTCTGTAAATCCTTTATTCCTTTTCATGATTCTCGGGGATGTTTTACTTGAACGGCTTTCCGCCAAGCCTCCCGGTGAAGGGAAGGTGTATGGACTGGTGTGCGGTGTTGAGGCCCCAGCAGGACAGGCTTACTCAGCCACACGGGCCATGCGTCCGCACGTCCTTACCCCCATGTGGCCGGGAGTAGGAGCGTGTTGGTTCTCCAGGAACAGACGGAGGAATCATTTCCAGGTGGCTCACACCCAGCGAATACAGCCAATGCTGAGACAAGGCAGGCTCTTGGGGCCTCCCTTGGGCGGGGTGTCCCTTGCCCTTCCTGGGCCTGTGCGTCTTGTGCTCCTCAGGAGGGATGGAAGGAGCCCCCGGGGGCCAGCCTTTGTTCCCTGGGCAACCAACCTGGTGTCAGCCTGTGTCCCCAAGGCAGCCAGCTGGTGAGTGGAACCCCAGGATTCAAGTGGGCAGTGCTCCCAGTGCCCGGTTCTTGGTTGCTGTGGGAAACTCATCATTTTCAGGAGCGAGCGGGATGGTCTGGGCCTGCCCCTCCCATCACTTACACACACAGCTCTCTCGGGGCATCTGCCACAGGGGAGCCGATCCTGGCTTGACCTGCAGGCTCCAGGTGTTGACAAGGCCAGTCAGACCTGAGCCCCGTAGCCTGGAGCTCCTCTGAGCTGCCCCTGACTGCGGTTTGCACTTTAACCATAAAGAGGACTCCTGCTGGTGAATCCCTCTGTCCTGTGGTCAGTCCTAGGATGGGGGGGCTGTGCCTGTCCTCCCCTGGGCCCTGGGCCATGTGCTCGTGCAAGGAGAACGGGACATGGGATGTGCATGGCGGTTCCACACGAGGCCTGATGGGTGGGGTCCTGTCATGGAGACAGTGAGATCATGAGCGAGCCCGGGGCTGTCACTTCCCAGGGACACCTTAAAGACAGGACAAACATTTGACACTAGAAAATGCCAGTATTTCAAACAACAGACACGACCCCTGAGAACCTGACGTGGGTTAGAACATCGGCCGCCTTTGTGATGCACGTGGCTTCCATTGGGCCTCGGGTGGGGTTTACACGCGCGCAGTCTCTGTTTTCTCTCTCACCCAGTTTGTCTCAGACCTAAGCTTGCGCCTGGCCATCACCTTTAGAAGCTAAAGGTGGCGTTCAGGGTGCGGGTCTTCTACGTGTTGCAGTTTCACTGTGTGTCCCACCGGGTGATGCTCTGCAAACTGTATTTTAAGGTTGAGAGAGTTTCACGGTGAGGATCTCAGAATGTGCTGAAGTCAAGCACTGCTTCTTGCTGGGAGGAGAAAGAATGTCTGTACATTGCACCTCGGATTGTCGGAAGGTGGAAACTGAAATAAATTGTCATTGAAGAAAAAGTCTGTCTGGTTGCTGGTTTCACATATCCCTGAGAAATGTGCAATCTTCTCGGTGATATCAGAGGCTTTTCAGAAGATAACTTTTCTTCTGGAGTCAAACAGATGTTGTCACTATTTAGGGTGAGCGTTCAGGTCTTGTCCAGATGTGTGTGTCATGGGAAATGCTAAGAAGAGGAGGTTCCTCTGGATGATAAGGAGCCTGGAGCTGTGGGTTTGGGCACTTGGGGGTATGTCCTAGTGAATGGAGTGGCCCCACCTGGACTGGACCTCAAGCCAGGGCCTCCAGGATGCCTCAAGCCCCTTCCAGCTGGAATCCTAATCCCGCTTTTCCTCTGAGCCAAGCTGCTTGCCTCTTGCATTTGGGGGTTTGAGGGGCTGTAATGGGAACTGATGACAACTCTTGCCTGATACAAACAGGAGGCCTTTATTGGTCCTTTCCAACTTGGCTTGACAGGTGCATTTTGTGAAATACTTGGGCTTTTGTTTTTTCTAATTATAAGAAGTCAGTAGCCTCGTTCTAAGGCTCTGGCCCAACCAGGTCTGGGAGGTGAAGTGAGGAGAGGGAAGGGCCTGGGGAAGGAGGCCTTGGTACCGAAGCCTGAAACAGCAGCTGGGCTTGAGGGGCCTAGGGCAGATGGTTCCCCACACTGTGGCAGGGGCTGGGTATGCTCCCTGCTCAGTGGGGTGGGGCCAACCTCCACATGCCCAGCTCTCCCACCCAGTCTTGAGGACCCCAGCCCCTCTTAGTCATACGTGGAGGGACAGCCTGGATGGCGGATGCCCCAGCTTGGACATCACACCTGACGTTTAACCTAGGGCTAGGAGGATCCCACCAGCAGGATTAGCTCAGGGCTAGATTCAGAGGCAACTCCAGGGAAGGGGAAGGACCCCTCTGATGGACAGCGGGACCCCGCAGAGCGGGGCAGGGTGGGGGTCCAGGTCCTGTTCCACCTTCCCCATAACTTTCCGCCAAATCATTGTTTAGTCCTCAGTGTCCTCATCTGTGAAATGGGAAGGAAGTCGTCACCTATCCTAGAAGGCTCCTGTAAGAACCAAATGCAGTCTATGCAAATGCCCTTTGCAAATGGCGGAGTTGTGCTTATCACCATCCAATCCGATCCCGATCCCTCATTTTCCTGATGGGAGGCATACCCATGGGAAGGGTCCTACCCATTAAAGGAAAAGAACCAAAGATTTCTGTTTAAAGTTTATAGGAACTAATTTAAAATGTAGTATTCAAAATTCACAAACTAAATAGAAAAGGCATTTAAACAAGCTTTCAAATGGTGTTTTATGCAAGTTGCAACCTTTTACTGACTTTAGCAAAGCTTAAAGCTGCACTCGCACTTCCAGAACTCGGAGTGATGGCTTTTCCCTCAGACTCGTGCTGATCCTGTCGGCCGAGGGCCTCCAGTTCTCCTGCCTCAGCCCCAGATGCTCTGGTGCTCTGAAGAGGCCTCTCACCTCTTCCCGTACCTGGGACCAGGGCCTTACTCTTGCAGGCATTTCTTCATGGCATGAGGAGTGGCTGTGGCTCTCTCTTTCCCCCTTACTCAGACATCTGCACAGGTTGCTTGGGGAACAACGGGGGGAGTTTGCTCAGGGAGGAGGAGGGGAAGGCAAGGGATGCAGAGGGAGGAAGGCCACCCGATCCAGTGGCTCAGGGAGACCCTGGAGTCATGCTGCTTCCGGCCCTGCCCACCCCACCTCTTACCTGGGGCCCCAAAAGAGAGAAGTTAGAAGTTTTGTTGCCAGTTTGCAAGTGACCCCCAAGGAGATGGTGACAAGGAAAACTCTAGCCAACTGTCCAACCCTGTACTTAGAACCGTTGTTCTCTGGGTATGTTGGGGCCAGAGGGGAAGGGGAGAGGTCCCTTAGGCAGTCAACTTATTTAATGAGCACCTACTATGTGCCAGGCACCACCAGGCTCCAGGACTACCAGATGAATAAGCAACTTATTCATCAGTGGGGTTGGGGCACAACTGAAGTTTTTAAAAAGTACATTTATATGTGTGTATGTGTGTGTGTGTATGTGTGTACATATATATCAGTGATGGCGAACCTCTGACACGCGTGTCAGAGGTGACACGTGAACTCATTTTTTTGGTTGATTTTTGTTAAATGGCATTTAAATATATAAAATAAATATCAAAAATATAAATCTTTGTTTTACTATGGTTGCAAATATCAAAAAATTTCTATATGTGACACAGCACCAGAGTTAAGTTAGGGTTTTTCAAAATGCTGACATGCCGAGCTCAAAAGGTTCGCCATCACTGATATATATGCTTATAGTATCAAGTATAAGATAAAAGATATAGTCGAAATGTGACTATATATACTATATAATATAATCTATGAAAATGTTATTTTATAAGTTACCTATTATATAGAAAATTTAGAATGCTCTAGTTATTTTTAGAATGTCCTTCTGGGTGGAATCAGGGTGGGCTTCCCTGAGGAGGTGCCAGGGAGCTGGACTTCGGGTAATACAATCACTGTGGTGAGGATGTTAGTCCTGCAATGATTTCATGAGTAAAGTGTTGCATTCTCCTCTTGCTGAGAGAAAATCATGTGCCCACCCCTCCCTTGACCTGCATCGCCCCTCCACTTCCCTGGACTTCTGTGATGTGTCCCCCAGTCCCAAGGTCATCCCTGCACACCATGTTCATGTGTTATGGGATGAATCAACTTACATGTTGACGTCCTAACTCCCAGGGCCTCCGAAAGTGGAAATAGACTCTTACTTGTAATTAGTGAGGATGGGGTCATACTGAATAGGGCAGTGGGGCTGGCGTCCTTACAAAAAGAGGGAATTTGGACTCCAACACACACACAGGGTTTAAACACTCGGGTTCCCAGGTCATAGTGGAAATGAGAGTCAGCACGAGTCAGGTCGGGATGCCCCCATTGTTTATTGAACACCTACTATGCACCAGGTGCCATGCTGGGCACATTGAACCCCAGGGCACCTGGGAGGCGGGTGATACCGTCCCTGTTGTGCAGATGAGGAAACAAGCTCAGAGGACATGTGATTCGCCAGGGACACACAGCAGAGGCCCCCCAAACATCCAGGGCCGGCCCCTAGTTTTCTAACTTGGAAGTTCTGGTCCCATTGATGGAGTCCCTAGCCCAGCCCCTGAGTTCCTCCTCCAGGTCCTCCTCAGCGAAGTCGTCCTCACTCGCCGCCTCTTCTTTCCTCTGGCTGCGCATGGTGCTCTGGGTGCTCTAAGTAATAACCATCGTCATCATCACAGCAACATCGATGATCATAATTGACCATCAATGACAACGATGGCCACACGTATTGAGCATTTTCTAAGTGTTTTGTATAGATTTGTTCACCTAACACTCACCACAGCCCTATGAAGGGGGGACTGTTATCAGCCTCACTCGGCAGGTGAGGAATCTAAGGCACAGAGAGGTTAAGGAACTCCCATAGCTTGGGAGCAATGGTTTGGATCCAGTCGGCCTGGCTGGGGCCATACTTCCTCCGCTGCCTTTGGGGAGAATGATTCAGAAAGCAAGAGACACCCTCTGTCCCCCTCACCCCCACCCGCTGGGTGGCTGAACCTATCCTATTGGCAGGAGGCGGCTTCCAGTCTTAAGCTACTTGGTTAATACTCAGAAGACCATCCAGAGCCCTGGCTTCCCAAGTGCATTTCTGCAGAGTGCCTCTAGGGGGCGCGCGGGACACGTGGCAGCAGCACCGCTGGGCTCCCTGCTTTATTGACTCCTTTTCCAGGCAAGTCCATGTCAGACTTGCTGGCGGCGCCTCCTTCTCAGCGTCTCCTTTCAAACCCATGTTCTCAGACTTCGCTTTGTCACAGGTTTGACAGCACCCCCCCCCCACCCCCCGCCCCACTCCCGTGCTCACCTGGCAGGAGCGAGACCATGGAACAGCTGCGGAGGGAGCGATGTCCCTGCGGGGCCGGGCATCACTGTACCCAGTAACTCCGCGCATCTTGGCTCTAAAATCCTGCCAGGGAGAGACTCAGGTGGGTTAGATCCAATGGGGAAACAAAGATTGGGGGTGAGAGTGGGAAGATGGTGGGGCACTGCTAACACCGACGGAGCCCCCACCCGCACCGACCTCTCTGGGAACCTCCTGTTCAGTATTCTATGCCACCTACAACAATCCGCGTTCCCACCCCGTTTTACAGATGGGGAAACTGAGGCCCAGAGGCTAGTACACGTCCAGATTCACACAGGAATATTAGAGCTCACTCTCCCGCCACAGGAGTATCACAGGGATGAGTGAGTGCAGGAGAGCCCGTCCGATCTGCTTCTAACCTCATGTGGTGGTTTTAAAGCCTCTACACATTCGTTGACATGTCTCCCACTAGGAGCTGGAATGCAATCCTCCTCCCCTTGAATGTGGCCTGAGTGACTCACTTCTAAACAGAATGCAGGGGAAGTGACACTAAGTTACTTCTAAGGTTCGGTCACCAAAGGTGAGTTTCCTCCTGGCTCGGTCCCGGGAGGAACACTGGCTCCGGGACCAGCCGCCATGCTGTAAGGAGGCCACGCCACCCAGAGAGGCCACGGGCAGGTCTTTGGGCTCTGGGACCCACCCAGGACCCAGATAGGGAGGGCTTCGTGTGTGTGGCTCCTGCAGTTGTCCAGGGCCCTGCGCTCAGAAGGAACCCACTGTTGCCATCGGGAAACTCTTAGTAACTGTTGGACAGCATGGCCCACGTTTTCATTTTGCACTGAGCTCTGCAACTCCCGTGGCCTGTCCTGTACCCAGATGACAACCATCAGCTGCCAGACGTGGGCGAGCCAGCCTTGGACAGGGATCCAACCCCGCTACGCCTGATTGAAAACTGACCACAGGCCCAAGCGCTCACCAGCGGCGCTCACCAACCCCAGGACCACCAGGGACCAGGACAGGTGACTGTATTTACACCCCGGGGAGTGGCCGTTGTCATAGGCCACAGAGGAGGCGCGATCTCTGTCAGCTCAGACGGGTAGCCAGCACCTGGTGAACACCCAGACAGCAGCGCGCATCGGCCTGGAGAGGCTTGTTGTCATTGTTGATTCGTTTGCTTGTTTTTAAACTGGGACCCAGGGGCAGGTGTTTACAACAGTTCATCAGAATGAGTCTTTCAAACGATAAAAATTACAAAACGTTGCCAACAAAAACCGCTTCTATCAAGACAGAACCCAAATCGAATTCAGCCCAGGCCACCAGCCAGAGCCGGCACCTGGGACCCACCTGCAGATCCCCCTCCAGGTCGTAGTTCTCCAGCGTCTGGAAGGCGCTGGAATACACCTCCACCGCTCTGGCGTGGAAGACCATCTCAATGGTCACGAAGTCCGAAAAAATTTTCTGTGGGGAGGGAAGTGCGAATCGCATAAGCAACACTGTCAAAAGGGGAGCCCGGGGTCACCTCACATGTGGACAACCTGGGGGGCGAGG
Organism: Myotis lucifugus; assembly: GCF_000147115.1. Taxonomy (NCBI): domain Eukaryota; kingdom Metazoa; phylum Chordata; class Mammalia; order Chiroptera; family Vespertilionidae; genus Myotis; species Myotis lucifugus. The sequence goes on along the minus strand of NW_005871083.1, from coordinate 1,225,252 downwards.
AGGCATCAGTCTTTATGGGGATGGGTCCTGGGTCAATGTTATTTTTAATTTATTGGAACAGACAATGCATTCCCATTCAAAAGCTGCCGTGCACAGAGCTTATTCCAGAAATGCGGAGGCCTCCTTTCTCAGTGAGGACTCGCTGAGGGGCGTCCTTTCCTCAGCTCTGCACCCTGGGCTCATTCACTCGGCTTTTGAGGTTGATGGCCACAAACCTTCAGCCTCTGCCACCCCTGGGCTGTGAGGGGGTCTTCCGGGAGAGGGAGGGGTGTTGCTGGCAGACATGGCTCAGCCCAGAGGCTCCACAACCTGACGAGTTACCACATTAAATGTAATTAGATATTGGCTTCTCTTGATCAAAAGGTTCAGCTTGTCTCAGTAAGCTCTTTTAGAGTTCCTACTGCCTGTTTGGCCCCAGTGGAGGCTCCCACTGTGTGCAGTGTCTAGTACAAACTCCTACTGTGTGCCAGGCCGGAGAGGAGACTCCTACTGTGTGTCAGGCCCCAGCAGAGGCTCCTTTGTGCTTGGGGCCTACCACAAGCTCCTACTGTGTGCAGGGCCCTAGCAGGACACAGGCTTGGTGTCAGGGAAGGAGCCTGAAGTTTGGAAACACACCACTTCAGGTAACATGGGAAGCACCTGGGAGAGGCAGGCCAGAGGAAGCCCGCAAGGCAGCCTGGGAGATGACGAGGAGAGTGTCCCAAGGCTGGTGGGATTACGTGCCTCCTCCCCTCTTGCCCCTGGCAGGCAGGCTGGTGATGGCAGCTGAGCATCAAGAGGCGGGTCGCAGCCTCATCCTGCCTGGGGCCTAGGGAATGACATCCTCTCCAGCCTCAGTTTATTTTTCTGCACCGTAGGGACAGGGCAGTCCTGTTCACAGAGCCCCACGAGGATTCAATTAGCTCTCAGTCTGCTTCTGGCATCAGCACCAGCCCCATCCGGGAGCTTGTCAGAAATGCCAGTTCTCTGGCCCACCCAGCCCCACGGAGTGGAACCCAGGCCAGGCTGCTGCTCTGCGGTGTCAGGAGCCCACCAGGTGACTTCGGACGCATGCTCAGGTATGGGAACCCCTGTATGAAAGTGTTACTGATGTTCTTTTAGGGGGGCTGGAGAGGAAATCTGATCATTTTATTAGAAGTGTGACCTAAAACCAACACGGTGGTTATCATTATTTTAAGTTCTGGATGTTTATCTCTTAAAATTTGGAGGGGTGCCCTAACCGGTTTGGCTCAGTGGATAGAGTGTCGGCCTGCGGACTGAAGGGTTCCAGGTTAAATTCCGGACAAGGGCAGGTACCTTGGTTGCGGGCACATCCCCAGTAGGGTGTGTGCAAGAGGCAGCTGATCAATGTTTCTCTCTCATCGATGTTTCTAACTCTCTATTCCTCTCCCTTCCTCTCTGTAAAAAAAAATCAATAATAAAAAAAAAGAATGATTTTTTAGAAAATTTGGAGGGCTTCTGGGGGTGGCTTGGTTAAGTGTCCCTTACCAACTTGACCCCGGAAGTTTAAAGGATGCCCACTTTAAACTGCAGCTTGTGGTGGCCCCTGACCAGGGAGGGAGGCTGAGAATCTCGTGCTCTCGCTGGCGCCTTACAGAGCCCTGTTTTCAGGCCGCAAACATCAGGTGCTTAATAATGGCCAGCTGGTGGCTTAAGTCCTGCCTGCAACGTACATGCTTGAGCACTAACTACCACTGTTGGCTCATTTGTTTACTCATTTCCCAAACATTTACTGAGTACCGTCCAGGACCCAGCAGGCCACAAGCCAGGCAGGGGTTCTGCCCTGTGGACCTGTGGTGTGGGAGGCAGGCATGGGGCAGCAAGTTCTCCACCACACTCTCCCCTCCCCGGTGAATGGCATGCGGCATGGGGGGCCTGTGGCGGGGCAGGATGTCAACCCCATGAGGACAGGGGCCTTGCTTTTCTGGCTGTGGTGTCCCCAGCCTCAGGCATAGCACCTGGCACATAGTAGGTGTGTACTGAACATTTGTTAGATTAAGGAGTAAACTAAAGATATAATTAATCTGTCCCTGGGCTAACTGCCCCCAGAGGGAGCAGACCAGAGTGTATTAAGAACGAGGTTGGAACCTGGCCAGCGTGGTTCAGTGGTTACACCAACCAGGGGGTTACATTCGATTCCTGGTCAGGGCACATGCCTGGGTTTCGGGCTCGATCCCCAGTAGGGGGAGTGTAGGAGGCAGGCGATCAATGATTCTCTCTTACCAGTGATGTTTCTCTTTCTCTCCCTCTTCCTTCCTTTCGGAAATCAATATAAATATATTTTAAAAAATAGAATGGGGCTGGACTGGTCTGGGAGTCCAGGCAACTTTCCCTGAGAGTCAAAGGCCTTCTTGGCAGTGGGCGGAGCCTGTGCAAAGCTGTGGTACAAGGGGCCGGGTGCACTTGAACTTGGAATGGAATGTCTATGATGAAGCTTGGGGGCGGGGCTGGGGCTTCTGCAGCCTTGGGGAGGATCTAGGCCTTTCTCCTTGGAACCAGGGGAGTCACAGGAGGGTGTTGAACCTGGGGGTGACAGATTGGGGCTGTCTTTGGTGAGATCCTCGAGGCTAGTTTGGAAAATGGACTAGAGGGGGGGTCAAGTGAATGCAGGGGCCTGTGTGATCAGCTTGTCCTTCAGACCCCAATGCCCGGAGGCCCTATGTAAGAGCTGGGCTCTGGGTCCACGGTCCTGGGCTGCACTGGGGTGGCATCAGGGCGGAAGGAGGAAGGCATTTAGAACCTCATGGAGAAAAGGAGGAAGTCAGGGCAAGTCCTATGGGTCCTTGTGTGGAAAGAAAGGGGGTTGGGGGTGACACACTCTGCCAAGTTCTCCTGGTGGGGAGCTGGGCCTGGGTGTTGAGGGGCAGGGCTGCCGAATGTTGGCTACTGAGCAGGCCAGCTGTGAGGGACAGCTGCCCAGAGCAGCCGGCCTCCTGCCCCGAGGCCAGGATTAGGCTGGGATTAACTGTGCCGGGAGCTGAGCGGGCACAAGGTAACACACACTCACACATGCGCACACTCTCTAGGCACACACACACACACACACACACACACACACATACACATACACACACTTGCTCGCAGCACAAACAAGGCAGCCCGCCCCACCTGCAGGTCCTTCAGCTTCTGCGTCTGGAAGGCGTCAACCGTCTCCTCCAGCTGGTGGGTGGTGCGGCTGGCGTCCACCGAGGCCTTCTGCACGCTGGTCTCTGCCTGCCGAGACAGACGGTGTCAGGGAGCTTCCGTCTGGATCCTCTCGCCCTGCTGGTTGGCCAGCTCTCCCGCCTCAGGGGTCCCTAGACAAGTTGGTCATCGAGGAACTGGCCGAGTAGGACCCTGGCTAAAGGGGCAGGCGCTGCTTAGCCGGATTCACTGGCTGCCTGCGTGACCTCCTGCAAGTCACTCAACCTCTCTGAGTCCCCGTGTCCTTGCCTGTGAACAGGGCACAGCGATGAGACCGACTTCCCAGGGCCGTTGTAAGAAGTAAGCAGTGGGCACGCGCTGAGCTATTGTTATCACAGGTGCTCCACGTGGAGAATAATTAATTCCTGCATGTGGAACATCCTCAAGGTAATTAACTAATTCCTGGGTTCCTTTGATTGACCTCTGTATGACCCCACTTCGCACAGGCGCAGCCTGGGTTTTAGAGGGCCCTCAACTGAGTTTAGGTTTCCCCGTTCGTTCCTGGTGACCTTGGGAAGTCACCTTGCTGAGCCCGGTTTCCTCATCTGGAAGTGCCTACCCGAGTGAGTGCTAAATAGGTGACCTGAGAAGGGGGTGATTGCTGAGCGGCTGCTTCGTGTCAGTGGTGGACAGACCCCAGGGCTCCTGGCCCCCAGGCTCCCCCCGGCCCCTGACTTTTCTATCCGGAGCCTGGCACACACCTGCCCAGGGCAGAGCTCACCTCGCCGTTGTGTGAGGTCTTTCATTACCTGCGTGCGATCTACCTTCCCCAGACAGGCCTGGGACTCTCACCTGGGACTGAGAGAGGTGTTAAGGAGACAGGCTAACCAGCAGCCCCCACCAGAGGGCGCCCATGACAGACGGTAATCCTGGCCCCGAGGCCAGACGCCGGGGAGGATACGATCATTTGCCGATCCGAAGGTGACTTCTGCCTCAGTTTCTCCAACTTTTCCAGTTGTTTGATCTCATTATTCCGAATATGTTTGCATTTCTTGATCTCGGCCTAAAGGAAGAAGGAGAGCTGTTTTCTGGGGCTCTGGTTCGGCCAGCCCCTGACACTCCGCACCCCGCAGAGCAGCGCCCTCACTCACCCGCGTCTGCTTTATCTGAGGCCCATAGAATTTCAGGGGGGTGACCACCTTGGTCTCCAGCCTCTCAACCTGGGGAGCACAGACACACAGAGAATCAGAATGGACGGAGCCAGGGAGATGCCAGGAGACGATGCCGCCTCCGGCCTGCATGCATAGTGTCGTCACACACACAGAGCTGCAGGTGGGCCTGCAGGGGGCAGGGGAGCACGGGTGCCCTCCCTCACCCTAGGGCTGCGACCAACAGCCTGGGTTCAGGGCTCTGCTTCTCTAGGGCTTGGGCAATACATTTCATCTTGCTGAGCCTCATTTCCGTGCCTGTAAAATGGGTATAATGACAGTACCCACCAGGGATGGATACAGGAATGGGACCTGTCGCTATTTTACTTCTCCAAACTGCCTTAGGATCTCATTTGGGATGCAGAGCTGACCCTAGAACACAGCAGGGTCGGCAAGGGGACGCCTCACACCCCTGAGTCCAGCCTAACACTAGACACTTTAATAAACAATATCAGCAATGGTGACAATCACAATTAAAGCTGACGTTCAGTGCTTACCCTGTGCCCAGCATTGCTCAGAATCAAGACATGGCACCCTAGAGTGGGCCTCGGATGCCCCCACGGGTTCCTGGGAACCTTGATTGCCAGGCGCCACCCCAGAGATTCCAACTCAGCAGGTCCAGGGGTGGCCTGGGAACCTGCATTTCTAACACGTTTCCAGGGAGGCTGCTGCCCTGAGGATGGGCTCCCTGTGCACCTGGCTCCCCACGGGCCAGGGGAGCTGCACTCCCCACAGGCCCTTCCTCGCCTTCACTGAGGCTTGTGACCCCGTGAGGATAAACACAAATCTAAGAAACCATTTCCACAGCCAACAGGGCAGGGGACTTCCCTTCCCTGTCCTGAAAGCGTTTCTTTAGGAAACCTGCCATTGAGAATCGGTTCTCTATCCCTTTGAGATGCATCTAACCCTTTGTCAAAGCTAAAGAGGCCTCTTGTGGGTCTTGTGACCCAGAAGGCAGTCTTGTCTTTGAAATGGAGACATCCTCTCTGAGTTCGGCCCTGGTACCCGCTCCAAGCGGTGACCCCCTGCTTGTCATGAAACGGGAGACTTCCCTTTGGGTAAAGACCATCAGCTGGCACAGGTGCCCCCCAGCCCCCAGGTGCAACCAGGAAACCCTGTGTGACAAAGGTGCTGAGCGCCCTCGCCCAGGACCAGGTATCCCTCCCGGAGAACCCGGATCGCGCCTGGGCGGGCCCCGCTGCCTGGCTGACGGGCTGAGGTTCTGTCTGTCTTCCCATCACTGATCCGATCCCCTGTGACCTGCATGTCTGGTTTAATGCACATTTAGTAGTAAAGCTGCTTTGTTCTTTTCTGTAATCACGGAGAGGAGTTTTGGGGGTTGGTAGGAGATTTTTATTTTTAATTATTTTCCTAATATGCTGCAGTCTCCTTGGCTTCAGCCCCCAGGCTGTCTGTCCCTTCTCCCGGCCCTCTGGGCCCCGGGATGCGCCTCCTGCCTGGGCCTCAGGAGCTCATAGCGGCAGGACTCAGGACCGGCCTCCTGGGCCTTCTGGCCTTGTCCACCACTCATCCAGCCCCCAAAAGCCTCCTGTTCTTAGCCCTGTAAATGGAGGTGTGGCCCCCCACACCCAGGGAGGAGATGTCCCTGGCTGTGGCCCCTGCAGGGCTGGCCCCACCCTCTAACCCCACCCTCGCTCTGGCCCTGGGGCCTCTGCAGCCCACTCACCTGGGCCTGCCCCCACCCCCGTCTGCCTCACCTGGGCCTGCCGGTAGTCCTGCACTTTGGCCAACTCCTCGGCGAAGTTCCTCATGGTGGCCCGCATCTCGGGGTTCTCCGTGTTGGCAAAGTCGATGAGCTGCTTGACCAGCTGGTCGGCCTTGTCCCGCAGCCGGGCTGTCTTCCGGGTGTAGGCGGCCAGCAGCGAGCAGAACCGGCCGAAGTACTTCTCGGCGTTGGTCACTGTGCTCTCCATCGCCCTCACCTGGCTGTCCCTGAGGAGGTGGGGGCCTGAGGGGGCATCTGGGCAGGACACAGGCTCCCCCACCATCACCTTCGTCCTAGTGGCAAGCGCCCTGGCAGGCGCCTGTCCCTGGGGCAGCCCTCAAGGTCAGGTGTCAGCCCATCGAGGCAGATGCGGGAGTCCCGCTGGGCCACAGAGCCGGCCAGTGGCCAGGCAGGAGCGCCAACTCGGGTTCGGCTCCAAGTGCCTGCCCTGCAACCCTTTAGGGGGCTTTTGTCCCCCTGGCAGAGTTGTTCTTTATTCCCTCGGTCTCCTCCTGAAATTCCCTCTTTTCTGTCTTATGCCCAAGTTGTTGAAATTCTCCTTCTCTAAACCTTTATGTTCAACATACTGAAGCTTTATGTTTAAGTGGATGGACTTTCAGGGAGACCAGTTTTAGGTTCCCAGTGGAAAGTACAGTGAGGTCTCGGTACCCTCTCCCTGCGCACACACACTTTCCATTAGTACAGTGGTTCTCAACCTTCCTAATGCCGCGACCCTTTAATACAGTTCCTCATGTTGTGGTGACCCCCAATTTCATTGTTACAAATTGAACATAATTAAAGCATAGTGATTAATCACAAAAACAATATGTAATTATATATGTGTTTTCCGATGGTCTTAGGCGACCCCTGTGAAAGGGTTGTTCGACCCCCAAAGGGGTCGCGACCCACAGGTTGAGAACTGCTGCATTAGTACATCGTGCATTACTGGGGGACGTTTGTTACAAAAGATGAGCCAATAGTGATACGTTATTAACTAAAAGCCATAGTTTACATTAGGGCTCATGGCTCACGTGCTGTTTGTACGTCCTATGCGTTTCGACAAATGCCCGCTGCCCACATCCACAGTCACAGTGTCACAGTGCAGTTCCCCTGCCCTGAAAAGCTGCTCCGTCCACTCATCCTTCCCCCTCAGCCCCCAGCCCCACTGAATTTAGTCTCCCCTAAACACCCCAGGCACTCACCTCCCACCCGGGCCGCTCCCCAACTCTGAGTCCCTGTCCCCAGGACCCCGCTGCCTCTCTCCAGTGGACCGAAGTCCCCTGTGTGACCTTCCAGTCACACCCCTAAAGCGGGAAACTGTGAGGGCCCCTTGTCCTCCATCTAACAAGCCCTAACTCGTGCACCACTTGATAGTTTGCAAAACACTCCGTATGCATTACTCATAAGCCAGGCACTAACACTATCACAGTTTTTAATAAACGAGTAAACTGAGGCCCAGAGAGGTGAAGCGTCTTGCTCCACGTCACACAGCCGCCCGCAGTATCAGCTTCTGCAGGTGGCGTCCTCGCCCCCCATCAGAATCACCTGAGGCACAAGCTAAGCATGCAGTTCCCCAGGCCCCCAGCCCTGATCTGTGCACCAGAATCCCTGCGAGGGAGGCCCAGGAAGCTGCATTTTTTAAAAAGTACATCGGGTGATTCAGGGACACCCTCGGGTTTGGGACCCTCCGAGGAAGCAGGCGTGGGAACAACGGGCTAAGGGGCCGGCGAGCTGTGAGGGAGCAGTGACAGAGTCAGGCCTGGAGTGGGGTCGGGGCATTCCCACAGAGGGTGAGGCCTGGCGGGCTTTAAGGCATGAGGAGGGGTTTTCCAGGTGGAGGTGAGCAGGGGAAGTTGGGGGTGGGCCCTGTGAATTGGCTTCCTCAGAGCTGTGGGCAGGAATGCTGGAGAAGTGGACAGAGGCAATATTCTGGACGATTTCTTTTGACCTTGAGGTGAGTGGGGTGCAGAAGAAAGCTCACTCTCATCACTCCCCACCTCCCTGATGCATCCCCATCGAGCAATCCCAGCTGCACCATCTGTCCCCGTGCATGGGGTCCTGAAAACCCAGCCTCCCCTGCCCCCTCCCACCTCCCGGCCAGGGCAGCACCAGTACAGAGCCACCTACCTGAAGAGAACAATGTTCATTGTGACCAGAGGGCCCAGCTGTCCCAGTCTTGGGGAATAAGCACAGGGCCCCAGGGGTCCTGCAGGCCCGTGAGAAGCAGGGCAGGGCAGGGCTGGGCGCAGCTGCACGGTCCTGGCTCAGGGGACGCTGCCACCTGGTTGCTGGGCAACGGGGCCACTCACAGCTGCCCTGGGAGGAGACTCGGCTGGTTGCCTGACAACCCCTCCCCAGGCCAGCCTCTCCCAGTGGGTTAGGAGGGCCTGCCCAGCCTTGCATTGGTCAGGGGAGTCCCAGAGAGGCCCCCTCTCTCCCCCTGCAGGTGGAACAGGGCAATGTCCTGGGGTGGACTCAGCCCTGGGCCCAGCTGTGTTTGTGGGTCCTGAGTGCTGAGGCCCCCTTCCTTCCAGGAGGCCACAGGCCTTCCCCGGGGGCCTGGGAAAGGCAGGCAGGGCCCTAGGAGGCCTGTTACTCAGGACGGCGTGTGGGAAAGCACAGAGGAGGTCGGGGAGTCTCCAGGCCTGTGGCACAATGGAGGGGACGGGGCCTCCGCCCAAAGGAGCATCTTAATTGTATCATCATTTTATTGTTTTTCCCCTTATTATAAAAACTATCTGTTCCTTATTAGAAAAGAAAGAAAACAGAGAAAACACAAAAAGGAGAAAATATAACAGCACATATAAAATTGTACTAATTAAATACAATACATTTCACTAATTGTAATATTTGTACATTTCCGTGTATCTACATTTTACCTCAAAGAAAGGCATAAGAAACTAGTAACCCTCTCTCCCTGCCTCCCTCCTTCCTTTGACCTCCCTGTCTCTCTTCCTCTAACTTAATTATCGACTCATGCAGGTAATTCTCACCATCTATCTATATAAAAGCCTAAGCGACCGTTTTACTGTTCAACCGGTAGCTATGATGCGCACTGACCAACAGGGGGCAGACGCTCAACACACAGGCATGGAAACATGGAACAGACTGATGTATCTCAGAGGGAAAGGGGAGAGATTAACCAAAGATCTTATATGCCTACTAGAGGCCTGTATGCACATAAGGATGCATATGCATGAGGTGGGGTCCCTCGGCCTGGCCTGCGGGGATCGGGCTGAAACCAGCAGTCTGACATCCCCCGAGGGGTCCCGGATTGTGAGAGGGCACAGGCCAGGCCAATGGACCCCACCGGTGCACGAATGCATGCACCAGGCCTCTAGTAATAACAATAATAACTAACATCTCCAGGCCAGCCCTGTGACAGCTGCACTTAGAGCCCTGCTGGCTGTTTATTCATTCCATCCTCACACACTCAGAAGCCACAGTGGACTCCTTTTCTTAGCAAAGCAGGAGTCGGAAATCAGCAGGAAAGCATACTTTTCTGTGACGGTATCTGGTGGACGTGGTCACACCTACAGTCGGCTGACTTAATAAGTAGAGGCGATGTAATGGGGTGAGCCTCGTCCCATCACCGGACAACCACAGGAGCAAAACCCAGGTTCCCTGGGAGGGAGAACTTCCGCCTCCAGACTGCCCGCTGGCTCTTGCCTGGCTCCAGCCGCCCTTTGGGCCTCACACCTGCCGGCCCCCACGATCACTTGAGCCAGTTCCTTAAGGGAAACACCCTCCTGTGGCTGATGAGGAGAAGCTGCCAAGCCTTTCAGGTTTCTGCCCCTCAGGAGGGTGGGGTCTGAGTTCCAGGCAGTGGCCACCAGAGGGCAGCAGAGACCTTCTCATGGGGATTCCATGCGGGGACAGCGAAGTGGGCTGGGCGAGCCCCCAGAAAACACCAGGGGAAGCACATCAGAGCACACACACCAGGGGAGAGAGAGCGGCAGGTCAGAGAGACAGGGCGATGGTTTAATTCACATCTTAGAAACGGTAAGAAACTTTAACAAATGAAAACCACCGTCTAGTAGGGCCCATGGAGACATCTTGTGGCCAGAGAGAGAAAAGCTAAGAGGTGGGGAGGGGACGGGGGATGCAGAGGCTGGGGTGGCCTCACCCACCCCAGAGCCCTTCACTGCCCTTGGCTGCAGGGGTGGGAGGTGTGTGTCCTTGAGAAAAATAGCATGGACCCCCTTGTAATCCCCTCCCCCCTTTAGAGTGCATGGCTTTCTCTTTCCTATAAATGTATTTTTGCTGAACCACAGAAAGGGTTACAGACATCTTGACCCTTAGCCCAAAACCCAGGGTACACCGCAGAGGAGCAAGGACATCGTCCTGAAAACCCTCGTATGACCACCACACCCAGGGAATTACAGATGCCGCGCTGGCACCCAGCACCCCCCTCTCCACCCGCGCTTCCCCAGTGGCCCCACTAATGTCACGGGGCCTGGACACACTGCAGTTCCCGCCCGAGTCTGTTTAGTCTCCTTGAATCCGAACTGCTCTCCAGCCTCGCTCTTGCTTTTCCCCCCAGGATATTGACTTTTCTTTCTTTCTATTTTGTAACTTTTTATCTTGAAAGCATTTCAGTTTGCACAGAAATAATACAAGAACTCCTTCACCCACATTACCGGATTGGTTGGTTTTTTTAAATTGTTTTTTTTAATATATATTTTTTATTGATTTCAGAGAGGAAGGGAGAGGGAGAGAGAGATAGACACATCCATGATGAGGGAGAATCACTGATTGGCTGCCTTCTATACGCCCCTTACTGGGGATCGAGCCTGCAACCTGGGCATGTGCCCTTGACCGGAATCGAACCCGGGACCCTTCAGTCCCCAGCCGGAGGCTTTATCCACTGAGCCAAACCGGCCAGGGCTCAATTGTTAGCATTTTATTGCTTGTTTTATCGTTCTCTCTTTCTTTCCGTACATGTACTTTATTTTCCGAGCAAGTTGCATGCCCATGCCCTTTTACCCAAATATTCCGTGTGTTTCCTCAGCACAGGACCAGCCTCTTACACAGACACAGAACAAACAGCAAGTCAGATGATTGACAGTTACACATTACTGTGTTCTGTTATCTAATCTACACACTGTATTCAGATCGCACACTCTGGCCCAACAATCTCATTTTAGTAAATAAGGAAACAGTTTTCTCCTGGCCCAGAATCCAGCCCGGGGCCACCTGCTGCCGGTAGTTGGCGCGATGCTGACATTTCTGTGGACTCCGGGTCAGGTGCTTCAGGGAACATCACTCAATTTGGGCTCCTTGATGCTTCCTGGAACATTGATTCCCGTTTAACACGTGGGGAGGGGCTCTCAGAGGGGTCCTGGGTCCTGCCCCTGCTTTAAGACTACCTTTCCTGCACGCTGGCTACCCAGGTTAAGCACCCCCACCCCCACCATTGCCAGGCCTCTCCCCACCCGCCCCTCTGCAGCATCTGGGCTCGTCCCTCCTCTGTCCACCACTAGGTGTTTGTGAGCGTCTCCTCCACCCCAGTCCTGGGCTGCTGGGGGCACAGCCCTCCGTCTCCTCCACCCCAGTCCTGGGCTGCTGGGGGCACAGCCCTCCGTCTCCTCCACCCCAGTCCTGGGCTGCTGGGGGCACAGCCCTCCGTCCCCTCCACCCTAGTCCTGGGCTGCTGGGGGCACAGCCCTCCGTCCCCTCCACCCCAGTCCTGGGCTGCTGGGGGCACAGCCCTCCGTCCCCTCCACCCCAGTCCTGGGCTGCTGGGGGCACAGCCCTCCGCAGGCAGGCAGCCCCTGCCTTACTGTAGTGCTTTCTGCCCACGGGCCAAGTGCCAGCTCCCTGATCCTAGCTGGGCCCCGGGGCCACCAGGACGCCTCTTTGAGCCTCGGTTTCCTATCTGGGAAGTGGGAGAGCAGTCATCCACCCTCACAATGTCACCTCGGGGAGGAAACCAGACGGTGCCAGGAAGGGCCTCACACGGCCTCCCGGGATGACATAATGCCTCCCTCCCCGCTCCC
>NW_005871083.1:1203368-1212745 GCF_000147115.1 Myotis lucifugus | reverse complement strand
TCAGTCTTTTCAACTCAATTAGAACTGTCAGGGGCTTGGAGTCTAGCTAGGAAGGCAGGGTGTCTCCTCCTGCCCCCCCTCAGACTCCGCCTCCTGGGGGCGTCGGACCCCCAGGATAGGAGGTAGTAAATGTGTGTTGTTTAAGCCACTAGGTTGGGGTTCGTTTGAAACTGCAGCCACAGGAGACCCCTTTTTAACTCAAAGCCTGGCCGTTTACCCCCTCCCTGGGGCTGGCCACGGAGGTAATGGGAACCCTGGGGGCACAGCAGACTGCTTGGCTGGGGCACCCCCCGCCCCCCAGCTTCTCACCTCCCGGCTCCTGGGCACAGGACCAATGCTTCAGACCGCACCCCTGTGTGTTCCTGGGGGGCCTTTTCTTGGCCCTCAGGAAAGAGGACTGTGGAGCCAGAGTGCGGAGTCAAGCCAGGCTCTGGGGGAGCTCTGGGGGTTCCCTCACAGGTGTGGTGACAGCTCCCGGGCGTCGGCGTGCGGGACAGCACGGGAGGTAGTACCGGGAAGCTTTGTCGCGGTGCCTGCGATGTCACTGCCTAGCCAGTCTGCTCTTGGTGTTCACCTTTAGGGCCGTGGCCAAGAGCCCTCCCCCGGGCTCTTCCCTCTGACCCCCGAGAGCTCTCTGTATCCCACGCACCAGGGTACACGATTCCAGCACCCATACGGCAGTGCCCTTGCCCACGGAGGTTGTGTTCCAAGACCCGCTGGAAACAGGGCAGGACCAGCACCACTCCTCCTGTCCCTGGGGCCATTGCTACGTGAAATAAGTGTGACTTGAACACAAGCCCTGCGATGCCCCGGCGGGGGGTCTGGTAACCCAGGCGGCCCCGGGCGGGTGGTGTTTACAGGGCGGATGGCTGGGCAGAGGCGTGACTCGCTTCCTGGGTAGAACGGGGCAGGATGACACGAGATTCCAGCACACGACTCAGAATCGCGCACAACTGAAAACCAGTGCGTTGTCTATTTCTGGGCTTTTCCACTGAATACTTGGGGACCACGGTTGGCTACGGGTAACTGCAACCCCAGAGAGTGAAAGCGGGGTGAGGGGGACCTGCTGTGATGACAGGACAGTCGCTAACATTTGTTGGATTCTACTCTGTGCCAGGCACTGGGCTAAGTGTTTTGCACAGACACAAGGATAAATGTCACTATTAGTATTATTTTTTAAAATTCTTTTTTCTGTTAATCTTCACCTGAGGATATTTTTCCATTGATTGTTTTTTTGTTTGTTTGTTTAGAGAGAGTGGAAGGGAAGGAAGAGACAGAGAGAGAGAAACATTGATGTGAGAGAGACACATCAATTGGTTGCCTCAAACACGAGACTCAACCAAGGCCAGGGATCAAGCCTGCAACTGAGGAACCCATGAGCAGGAGTCGAACCCGGGACCCTGCAGTCCATGGGCCAACACTCTCTCCACTGAGCCAAACAAGCTAGGGCAAATGTCACTATTATTATTATGTATAATAGCCATCAGCCTCATCTCAGTACTTTCCTAAGCCTCTCACACATAATAGGTCCCCTACAGCCACTCTGCAAAGGACTGCACCTTCACACCCCAAGCAAAAGAATTACTTAGGGATAATATTGGCCATAAGTAAAGGGAAACCCAAAAGAATCATGGCTTTCAGAAGATGTAAATCTACTTCTGACTTGTGTGAGGCACCATGAGGTCAGGGTCCAGGTTTCTCCTATCTTGTTCTTCCATTGGCTTCTATTCCTAGAGTTGCCTCATGGCCCAAAATGGCTGCTGGAACTCCAGCCATCACATCCACATGTAGTCAGTAAGAAGAAGGGATGGTCGCCCTAGCCGGTTTGGCTCAGTGGATAGAGCGTCAGCCTGTGGACTGAAGGGTCCTGGGTTTGATTCAGGTCAAGGGCACATGCCCAGGTTGCGGGCTTGGTCTCCAGTAGGGAGCATGCAGGGGGCAGCTGATCAATGATTCTCTCTCATCATTGATGTTTCTATCTCTCACCCTCTCCCTTCCTCTCTGAAATCAATAATAATAATAATAATAATAAATACCTCAAAAAAAAGAAGGGAGGGGCAAATAAGGGCATGCCTCCTTCTGAAGTTGTACACATCACTTTGTGCTCACACCCCATTGGCCAGAACTTAGTCACATGTCCACACCTAGCTGCAAGGGAGGCAAGGAAAGGTGGTCGAGGCTGCAGGGCCCCACTTCTGGCAGGGCTCATGTCTACTAATTCCCCATAGAACTCGTTGGCACTCAAAGCCAATAAAGCCCCAGACAAGGGCAGTTCAATGTAGACTCCCTCAGTCTTTTCTGAGAGGAGCCCAAGGTCAGGGATCTGAGGAACTTGACATACACCCTCTGTTCCCTACAGCTCAGGGCTCATGTGCTGACCAAGCACCAGGGACAGGCCTGGTGTCCCTCTTCCTCCAGCCAGCGGTGGCCTCAGGTTCCTCGGGCGTAAGGTCACACTGTGGCACGCCTCGCTGCCTGTCTGCAGTCTTGACCAAACAATTAGAAAGGGCTCTCGGATTTCTTCCGATGAGCAGAAGAAAAGAAAGAAAAACCAAAATGTTTTCCTTGGAAAACTCAGGGATGATTTCAAAACCTGGAAATGCAGGAAGTGGGGAAAGGGTTGGAGTAGTTGCTATTGGGGTCCAGTAAACAGAGAAAAATCCAGGCGCACTGGCGGGGAGTTAGTGGGGGGGCACTGGAGTGTGGTGAGGGGCCCTGGGAGGGAGGGCTCAGGAATTGTGGGGTCAAGTTCCTCCTTGGCCACTGCTTGCTGTGTGACCTGGAGCAGGTCACCAGCCCTCTCTGAATCTCAGGCTCTTTTCTGAATAATGAGAGGGTGGGACCAAGTGTCCTACCATCTCTGTCACCCTGGGGATCTACCCCACATCCCAAAACACCCTGCACTCTGGCCCCCGAATAGCTTTCTGATGAACAGAAAGGCCTCAGCTCACAGCCGGGTGTTGTCCTGGGCACCCCAGCTCCTGGGCTCCCGGCTCCATTTCCATGTGCGGGAGCCTCTCTCCCCTCTTTCCTCTCTCCGGCTGGATTCCTGGCAGCACAAACATCGCCATGGAGCGGGGAAGCCTGTTCGCTCCGAGGTGAGGAGAGCACAGTTTAGGGACAG
Organism: Myotis lucifugus; assembly: GCF_000147115.1. Classification (NCBI taxonomy): domain Eukaryota; kingdom Metazoa; phylum Chordata; class Mammalia; order Chiroptera; family Vespertilionidae; genus Myotis; species Myotis lucifugus. The sequence continues at coordinate 1,209,621 of NW_005871083.1, read as the reverse complement.
TCAGCAGCCCTCCAGGAGGAGAGAGAAGGGGAAGGACAAGGGGGGAACTAAAACCCTAAACCAGTGGTGGGCAAACCTCGGCTCGCGAGCCACATGCGGCTCTTTGGTCCCTTGAGTGTGGCTCTTTCACAAAATACCACGTGTGGGCGCGCACGTACAGTGCGATTGAAACGTTGTGGCCCATGCGCAGAAGTCGGTTTTCGGCCTGGGCGAGTCTATTTTGAAGAAGTGGCATTAGAGGAAGTGGGGGGTGTCGGTCGGTCGGTCGGTCAGGTGACGGGAGACGTGGCGCAGGCGGACCGCGGGATACGCAGCGCAGGGGAGGCGCCAAATGTCAACAGCACTTAAACTATATAGGTAGGTTAATAACAATGTACCTACCTATGTAGTTTAAGTTTAAAAAATTTGGCTCTCAGAAGAAATTTCAATCGTTGTACTGTTGACATTTGGCTCTGTTGACTAATGAGTTTGCCGACCACTGCCCTAAACTATCTTATTCATATTTTTTACAAAACTTTTATTCCCCTAATTATAGAAAAATCCAGAAACATAGGTAGAAAGTACAGAGTAAAAAACCCGTAATCCATGTCACAGATATCCCTGAGTAACGTTTGGGTACATTTCTTCACAATCTCGTGGGTAAATCACTTTCATGATTCCATAATTTCTACATATCTTAGGGATCTCCTTGTTGTTTCTTAAACTCTGCATTGGTATCATTGTTATTTTTCCATCTTTTTATTAAGAAAGATTTCAAGTATATAGAACAATGGGAAAAACAGGACAATAGAATTTGTATACCCAGCACCTGGATTCAACTGTTGTTGATTAACCTCGCTTTTAATAGCTGCTAATAGTCCAAGAGAGTCCATGTACTTGGACTTGGTCAGTTACTGAACAAATGCTGATGAAGTCTCCTAGGCACTGGGACCACGTCGGGGAACAGCCATGCGTTTGCTGAGCAGACATCGTAGTGCAGGTCACAGGGAGACGCAAGGAACCAAGCCAGCGGGCGAAGTGCCATTTCCCACCTCCCGGGAGCTCAGGCACCTTTTGGAGGGGAGAGAGTTGTCCACAAGAACTCGTCCCGTCGGTTTGGGGCCCACTCCTCAGCAGGATGGCCTCCCCAGGACCTCTCCGGACCGTGGAAAACCAGCCCGGAGTGGGCCCAGGCTCTCTCCTGCCAGGTCCCCACAACAGCCACCGCCGGGGCCAGCACCCCGAATTCACATGCCAAGCATGGCCTGGTTGGCGTTTCCTCAGTCCAAAGTGAGCAAACATGGAAGAATATGGGAAATGCAAAAATGTGCTCATGAAATGGGGCTGGTCCCATTTTTCTGTTTGTTTTTTAAATTTTTTGATTAATCCTCAGGCGAGGACTCTTTTAAAAATAGATTTTTATTGATTTCAGAGAGGATAGGAGAGGGAGAGAGAGATAGAAGCATCAATAATGAGAGAGAATCATTGATGGGCTGCCTCCTGCCTGCCCCACACTGGGGATTGAGTCCACAACCCAGGCATGTGCCTGACAGACAATGGGATCGTGATCTTCTGGTTCATAGGTTGATGCTCAATCACTGAGCCACGCCCACTGGGCATGGAGGGTATTTTTCCCATTGATTTTTTGTGTGTGTGTGTGGGGGGGGGGGTGTGAGAGAGAGAGAGAGAGAGAGAGAGAGAGACATAGATGTTAGAGAGACACATCGATCAGTTGCCTCTCTCATCAGGCCAGATCAAACCTGCAGCCCAGGTACATGTCCTTGCCCGGGAACCGAGCCCAGCCTTCGGTGGGAGGGCTGACACTCTGTCCACTGAGCCGCACTGAGCAGGGCTGATCCCATTTTTTAAAACTTCCAAGGCTGCTGCCTTCCTTTGCTTCAGTGGTCATGTGTCTCTTGTTTGATGTAAAATGACAGCGGTTGTAAGTGGCATTTTAAAATGTCCTTACTTGGCAAAACACAGAGTTGGCAACCCTATGTTGGTCCCCAAAACTGAGGGAGGAAACGCAGCACTAACCCCAAGCTCCAGTTTCTTACCATCTAGCCTGTCCCATCACCGGAGACAGGTGAGCCCTCCCGGTCAGTGCGGGCTGGGGAAACGTGCGCAGGGCAGCCAGGGACACAGCCCCCGAGCACCGGCACATGTATCCGTCCTCCGAACGAGGAAGCCGGTGCGCAGCGGTTTGTGTTCTGCGCTGGAGACCGTCAGAGCTGAGTGTGAAAACCCGTGTCTCTCTCCCACACCACGTCCGTTCTACCGGTCAGAAACACTTTAAATAATAACCTGGGGGAAACCAACACAAGTTCAACAATATTTTACTTGGCCAAGTTGGAAATTTTCTTAAAAGTCTCCCAAAGTGAGCCCTAGCCGGTTCAGCTCAGTGGATAGAGCGTTGGCCCTCAGACTGAAGGGGCCCGGGTTCGATTCCAGTCAAGGGCACATACCTTGATTGCAGGCTCGATCCCTGGCCCTGGTTGGGGTGCATGCATGTGGGAGGTAACCAATCAATGTGTCTCTCTCACATCGATGTTTCTCTTTCTCTCTCTCTCTCTCTCTCTCTCTCTCTCTCTCTCTCTCTCTCTCCCCCTTCCACTCTCTCTAAAAATCAATAGGAATATAGCCTCTGGTGACAATTAACAAACAAAAACCTTCCAAAAATGAGATCTTTCTAACATAGCATGTACTATATTCAGAGAAAGAATTTTGTAACGAAGAGGGAGGGAGGGAAAGAGAGAGAGAGAGAGAGAGAGAGAGAGAGAGAGAGAGAGAGAGAGAGACCCCCAGAAGAGGAGGCCAGCAGTCCCCTCACACTGACATATGCTAACCGCTCGGGGTCCTTACTTGGCTCCTCTGTTTTGAATTCCTGAAAACATGGACCAGTTCCTCGCGGAGCCCAGCCCACCTTGGGGAGGGCCATAGCCAAAGGGCCTGGTTGGAATCCCAGCTCCCCCTCCTCCCAGCCGTGCGTCCTGCGTGGACAGTCCTGACCCTGCCCCAGCCGCCCCTGGTGGAATGGACCCCAGGAAGACGCCCTCCTTCCTAGTGAGGGGACACAGCGCTCGGGCAGGGTCTGGGGCACAGTAAGTGCTCCCCGCGCGATGGCTGCTTTGATTCCTGTTCCTGGAGCTGGGCCTGGCTGGGCTTGGTCAGGAGCTCTCCTGGCAGAGAGGGGAGGATGGGGAGCCGGAGCGAGGAAAGTGGGACGGAGCCCAAGAGCAACTGCTGACTTCAGGGTTCCGCTGAAGCCGGCCAGCGGCCAAGCTGCCTCTCTCCGAGGGAACAAAAGGTGACCTCCCGCAGGCTCCTGGTTCCACAGGACACCTCACAGCTCCTCCTCGGTGTGCAGGGCGCTTTTCTTCAAACAATAAGTGCTGAGCTCTCGCGTTTCCTCCCTCCGAGGGCAGCATCCGCCCGCCGAACTGACAGTCGCCACTTTTGGCCGAGATGACCACCTCGGAGGCCAAGACGCGGGGGCTGGGCCCAGCCAGGCCAGGGCGCCGTCCAGGAGGGAAACGGCAGCCCTGGGGCTGGCAGAGTCACCCCGGCCCCCGCCCCAAGAACGAGTCCCTCCCAGGCCCTGGGCGACGACAAGTTGTCGGAGGAGAGCTTAATGAGAACTTGGAAATTTCCACAGGACGCCAATTTGGGTATGGTTCCTTGGACGGCTAAGTGATTTTTAAAAAACCTTTAGGACTCTGAGCAGTATGCAATCTCAGGGTACGTGTTCACAGGCGGAAGCTTTAGTATTGTCACGAAGCCATTCATTCATTCATTCATTCAACTCAATTTTTATTGAGCAAATGTGCTGGGCTGGGGCCCCGGGGACCACAGTGGACGAGACAGGTGGGTGCCCTGACTTCCTGGAGTCTCGGTCTGGAGGGAACCCCAATAAGAGCAGTTTCGTGGGTGGGAAGGACTGTGTTCAGAAGATCTGGTGGAAGAAGAAGTAAGAGCAGAAAGGAGTCGTCACCCGCACCGGGACGGCTAGAATCAGAAAGGTGGGCAATGACAAGCGTTGGGGAGAGGAATCAGACCCCATGCACTGCTGGTGGGGATGGAAGCTGGTGCTGTGGAAACCGCCTGGAGGTTGAACATAGAGTTACCTGACCCAGTCATTCCACTCCAGGCTCTTTACATGGGAAATGAAAAGATACATCCAGCCCTGGCTGGTTGCTCAGTGGTTAGAGCATCGGCCTATGGACTGAGGCATCACAGGTATGATTCCGTTGAAGGGCACGTACTTCAGTTGCAGGCTCGATCCCCAGCACCCTCCCCCCCCCACCCCACCCCCGGTCCAGGTGTGTGCAGGAGGCAACCAATCCATGTGTCTCTCTCACATTGATGTTTCTCTCTCTCTCTGTCTCTCCCCCTCCCATTCTCTCTCAAAAAAAAATCGCCCAGTTTGGCTCAGTGGAAAGAGCATTGGCCTGGGGACTGAAGGGTCCCAGGTTTGATTCCACTCAAGGACACATGCCCGGGTTGTGGGCTTGATGCCCAGTAGGGGGTGTGCAAGGGGCAGCCGATCAATGATTCTCTCTCACTTCCTCTCTGAAATCAGTAAAAAAATATATTTTTAAAAAAATCAATGGTATCCTCAGGTGAGGATTAACAAACAAACCAAAGATACATGCACACAACATCTTGTACATAAATGTTCACAGCACCATTGTTCACAGTAGCCAAAAGGTGAAAACAACCCCCAAACCCATGAACAGATGAGTGGAGCAGCCAATTGTGGTCTAGCCCTACGATGGGCTATTATTCAGCTGTGAAAAGGAACGAAGCACTGATACGGGTGTGACATGGCGAGCCTGGAGCACATCAAGATGCGAGTCACAAGGAAACCACCATCTGTGATTCCGTGTGAAATGTCAGGAATAGGAAAATTCCTAGGGACAGAACGTAGACTGGTGGTGGCCGGGACCTAGCGGAGGGAGAATGGGGTGACACCTAAAGGACAGGGGTTTCTTTTGGGGGTGATGACAATGTCCTGGAATTACATACGGGCGATGGTTGCACACCCTTGTGAATATACTAAAACTGCCAAACTGTGCACTTTAGAATTTGTAGTGAATCTTAGAGTGAATGAGTTATATTTCAGTATTTTTAAAAAGCAGAGAAGGGCTGCGAAATGGGGCTTTCCAACCTTCGGGGATCTCGTCACTGAGAGTCCTGAAAAGCACACCCAGTGTCATCCCTCTTCCACCTTCTAGCCTCTCAAAGCCGATGACCGCGGCCCCTTCTTCCAGCTCTTGCTGGGGCGATCCCCGTGGCCTGGGCTGCCCGGGCGGCGCTGGACGCTTGGAGCACAGTAAACGCTCCGTAACGACAGGCGTGTTCGCGTCAGCAGGCAGGTCTGAGATGGCCGCCTCTCTGCTGCTCTGAAGCTCATCCAAAGCCTTCCGCCCTTCAAGACCAGCCCTTGCCCAGCTGGTGTGGCTCAGTGGTTGAACATTGACCTCTGAACCAGGAGGTCAGGGTTCGATTCCCGGTCAGGGCACATGGCTGGGTTGCAGGCTCGATCCCCAGTGGGGGGCATGATGGAGGCAGCTGATCAATGATTCTCTTTCATCATTGATGTTTTTCTCTCTCTCCCTCTCCCTTCCTCTCTGAAATCAATAAAAATATATTTAAAGAAACACACACAAACAAAACCCCCAGCCGTGGCTAGACCCTCTCGCTTTAAATGGATAGCCTTGTCATGAGAGGGAACACAGAGGGCACTGCCAGGTACAGCTGGGCAGGTTGCTCACTGTGCAAGCAGCATCTATTGAGCATTTACTGGATGCCAGAAACTCTGCCGAGCACTTGACCTACAATTACCTTCGTCTCATCCTCACACTCACCCTTTGGTGAGAGCCATCGTCCTCCGTTGAGGAAGGCAGGAGCCTGGGAAAGTTCAGTGATTCCCTACATGCACTCTCCTTTTACAGCGGCCTTGGGAAGGATGCCCTGTTCCTCCCCGGGCAGGCCCTGTCTGACCACTGGCTGGGGCCAGGAGTTCCTACCCCAGGTCTCCCCACACCCACCGGGCCTGTGGCCTGCCTGTCGCTGGGCTTCAGCTTTCAGAAGCACCCTGGTCAGACCCTGGGGCCCGGGGTCAACAGAACCTGGCCGGTTGTGTAATCTCTCTGGGCATCAATGTTCTCCTCTGTGAAGTGGGCAGTAGCGATATCCTTCTGGAATTGCTGTGAGAATTAACGCCTGCAGAGAAACCTCTTGTCCATGTGCATCTTCAGAGCCACGTGCTGGT
>NW_005871083.1:1196076-1203268 GCF_000147115.1 Myotis lucifugus | reverse complement strand
TTTCTGAACTGATGAGTGAATGAGTGCAGCTTAGTGCCAACGACAGCAGGAAGGGCCCCTGGAAATCACCAGATGCCTCAGACGTGGCCACAGCCCCCAGATGTCCCCTCCCGGGCAGAGGTCGGTTCTCCATGGGTGGTCCTGCACCGGCGTGGATCAGCACCAAGTCCAGAAGGCCCGTCTGGGGTCGGGGAGCCCTGGCCTCTCCCGTTTCAGGCTTGCTGGCAGCGCGGCCCTCCCCACCTGGCCCTGTCCATCTTGCCGCGGTGGCTGCGGCTTGCCTTTCACATGGAGAGGGGCACCTTCTCCATCTGCACAGCCTCCCCTGACTTTCCCCTCCGGCTCTCAAGTTACATTCCATTCACAAAAAACAAGCTAGATCTTAAGATGTGTGAGCACATTAGAAGGAAAAAAGTGAGGTGGAAAAATGTGCTCAGAGAAGGAGCGCGCTGGGATTGGGGCACAGGAAATGCTACCCCGCTTTCCCCACCCCCCACACGCCAGCTGGAGAGCCTTCCATCTGCTGCGTGGGCTTCCAGGCTCAGAGCGCCCGCTCTGCAGAGGGCGGGGGCTGAGCCAGGGAGGCAGAGAAAGTCAGAGGGGAGACCCTAGTTACTAACCACCATTCTTCCCTTCGACCAGGGCTGCTGAAGTGCTGGGCAGGCTGTTCCCTCGGTGGAAGGGCCTGGCTCCGGCCAGCCAGCCCTGTGCCCTGCTGGGGGGCTCTGTCGCCCAGCCGGGGCATCTGTCGATATACATACAAAGGCACAATGCCCGGCCTTGTGTCTCAGGGGTTGACATATGAACCAGGTTTGATTCCTGGTCAGGGCACATGCCCGGGTTATAGGCTCGCTCCCCAGTAGGGGGTGTGCAGGAGGCAGCCGATCCATGATTCTCTCTCATCATTGATGTTTCTATCTCTCTCTCTCCCTCTCCCTGCCTCTCTGAAATCAATTTAATATATATATATATTAAAAGGCACTGCATGGGCTGGTGGTCCTGGCTCCCATATCTTTACTTCTAATATGCTTTAAGCATGAGTTTGCTGAGTGTGACCCCTTGCTCTGAGACACCTCATGGCTTCCCACTGACCTACAGGATAAAATAATAATAATAATAATAATAATAATCACATTTCCTGGCCAGTCACTGGGCCCAGGCTGTGCTAAGGAATTTTGTGTGCAATGCCTCTTCCTCCATCACACACAACCTATATTATGAAGCGTAATGTCGATAGAAAATACACATACGCTGTTTAACAAATCACAAGTCATTTTAACCCTCACAGAAGCCCCATGAGGTAGCAGCGCTCTTACCATCCCATTTTCTAGGTGAGGAAACTGAAATGCAGAGAGGGAAAATTGCAGGCCTGAGATCAGAGTGTGTGGTAGAGGTAGGATTTGAACCCAGGCCTCTGGGTGCATAAACCCACAGGGATCCTGTGCTGCCGCATCTCAGGGAGTCCTCACAGCAACCCTGCCAGGGACTTCTCTCATTGGCCCGGTTTTCCAGATGGGACACTGAGGTCAGAGGGATCCACCACGTGTCCAGGGCTTCAGTGGAGGAGGCCGAATTTATACCATGCACTGTGCCCGTGCACATAGTAGGTGCTAAATACATGCCTGCTTGAGTGAGCATTGTGGGTGCATCAGGCACACCAGTGGCCCTGCCACTCTCCAGGTGGTTTTGTGAGAAGCAGGTAGGACACCATCCCCGGTGAGGTCCGGTCAGACACTTAGCCTGATTGGGTGCCCCTCACCCTTCCATTGCTGCCCCCACCTTTGCCCAGGCCTCAGAGAGGCTTGTTTGGGGCAGCTCCAAGGCTGATGGCTTTGCCTCCCACTGGATGGCCACTCGTAGGAGTAGGAGCCTCGCCTGGCACACCCCTTCACCCCCACCACACTTTGCACACAGTAGGACTGAAATGGGATGGCATTCCAAACAGTGTGGTAGTTTCCCTGAAGAGCCAGCGCTCAGATCCCACTCCCCGGCCTTGCCACCGTGAGAAAATTATTTCGCTGCTTGAGACCTCGCCTTCTTCACCGCAACATGGGATGAACACCTTGCCCTCAAGTTGGTTGTGTGGCTTCAACCGCCTACTCTTCATAACATGCCTGGGAGTGTGTTGGCGCACAGTGGGTGTGTAATAGCGCTCTCTCTCCGTCTTCACACCGGCAGTGGCAGAGCTGGAGCGCAGACAGATCTGGCTGCTTAAACAAAACCAGGGACTGCTTTTCACATTGAATCCTTATCCCCGTGGCCCCACAAGGCTTATTCCTGTTCTGGTCCTTCCCCCCCTCACCCCCCCTGCATCTGTCAGTATCATAAATACTTGCAAGGGGAAGAAAAAAGTTCCCCCAGACTTGACGTCAACACAAACAGCCCTAATTGGTCCTGGAGCCTCATAATTCTCGGATTGTCTTGACCATGTGTATCTAGGAAATTCACAGCAGCAAAGGTGAAGGGTGTTTTCATTCGTAAATTGAAGTGGAGGCTTTGTCTTCAGCTGAAATTGGGCTCCAACCCCTCGCCTTGGGGCACTTTTTCTATGTGTGCGCAGAAATCTGACTTATCACTTTTTTTAGGGGAAGGAGAAAATGCATGAATATTTAATTATTCTGCTGCCAGGAGGGGAGTGTTGGGAGCTAAATGAATAAAGGGCTGGATTTTTCTTTTCAAAGGCCAAGGCGGGATCCCATCTAGCCCTGAGGATTTCTCCCTGTCCTCACTTTAGGTCCGCAGACTGCCATGTTCCCGCTACGCCGGCACCTCTCGTTTAGGAAACAATCAGCTGTAGGCGAGTCTGGGTGTTTTCCAGTCGGTTCTTCTGGGCTCCTTGGCATATTTTGCTTTCCTTACAACAAGCATAGAAGAAGGGGTGGGGGAGGGTGGGGAGAAGGGAGGTAAGGTCCAAGCACGTCTTTGGCTGGAGCATTGCTGGCTGAGGGGGACGGGGGCGGGGAAGGGGGGGGCGGGGAGCTGTGGCTGACAAGGCTAGAACATTCTACAATGTGGAAGCCAAAAAATTCCAAAAGAAACATTCTGTAGCTTCCAGTCTGCAAGGGGAGGAAGAGGATTTCCTCTTTGGGCAGTTCTGGGGGCTCCGGGGAGGGCCCCCATCAATGATGACCAGCACCGAGGGGCGGGGTCAAGGGAGGGGGACAGGAAGCAGGGTCAAGAGTCTGGGCAGGACCAAATTTGGAGAAACTACGGGCTAGGAAGTCCAGCGCCGGCGGAACAGGACTCTGTAAGGCAGAGCGTTCTCTGCCGTCGGTGACCTTGGAGAGAGCTGCCTCTGCTTCTCAGTGGGTAAACGGAGGCACCACAGTGCCAGGGGAGCTGCATGTCACAGGGAACGACCGCAAGGACCACCTGCTGAGCACCTACTGTGCACCGCAGAGTTCCAACATGGTCCCTGCATCCTCAGCTCACCGCGCAAGGGGCAGGCCTTTAGGCTCAGAAGGCAGATGTGGAAACTGAGGCTCAGAGAGTTGAACAGTCTGGCCCAGGCTCCAATAAATATTTTTGTGATACTACTATCAATTTCTCAACAACAATGGTATACCAACCATAAAGGCATTGTATGTAAACTACTGGACACAAAATAATGGGGATTTCAAATGTGAATAACAACCGTTAGGAGTAATTGAGACAGTTTGGATTACACTGATTTTGTTAGATCGAGTCCCTTTGTCGCCATCTATTACAAAACTGACGTACTTGATGTGTGAACAGCCCATCTTTAGCATCAGTAAAGCTATAATAAAAATACAAAGTGTTTTTTTAACATATTTTTATTGATTTCAGGGAGGAAAGGAGAGGGAGAGAGAGATAGGAACATCAATGATGAGAGAGAATCATTGATCGGTTGCCTCCTGCACACCCCACATTGGGGACCGAGCCTGCAACCCAGGCATGTGCCCTTGACTGGAATCGAACCTGGGACCCTTCAGTCTGAAGGCCGATCCTCTATCCACTGAGCCAAACCAGCTACGGCCAAAGTGTTTTTTAAATAATAAAAATGTCCAGTGGTAACAGCACCCCCTTGGATGTGGCACCTTGTACAATGCGCAGCCTAAACAACCGAACAGAGCGGCCCTGAGGAGTAAGCGGGGTTGAGCTAGGGGCTGCCTTTCCAGAGCCTGGGTACCACTCGGGCGCATCCCCTGGCTTCACTGGCTGTGAGTTAGCCCCACCCCAGCGTCTAACCACTAATGACAGAGGGCACTGATGTCAGAAAGGAAGGAATAGAAGGAATACAGGAGGTTGGGCTTATATACACTTGGTGGCACTTTCCCCTCGGTGCTGGCACCAAGCCTGGCACCCAGAGGGCACTCAGTAATGCAGATTGAATGAATGCTAAGGCCATGCTCCCAGCCTCACTCCTTGTCTGCATCCCATGCAGTGCTGAGGTCAGCGATGGTGGCAGATGGAGGGGCCCCAATCCAACACCTCACTGAGCCAGGCGACAGGCGCTGGTTCCCACAGGCCCTGAGACACAATGAACCATGTGAAAGCCACTGGCCAGAACCCCTGGTAATCGGGGACAATGCTTGGCCTTCGGTCCTGAAGGACATCTCGGGGTCTCCGGAGGCTGGAGCAGTCCTTCCCAATGCCCTGGCCTTCTGCCTGCGGGCCGAGGGTGGGCCCACCTGGCGACTCCTTCCTTCCAGCTGCCGGCTCCCGGAGTTCCGGCCACACCTTTCCTGTGGCCGCCCCTTCTCTTCCCGGCCCCCACCCTGCTGGCCGGCTGCTCCGTGTTCTGTCTGCCACCACTCCCAGCCTTTCAGGGCTGCTCCCTGGGGCGTGGGGCTGAGAGCCTCAGCCCGTTAAGAGGTGACAGAGCTGGGAGGTAGGATCGGGATGATGCCATCTTGGGCTTTGTGCACCTGACTCAATTGTCATGTTAGGTGGGGGGTGGCTTTTGAGACACTGGTGCTCATCTGTGTAATAGCCAGTATGTGGGCGCCCTCCAAACTTACTCATTCAGGCTTTGCTGAGCAGTCCTCGGACAGGCACGTGCCAGTATCCCCATCTCACAGATGGGAAAACTGAGGCTCTGAGGGGTTTGAGTGACTCAACGAGGTCACAGAACTAAGTTTATGGGAGGTTGGAGGGAGAAGTGGGAACAAGGTTTAAGGCCAGGCATATCTGCCTCCAAATACGAAGGGTGTAAGCACTCCAATCCTGTCTTATGGAGGCGCTGCAAATCCCAAGACTCAGCGGGCCTCAGCCGCTCACTCAGGCTGCACCTGTGGTTCTCACACCTGGTAGAGATGCCCGGGACCTTGTTGGAATCAGAAAGAACAACCCCCGCCCCCATCCCTTTCCCTTACCAACTCCTGGCTCCAGCAACATCCAACAAAACACCCGAACAGGCCAGAAAGTCAAGTGGACTTGGCCCAAGCAGTGTTTCTTGTGGGAGAGACCAGAAGCAGTTGTGTGGCTTCCTTCTAAAGTTTTTCCAGGACAGACCCTGGTGTGTGTGTGCGTGTGCATGTGCGTGTATGTATGAGTGTGTGAGTGTGTACCACCTACGCCTGGTGGACAGAGGGCTCCTCGGGGCCTGGCAGTCAGAGAGAAGATGCAGGCAGGGGCAGAAGGAGAAGGGAGAGGGAGGCAGGGACCACAGTCAAGTCACAAGACCAGGGGTGGTTAGTGAGTAACCCGAGTAAAAGGCAAAGGTTGAGAAGGGATGGCTAGGCTACTCGTGGGGGGGGGGGGTGCTGTGTGTGTCTCCAGGCTCTGGGGGTATATCTGCACCCCCACCCCCACCCCCAGCAAAGCCCTGTCAGTAGGCACCACTGGGCTGCCGAGGAAAAAGCCCTTACCTAGGGGTCAGGAGAGCCGGATCTCGGCCTCAGCCGTGTCCGTTGTGAGCAGTCATGTTCCTGGACAGATGCATCACCACTCGGACCCTCAGTCTCTTCATCTGGAAAGTGAGCGCCACAGAGTTTCTACCTCACAGGGGCGTTGCGAGGAGTGGATAAGCTATCGCTGTGAAACCGAGTGCTTCTTGGTGCTTACACGTATTAGAAGAAAAGGGGAAAGACTCAGGCCACCCCAAAAGGTCAGTTGGAGGGTTGAGGGAAAGAATCCTCCATTTCCTCCAGGGCCTGCCCTCAGTTTGGACCTACTTCCTGTCCCAAACTGGCTGCTCAGGCCTGCCCTCATTTAACCCCTCTGCTGCTCAGCTGCTTTGCCAGGGCCTGACCTGGCTGAGTTGGTTGAATTGGCCTCAGCCTACATTTTAAAGCAAAATAAACCTCTCCCTGCAGGACCCCATGGGACAGTCCCTCTCCTCACCCCTGCACACGGCCACAGCTGCCCGTGCACCCCCCTTCCAGTTGCTCCAATTTCATGGTGCTCTAACACTCAAGGTCAATGGGTCACCAGTGTGGCTCTTCCATTCCCTCTCTATCCACAAGCTCCAGCTAAGGAGGCAGCTTGGGGCCACCAAGCGGAACTAGAAGCAGCACTTCTGAGACCCCTTTGGAGCTCCTCTTGCCCTGGCCAGGTTCTGCCACCAACTTGCTGTGCGAGCTCTAGATGCCCAATCTCCTTGACTGTGGAGCAGGTTGGGTGACCAGAAACATCCTTCCAGCATTGCTTCTCACAAAGTCTGATGGCCAGGGTGGCACTTTTCTCCACCTCAGTCCACCTAGAAAAGTCTCAGGGAAGGATTTTGATTGGTCCAGGGTAGGCCACACGCCCATCTCTGCACCAATCACAGTGGCTAGGAGAATGGTAAATTGTGATTGGCCAGACCTGAGTCACATGCTTTTCCCTGTTGCCAAGGGGCAAGAATAAAATACTGTGCTAGGCACCTGTCCCAGGAACCTTAGGTTCTGGGCTGGGAGAAGCCCATTCCCTGAGGTCAGGGATGCAGTTCCATGGGCAGAGAGTGCGGGTGCAGGGCAAACCCAACAGGCAGACAAATGTGCACACTTAGGGGAAGTCCAGGGGGGATGGGAACAGGGTGGAAGGGGGTCGTGTGAGCAGGGCCCTGCAAGGGGAGTACATCGGGACCCCCACCCCTTTCTGCCATGTGTCCAAGGGAAGGGGATGTAGTGATACCCCATGTGGTTCCAGTGCAGCAGGCCAGGCAGTCCTGCTGCCCCGGCCTCCCTTCTCTGCCGCCAGAGCACACATTGCAAACATCTGCCCAGCGGCTGCTGGGGGTCGCTCTCTT
>NW_005871083.1:1184874-1193051 GCF_000147115.1 Myotis lucifugus | reverse complement strand
CACCAACAGCCCAGGAACAAACCGAGCCCCCGGGGGTGGGCACCCCGCTGGGGCCCCCGGGTTGGGGGCTCCTTCCCCCGCCCCCCCCCCCCCCCCCGCCAGGAGCTGTTGTCAATAGGAACCCACAGGCCTTCTTCCCAGGGCGGCTCTGGGACTAACGGAGATCATCAGTGTGGATCTGACTGTGCACATTTCCTGCGGCTGCTGTAACACATTGCCACAATTTCATGGCTGGAAACAACACGATGTATTTATTATCTCGTAGCTCTGGAAGTCAGAAGCCCTAAAATGCAGGTGTCGGTGGGGCTGCAGAGGAGACTGCTTCTCCTCTTTTCCCATTTTCTAGAGGCTTCCCCCATTGCTTGGCTCATGGCTTCCTCCATCTTCAAAGCCAGCCAGGTAGCCTGCCCCCCCCCCCTCCGACCCTCCCGCCTCCCTCCTATAAGGATCCTTGTGATGACTGGCGCGCTGAGTAAGCCAGGAGCATCTCCCATCTCAAGAACCTCACTTGGATCACGTCTGCGAAGTCCCTTTGCCATGTGCGGTCACATACTCACAGGATTCAGGGGTTTGGTCATGGACATCTTTGGAGCCATTGTTCTGCCGCCGACAGTGACGACAGTTAACGTGCGTTGATCCCTTCTGACCTGCCAGGCACTGTGCTTTGGTACCAGGCCGCATGGCCACTCACAGGGACACCGAGTTCCTATTTCATCGGGGGGCACAGAGACCCCGAGGTCGTGGTGGCAGAGGCAGGACCAGGACCGAGGTGGGCCTGGCTGTCTTGGCCACACGGCGCACATCTTCCCTGTGGGAGCAGCCGGGAGCGTCCGGGACCCAGGAGGTGTCAACCAACATGAGAGTCGGAGGAGCTGTCAGAAGCGATCATGATTTACACTAAATAAGCTGGACCGACAGCCAGAGCAGAGGCAGCGAGAGGACTGAGGGTCTTCCAGGAGGCGGGACGGCAAGACCAAGGCCCCATCAGGACAGGAGCATTAGGGGAAGAGAGGGGCCTTGCTGAGGAGAAGGGTCCCAGGGCTGGAGAGGCCTGCGAGCCTTGAGTGCCGAACTTCAGTGTGTCGACTCGGATCCTTAGGCCCCGGGAGCCAGAGGAGGTGTGTGAGCAGAGGCGGCACATGAGGAAGAGGTATGTTAGGAAGGCTGTCCCTCACAGGCTGACATGCCATGGTCCTCACCCAGGGCAGCCTTCTGTCCCCCGCTCAGGGCACAGGGCATTCCTGGGAGCCACCTGGCCCAGGCCCTTTGGAAAGCACAGGGCCACCGGCACCTCCTTCCTGTGCCCGGGGACCCCTTGGCGGCCGGAAGCAATGCATTGTAATGCTGGCCTCCAGAATTTCCTGCAGCGACCCAGGGGCGGACAGGTCTCTGTGAAAACCCTTCCCCAGAGCCCTGCGCTGCCTGGCCAGGCTCAGGCTCAGGAGGCAGTAGGAGGGGTATTTGTTCAAAGCAAATGGGGCCTTGGGGAGAGAGCCTCACAGGGAGTGGATATGCTCTGCGTGTTGGGCCATGGGGCCTCTGGAGCCCTGTCAACCGGCCCCCGGCTCTGGGTATGGGGCACCTCCCAGCATCCTCTGCAGTGAGTGGGTGCTGAGCTGGGCTCTGACCTGGAGGTGGGCTGCCTCCTCCTGACCCAGCTGGCCGTCAGCTCCTCTGCTCTTTGCATCCTGCAGAAATGATATCTGGGATGTCAGGGACTTTAATGGGGACCGCGTGCCCTTCCTCACCAGGAGGACCCCTGTGCCCGTCGCCCCCTACGCCCACCTCCCATGGGCTGGGGCCACAGCTCCGGCACTGAGGGTGTGTGGGAGTGAACTGTGAAAGGTCACCAGGACTATCCTGCCTTGGCCTCTACCCTGACAGCCAGATCTTGTTGCTCCCGGCTGAGGCAGAGACGCACGGCAGCCAAAACAGAATTTTATAGACAGTGTGCACCCCCCGTGCCTTGCAGACAGGGGCCTCAGCAAATGGCTGTCAGGGGACAGTGGGGGAGGGACGATATCCTGCTGCCCCCCTAACCTGCTATGCCCCCTCCCCCAGAAAACTCTGTGGCTCGAGTCACAATACCCCAGGGGCACAACCTGCCCCGCTTCCTCCTCCAAGACCCAGCCAAGGCCACAGAGCATTTCCTGTCACCAAACTCCCAAGGCCAGTTCCTGTTCTCTGTGGCCTGGATCCAGATGGGACCCCACTTATTGTGACGAGGAACTCGATGAGGGGTTAGGGTGGTGACCAGGGCTGGGGCAAGTCTGAGGACAACGGGAAGAAAGTCCTCCGAGCCCCCAAGCCTGGTCCCTCTGTCCCACCACCTGGAACTCCGAGTCCTTGCTCTGTCCATCCACACCGGCTGGGGAGCCTGTGACGTGAGCTGCTAGTCAGATGCTCATTGCTGCAGAGCCACGGACAGACCGGGATGTTCCTGTCCGCCCACAGAAAGCCTCTGAGTTCTGCGGGATTCCTGCAGCCACAGCAAAACATGGGGGAAACCAGACAGCGAGTTGGAAGTCTGGCTGCCTGACCTTGAGCGAGGGGCATGCCCCCACATGGCCTCACGTAGAAAGTGTCCCTTCCCCCAGAGGTGACACTGGGCAGCAGTGGTCTCCCCTCAGTCCAGGTGTAAGGAGGATAGGGCATCCATGGCTGTGCTTTCCATTGCCAGGGAAATCAACACCTCCCTGGCCCACAGATCACTGATCACCTTGGTGACCACTGGACAGTCAAGGAAAAGGAGAACCCTACTAACTGAGCACTCACTATGTGCAGACCTGTGCCGGGCCACTAGACCAGGCATCTTATTTGGCTCTCACCGGCCTGGGAGGCAGGTACTGTTATGCCACATTCCAGATGAAACACCCCAACTCTGAGAAGGGGCAAGGCTCATCTGAGGTCGCCCAGCTGGTCAGGTGGAAACGGGCTGGAAGCAGAGACATCTATCTTCACCTTCTTTGAGGGCTCTGTGGGTCCCTCTCCTCAGTGTAGCACAGTGCTGCCCTCCGGAAGATTCTAGAAAAAAAAAGCTAAGCAACAAATGAAATGGTTTCCAGTTGCGGCCATGCCATCTGGGGAACCTCTCCTGGGCAATCAGGGAGTACCTCTCGGAAGAGGCGACGTTCTCCTCTACACCATGCTGAGCCCTGAGGACAAGACAGAGCTTTGCAATGAAAGAGGAGAAGCACTCCTGGAGCCACTGGGACTAAGGCTGTGCCAGAGGCAGAAGTGGCCTGCCCGCCTGGAGGGCAGGGCGTGCGGAAGGGGAGGGCAGACCCTGGGCTTCCAGGGCAGGAAAGCCAAGTGTGCTCTGTCTGAGCCCACCCCATGCAGGGTGCTCTGGGAGAGACAAAGACGGCCCAAACCAGGTTTCCTGCCTTTGAGGAAATTCCAATTAGATGTGAGGTGAGATGCAGAGGCGTGATAAGGTGACTAACAATGGCAGGCAGGGACGAAAGTGATCAGGACCAGACGGTGAGGGTGTGAGAGCCCAGAGGTGGGCGGGCCCTGCGCGGACTGGGATAGCCAAGACTTACTTCGGGCCGCAGGTCTGGGCATGGTGGGGGTGAGGAAGGGAGGGACGGTGTGGCCAGCACCCTGACAAGAGGGGGTATCTAGGCTGTTGTATGAGTTTCTAATGGTTGCTGTAACAAACGACCCAAATGTGTTGGCTTAAAACATCACAGATGTCTTCTGCAGTTCAGAATTCTGACACAGATCTACCTGGGCCAAAATCGAGGTGTTAGCAGGTCTGCGATCCTTCTGGAGGCTTTAGGGGGAAATCTGTATCCTTGCTTTTTTCCAGCTTCTAGAGTTTGCCCACATTCCTTGGCTTATGGCCCCTTCTTCCATCCTCAAAGCCCACAGTGTTAGCAATTTCAGATCTTTCTCTCTGATCCTGACTTTTCTGTCTTCTTCTTCGAAGGGCCTTGTGATTACAATTGGAGTCGCCCATGTCACCCAAGACAGTCTTCCCATCTCAAGATCCTTCCCTTAATCTATCTGTACAGTCCCTTTTGTCATCTAGGGTCCCATATTCACAGGTTCCGGGGAATAGGACATGGGCCCTGTTGGGGGTTGCTATTCAGCTAACCACAGATGGATGTTAAGGTTGATCTTTTGAGCTGGGAATCCAGGACCCTGGAGTCAGGGTGGGTGACGAGGAAAGCTGCTGCCTACGGGGCCTGGACGGGGCCCAGGATCCAGAGAATCACCATAGGATGTGACTGTGACCCAGCCAACTCAGACAGATGTGGTGAGATGGGAACATGGAAGCCCCAGGCTTTGGAATGAGAAACCCTGGCTTGGTCCCTCGCCAGCTGTGTGACCTGGGACAGGTCACTCTACCTTTCCGAGCTTCACTCTCTGCAAGTGAAGGGTGGCGGCATGAGAGGCCCACCTTTGAGGGCTTGGGAGGGTCAATGGGATCACATAAATCGCGTGCTGCAGTGCCCAACACAAAGTAGATGCCCAGCCTGTGCTGGCAACTGGCCATAGGGGCCCCCTAAACTGAGCCCCCGGGAGATGATACCACCTGGGGTGAGACGATCCACCCCAGGACCATCTCAGAAGGTGAGAAAGGAAAGCGTGTCCCAAGATGCATAACTCCGGGGACAGCAAAGAGACAAGAGAACTCACTGTGGCATAGAGTAGGTACAGGATGGATGTGTGGAATGAATGAACAAGGGGGGTGGGGGAACCAGCAGGAGGACCTGGGTCCTGTGCAGGGGAGGGCCTCTGTCCAGGGTTGGGAGGCGGGGGGCAGAGGCCTGGAGCTTGGCTGAGGCCCCTGCTCTCCCAGAGGCGCCTCTTTCACTGTAAAGTCCTTTAATCTGATGAATGGTTGGGAGCTGGCTGTGAACCAAGCTGAGGCTGCTCTGAGGAGGGGCAGCCACAGGGCCCGCAGGCCGGGGCAGTGGTCACTGGATGAATGGGGGCCTCCTGCCCAGAGGCTGCTGTCCAGGGGACAGTCCCAGGTGTGTACTGGCTGGTATTCCTGGCAGGTGGCCACAGGTCCAGGGCCACGATGTCCCCTGAACCACCAGGAGCTGTGTGACTAAACTCAGAGACAGTGGGTGCAGAAAGAGATGATGACCAGAGAGTGGGCTGCCCCCACCTGGAGACTCCCAGCATCCTGGGTGGACACAGGCCTGATTCTCGCCACATGCTACCGTGTCCCTGGAGAAGCCACGACTCACATCTAAGAGATGTTTGCAGTTACTGAGCACCTACTATGTGCCAGACCTGTGCTAAGGCTGGAGGGAGCCATTGTACCCTGGGCGTTATGACCACATGCCAAGAGCCAGGGTGCCTGGGTGTCAGTCCTGCCTCTGTCATGTACTAGTAGTGTGACCCTTAACCTCTCTGTGCCTCAGTTTCCCTATTGGTCAAGTGAAGCTAGACTAGTACCCACCTCATAGGGTTGTGATGATGATTAAATGAGTCAATCCATGTAAAGCCCTTAGTGCTGACTGTGTGTGCACCAAGGACCTTCTAGAAGAGTGGACCAAGGGCCGTGCCCTCACCAGCCCTCACCGAGGTGTGTGTGCCGAGTCTCTCCTCCCAGCTCACGGGCTTAGCTCAGTTTCGTCCGACCCACACCTGTTAAGTCAGGGGTCCTGGGACCGGTGATGAGAGAGAGGCCGGAGAGGAGACGTGGCCCTGGGCCTTTGGTAGGAGAGATGGACTGCCACACAGGGACAATGGGATGGAGAATGGATTGAGATTGAATTCCCTAATGGTGGTCTCAGAAGTGCTTCCGGATGAGCTGTCAGCATCCAGGCGCTTGATGGAAATGCTGCATCTCAGACCCCACCCCCCCACCCCCGAACCCCCTGGCCTCTCAACAAGGCCTCGCAGCTTGTCTGAGAAGCGCGGTGTAGACATGGATGCAGGAAGCAAAGCTGAGGGGCCCAGTTGGCTGGGGTGTCTGGGGAGACTTCGGGAAGGGGTGTGTGTGCAGCTGCGCTGTACGAGGTGACCTGACCCTGGAGAGGCAGACAGCAGGAGGCTGACTTCGTTGTGGTGATGGGGACAGCGGTTCCCAGGGCTGCGCCAGGAGCAGGCAGATGGGGGCTGTGTGGATCCAGGACACCACGGCCTGGGCCAGACCAAGGGGATGGGCTGCCTCCATCCTCAATAATTCTAACACTTAGACTGCTCAGCTGGCTTCGCGTTTCAACTCATTTACTGTGCCGGTTACCTGGTGCGGGAGGCGTGACCCTGACTCCACAAAGGTGGAATAACTCGCCCGACATATCCCTCCATTTCTGAATGGTTGAGCCAGGATTTAATCCCAGGTATCTTGGCTCCAGGGCCCTTGCTTGTGGCCAGTGTCCACATTGCCTCTCTGGGGCACTAGGGAGCCACCGATGGTTTGAGGACGGGGGAATGATGTGAGCAAAATGGCGTTCTGGAAAGCATTCTGACGGGTTGGTTGGGGAAACTGCTGTGTGTGGGGGGTGAGGTGAGAGAAGGGGGTGAGAAGGGCAGAGGGAGAGGCTTCTATGGGAGACTGCCCCCCGCCCCCCTCTCCCGGCAGGAAGAGGTGTGATGGCCTCTGGGAGGCGTCAGAGAGGCTGAGACGCAGCCAGGAAGGAGGTCTCAGGAGAATTCCGAGAAAGAGGACCAGGTGTGCCCACAGCCACGGAGGCCCAGGACCAAGAGGCCAAGGGCTGGGGCTGCGGGAGAGGTTTGACCGCCTGGGGACAGAGGCCTGCTGGGAGCAGTGAGCAAGGTTTCCCTGGCTTGTTTTTCCTACATTTTTTCTTACCTCCTCTTTCCCTGGGAATGAAAGCAGACGTGGAGTCCCTGGGAGCTCCGTGCTGACCCCGCGGCCATGAGAGCCAAGCCAGGAGGAAGGGGACCCCCGTCAGCCCACATCCTGTTTCCCCGCTGGGCCCAGGCTCTCAGCACAGGCCCCCAGGGACATCCCCGGCCTCCCCTCCCCTCAGAGACTTGGGGAGAGAACCTCACTCGGCAAAGGTCAAAGGCATATCTGCCCGTGGCGTGTGTCCCCGGGGAGCCGGCTTGCTCACCTAGCCCCGTGGGCTCTGAAGTTGGCCAGCCTGGACTGGCAGCTGACCTTGGGCGGGTTTCTTAGCCTCTCCTGGTTTCCTTCTTTGTAAACATGAGGAGATTAGTTATAATAAATGTTCAAAGACTCCCATCGGATGGGATTGTTCTGAAGATTTCTTGAAGATCATGAATCTGTAGGTCAGAGTAGTGCTACGAACAGGCTCATTCCCATGTTTCCTGGCAGGGCTGCGTCTAAGAGACAGGGGAGCCCTGGCCGGTTGGGCTCAGTGGGTAGAGTGTTGGCCTGGGGACTAAAAAGTCCCGGGCTCGATTCCGGTCAAGGGCACATGCCTGGGATGCAGGCTTGATCCCCAGTAGGGGGCATGCAGGAAGCAGCCCATCAATGATTCTCTCTCATCATTAATTTCTCTCTCTCTCTCTCTCTCTCTCTCTCTCTCTCTCTCTCTCTCTCTCCTCTCCCTTCCTCTCTGAAATCAATAAAAATATATATTTTTTAAAAAGTCTTAAGAGACAGGGGAGATCATAATGATAAAGCCAACCATTCATGGTTTAGCAAATGATTGTTGAGCACCTACGATGTGCCAGGCCTGGGGGAGAGACCTACGCCTGGGAATAACCAGACAAAACTAAGCATCTCCAACTTTTATTCCGGGGGTTGTGTGCCCTGCCCTGTGCTTAGTGCTTCCACGTACCAGCTCATTAACCTTCACAGAAACCCTACAAGGAGGGCACTATTGTTACCGGGTTGTCTCCTCCCCTCTTTGACAATTGAGGCAAAATCCGTATCATGTAAAATTTAGCATTTTAACCATTTTAAAGTGTACAGTTCAGTGACATTTAGTACATTCAAAGGTTGTGCAGCCATCACCTGAATCTAATTCCAGAACATTTCGTCACCCCAAAAGGAGACCTTACACCCACTAGCAGGCACTCCCCAGCCCCCGACACCCCACTAATCTTCTTTCTGTCTCTATGATGTATCTATCTTGGACATTTTATATAATGGAATCCTGCCCTTTGTGGCCTTTTGTGTCTGGCTTCTCTTAGCATGGTGTTTTGTGTGTGTTTTTCTTGTGTGTTTTTAAAAATCTTTATTGTTGAAAGAATTACATATGTCCCCCTTTTCTCCC
>NW_005871083.1:1180614-1182723 GCF_000147115.1 Myotis lucifugus | reverse complement strand
GGCCGCCTGCTCCCTTTCCCAGGCAGCTGCCTGGCTTTCTTCTTTGACACCTTTGGGATGAACTCCCCTGGGTTTTGGGCCCTAAGCCTGGGGGGAGACCGCTGCCTCCTGCCCCCATGCAGCCACCCTCTGTGCCTGGGGCTCTATGGGAGAGGAGGAGGTAGAGGGCTGCCCCCCACCCCTGTGCCTGCCTCTGTCCCAGCCCCCTACCTCCCACAAGCCTCCCTACCCCCACCCCCACTATTCCCCTCCTCCATCTGCACTTCTTGGCCCCTGTTTGAATGAGCTGCTAATGAGGCCCTAACAGCTTTGAGGCCACACCCCTGAGGTAGAGCCCCCAGGACAACACTGGCCTTAGCTGCATGTCCAGAGGAGCCACCTGTGAATCTGCCAAGAAGACAGGCAGTCCCGGCCAGGGGTGGCCTTGGATCCACCAGTTCCCAGTCACTACATGCTTCCAGGTTCAAGGTCATCATCTCCAGTGGAGGTGAGAGGCCTGGCCTACAGGGCAGCTAGGAAGGCCGAGACCACAGACAGGGCCCAGGGCCACCCAGACATCAATAAACATCAGCTCACCCTGGCCCACCAACCACCCTGAGTAGCAAAGGGGGTGCTCTGCCAGGAAGGACTGCCCCTGATGTAGGACAAGCCTGGGCTCAAGATTTGCCCAGGGGTTCCTCACAGAACGTTCTTCCAGCTGGGACTTGAGAAAACCAGCACGTGTGTCCGAGGCTCCTGAGATTCCCTCGCGCGGAGGTAGTTCCCACGGCTCTTTGCTTGTTCGCTGAGGCCAGTGTGGGGAAGGTACTCGGCCTGGCAGAAGGACAGGTGGCAGGCAGGGCTGGCTGCCTGCCTGGAGGAGGGGGCCCGTTAGGGGTGGGACACGCTGTCACTTCGGCGCCTGCCTGGCCCACGAGGCCCCTCCCCAGCTCTGATGTGTCAGAAGCTGTATGTGTGTCCTTGGCCCGGCCTGCAGGCTGGCACCGGATGCCTCACAACAGGGTCCCAGCAGCTGGGAGGGTGACAGCTGGGCCCTGCCCTGGGGACAGGTTTTAGCACGTTCCCTTCCAGGGTGGAGGCAGAAGCAGTGTGGAGGGAAGAGGGAGCCCTAGAAGGGCTGGGGGTGGGGTATGGAGGCAGCTGGGGTTCTGACGGCCCTGGGTTCAAGTTCGGGCTTGCCCTGGGAGTGCTGGCAAAGGACCAGACACGCCCCTTCCCTCTGCAAGAGGCTGAGGATAGTAGCCGCACAAGGTTGTTTGGAGAATACTCAGGATGCTGAATGGAATTGAATGAAAAGATCTTCCCCATAGCACGCAACGCCATAACCTCCGCTCACACGTCAGCCCTGCGAGGTCAATGCTATTGTTATAATTATTCCCATTTTACAAATGAGAAAGCTGAGTCAAAGCTTCACACACCCTCTGGTCACCCCCGGCAGGGCTGGGAGGCTCTTGCATTATTTTGGCTTCTCTGTGGCTGGTCTCCTGGCTGGATTTATAGGCTCCCCGAGGCCGTATTTCTGCAGCTGGCAGGGAGCCACTCATTAACAGGGAATCAATAGAGTGAATCAACGAGCGTTAAGCTGTGTGAGCCCAGGCTCGCCTCTTCGCCTCTCTGGGCCTGCGTTTCGGGTATCTGTCAGGTAAAGAGTGAGCACACCGAGCTCTGAAAAGCTTTTAGGCCGAACTCCAGGAACCCTATGAAGGGAAATGCAGGTCAGGGCCTGTGCACAGGGACTTTCCAAATTCCCTGGTCATTTTTAGCCCTGCTCTCAGGGGACAAGTGACCCTCGCTCTGTCCTCGGCCCGGCCCGCTCTCGGCGAGTTCTTTTTCTGGCTGTATGAACTCAAGCCGCGTGCACAGCCGAAGTTAAACTCAAGAGGGCTGCACACGTGGCTGGGGCGGGGAGCCAGCGCAGATGGCAGGCCACCTGTTGAAGGGTGGCTGTGAATCAGCGGCTCCCACCCAGCCGCCCCTGCCACCCCTGCCCCTCCCTCTTCCCTGCCTCTGAGGCTGCCTTTCCCAGCTCCACACTGGGCCCCCACGGCGTCCGCAGAGGGGGGTGCTGGGCCTGGGACTCTCACAGAGAGGGGGACCAGCTGAGGTTGG
>NW_005871083.1:1178322-1180263 GCF_000147115.1 Myotis lucifugus | reverse complement strand
GGGCGGGAGCCAGCGCAGATGCAGCACTGTGAAGGTGGCTGTGATCAGCGGCTCCACCAGCCGCCCTGCACCCTGCCCTCCTCTCCTGCTCTGAGGCTGCCTTTCCCAGCTCCACACTGGGCCCCCACGGCGTCCGCAGGGGGGCTGCTGGGCCTGGGACTCTCACAGAGAGGGGGACCAGCTGAGGTTGGCAGGGAGACCAGCATTTCCTTCAGTGCCTGGTTCTCTAAGGCTGGGGGAAGGCGAGGCCCTGAGCAGATGGAGGATCGGCTCCGGGGTCTGGGGCGAAGGGCAATGCTGTCCGACTGCCACTGGACGTGTGCTTAGGACTTCAGGGTCTCGGCTGTTGCCACTGCCCCCTGCTGCCGGGGCATGTCAACCCTAACTGCCAACTCAGGAGCCCTGGGCCTCTGGGGCAGCCCAAGGGCTGCGGGTCACATCCTGTTGGTCCCAGAGTCATGGCTAGAAATGGGTTCTTCAAACCAAAGTCATTAATCTTGGTTAACACAAGGGAATTGCAACTACAGTTCAGAAACGACCTTCCCTGCCCGCCCCTTTCTCAGAGCCTGCCCTTCCTGCGTATTTGAGGGACACAGCACCGAGTTCCCGTGTGAGTGCTGCCATTCCCCATCCCTCTGCCTCTCCCCAGCAGAGCAGCTGTATCTTTTCTCTAAATTCAACCTGCCTCTCTTCCCTCCCTGCCTTCCTTTTTTTTCTAGGAGTAAATCCGTTCTTTCTACTGCCCATCTACTCATCCATTCTTCCTCTTTCCCTCCAGCCATCACTCATCCATCATCCATTCTTCCTTTCCATTGATCCATTCATCCATCCATCCATCCACCATCTATTCTTCCTTCCCACTCATCCATCCATCCATCCATCCATCCATCTACCATCCATCCACTCCCCCACATACCTATTATCTATTCATCCTGGCACCCAGTAGGTGCTCAAGAAATTGTAGGAATGAATGCATGATGACTTTTTCCAAGCAATTTATCCTGTGACCTTATAAAAAAGGGGTTCTAGCTGAATGGTTTCCTCACCCCTCTCCTAATCCACCCATTCCTTTATGCACTGGTTCATGATTCAGCAAATATCTGAGTGCCTCCTAACTGCCAGGCATTATACTAGGTTCTGGTACGGGAGATACAGAGCTGAGCAAAAGCAGATGTCTGGCCCTTCCCCTCGTGGAACGTGCAAATTGGGAGGAGACAGATGTTAATCGAATCACCACACTCATGAATTCATAATTGCAAACAGCAATAAGTGCCCAGAAGGAAAAGAAATCACCTAGTCTATCCCAGAGGTTCCCGAGCCAGGCCGGGGGCCAGGGAAGCTCCCGTGAGGTCTGGACCCTCATGCAGGAACCAAAGGATGAGCCGAGTGACGTCAGGAAAAGGGCACCTGTGTCGGGTGGCTCAAGAGGGGGAATTAAATGAAGGGACCTGGTTATAAAAGGGATAATGAAGTTGCAAGAGCAAACAGAGGAGATTAGGAACCGCAGGAAGCTGCCATCACCCTGGGCTGCAGACGAAGAAGAGACAGAGTTGCTGGAGTCACAGAGTAAATATGGTCGTTTCGTTTCTAGAGACACGGCCTAAAGGTTGGGAGGTAAGAATAGAGAGGGGGAGAGATGAAGAGGGGAAAAGGAGAGGTGGGGGAGAGAGGGAGATGAGGAGAGGAAGAAAAACCCTGGTTTCTCCCTCTGCCTGCACTTTGGTCTCCACCAGTGTCTTCATTGGGGGATCCTCGTGGGAAGCCAGGAAGCACAGGAACCTGGGAAATGGCAGGAATTAAAGAGGGGGAGAGATCAAGTTCGAGGCCATCAAAACCGCACGTGCAAAGGTCCTGATGCTAGTGCGGGGTGTCCCTTGGGAAGGCCCAATGGGCCAGAGACTGTGTCTCCTGGAGACATGGCAGGGCAGCTAGCAGGCAGTT
>NW_005871083.1:1168250-1177755 GCF_000147115.1 Myotis lucifugus | reverse complement strand
ACCCAGAACCACAGGAAGGCTGGCTGAGGAGGGACTCTTCAACTAGAAGGAAAAACAACAGCATTACGAGGCCCAGAGTAGGCGCAATGTGGAAAATTTAAAGGTACGGTGGTGCGGCGGTGCGCGCGCAAAGCGGGCTGGTGGCTGAGGGCGCGGTTGTTGTTTTCAATCAGGAGTGAGTCTCAGACTCTGGGCTACAGATCCGGGCGAGTCTCTAGGGACCCAGACTCAAACGGGAGAAGCGGGACTGTCTGGCTACGGTCCCTCCGAGGTTTGCAGCGGTTGCGGGGACAGAGAGGCAGAGCCCCTGGAGACGGACTGAGAGCGGCCATAGCTGCTCCCTCCCCCCGCCCTGTTGAGCCCGCCCCGCCCAAACCCTGCGCACAGCCATTTGCCGATTGCCTCAAGCAAAGGCTGGACTAGCGCCTCCCCAGAGGACTGAAGTTTTCCACATAGCTGATTCCTACAGCCAGTCGGCCTGGTGGTCAAATCCCTCTAGTGTTAACTACAACAATTAAGGCTTGGCTAGAACAAGACTGCGCACAAAGACCACAAGGGGGTGCACCAAGAAAGCATAAAAGATGCGGAGACAAAAAAACATGACAGAAATGGAGGATATGGAGCTAAGAATCGCAATTTTGAGGGCTTGCTATAAACTTGAGCAGAGCCTCACGAAAACTAATGAGACCCTCGATGCTACGATAAAGAAATTAGAAAGTAAGCATACACGGACTGAAATAAAGAATATTATACCCAATAGCAGACCAGAGGAGCACAAGAATCAAACCGAAGAAGCAAAAAACACCCAACTGGAAAAGCAAAATGAAAAAAGAATCCGAAAGTGTGAAGAGAGTGTAAGGAGCCTCTGGGACAGCTACAAGCGTACCAACATCAGAATAATAGGAGTGCCAGAAGATGAGAGACAGCAAGATATTGAAAACCTATTTGAAGAAATAATGGCAGAGAACTTCCCCCACCTGGTGAAAGAAATGGACTTACAGGTCCAAGAAGCGCAGAGAACCCCAAACAAAAGGAATCCAAAGAGGACCACACCAAGACATATCATAATTAAAATGCCAAGAGCAAAAGACAAAGAGAGAATCTTAAAAGCAGCAAGAGAAAGAGACTCAATTACCCTCAAGGGAATACCCATACGACTGTCAGCTGATTTCTCAACAGAAACTTTGCAGGCCAGAAGGGAATGGCAAGAAATATTCAAAGTGCTGAATACCAAGAACCTACAACCAAGACTACTTTATCCAGCAAAGCTATCATTCAGAATTGAAGGTCAGATAAAGAGCTTCACAGATAAGGAAAAGCTAAAGGAGTTCATCACCACCAAACCAGTCTTATACGAAATGCTGAAAGGTATCCTTTAAGAAGAGGAAGAAGAAAAAGGTAAAGATACAAATTGTGAACAACAAACATGCATCTATCAACAAGTGAATCTAAGAATCAAGTGAATAAATAATCTGATGTACAGAATGAACTGGTGATTATAATGAATCAGGGACATAGAAAGGGAATGGACTGACTATTCTTGGGGGGGAAAGGGGTGTGGGAGATTCGGGAAGAGACTGGACAAAAATCGTGCACCTATGGATGAGGACACTGGGTGGGGAGTGAGGGCGGAGGGTGGGGCGGGAACTGGAAGGAGGGGAGTTATGGGGGGGGGGGGGAAGAGGAACAAATGTAATCTGAACAATAAAAATTTAATAAAAAAAAAAAAAAAGACCCAAAGTGGGAACGAGGGACAGTAAGTCACTGTTCCTGGTGAGCGCCATCCTCTCGACAGCTGGAATGTTCTAAATCCTTCTAAGACCTGGGCAGATTGGCATTTTAAAATGTGTTTCCCCTTTTGGAGCGAGCCATGCCTAAGTATTTCTGGCCCGTGAAAGGAACATCATTTCAGAGCCAGGACAGTGAAACCACGGGTGTTCGCACAACCCAATGAAAACACCGGCCACTAAGCCCTTTCCCTTTGCAGCCCGCGTGGGCTTCCTGGGGGCTGCTCGGCAGGCAGGGTGGGTGCCCTGCAGGGAGAGGGTCCATGGGCTCAGGCTGGTGGGCGGGCAGCTGAGAGGTGGGGTCAGGAACTAGGGAACCCTGGGAATCCCACAAGCTACCACAAATGTGGTTAAAAATGTCATATGCACTAAGGTCAAACATATGCTTATGCCGTGACCAGCAATTCTACTCCTAGGTATCTATTCAACACAAATGTCTCATGTATTTTTCAAGAAAAGACATGAATGAGAATGTTCAGAGAAACAGTATTCGTGTTAGCCTAAAATGGGAACTACCTAAAGCCCACTGACAGTGGAATGGGTGAATAAATTGTGGTATATATAATAGTGGAATACTATACAGCAATACAAAGCAGTGAGTACTCCTGCAGGCAAAAACAGGGAAGCATTTCACAGACATAATACAGAGCCAAAAGCCAGACTCACAGAGCACATATATTTCTATTTAGACAAAGTACAAAGACGTTCTATGCAGACACATGCTACAAGCTACAATATAGTGAACCTTGCAAACATTACGCTGAGTGAAAGAAGCCAGACACAAAAGGCCACACATGTGATTCCATTTATACAAAACATTCAGAATGGGCCAATCCATACAGAGAGAACGTACATTAGTGGCTGCCAGGGGCTGAGGGATTGAGGGGTGACAGCTAAAAAGAACGGGGTTTCTTTTCGAGGTGACGAAAATGTTTTCAAATTGATTGTGGCGATGGTTGCACAACTCTAAATACACCAAAAGCCATTGAATTGCAATCACTGAATTGGTGGGTTGTGTGGTATGTGAATTATATCTCAATAAAGCTGCTAAAAATAAAAACACAATTTGGTGTTAGAAGTCAGGACGCCTGGCGTTCTCCTGGCTGTAAGTTGCCGGCCTCGGTCAGGGTAGGACCTGCAAGGGGGCTGCTGGGAGACGGGACAGGCCTTATTTCTGGGTCCTGGTTACACAGATGTGCTTACTCTGTGAAAATTCCACAAGCTGGACCCCTGTGATGACGCACACTGTTCTGTATGGAGGCCACACTTCAACAAAAGGTTTTTAAGAAACAACAACCCAGTTTAGTGTTGGACACATGCTTCAGGCCCAGTTTACATCCCCATCAATGCATCCAGGCCCAACCAACCGCAGAAATAAAAGACTAGGACAGGCCGGCTGGCGGTCAGGCTTTGGAATATCCTGTAGTGACTCAGAGTAACAGCTGGAAAGAATCTGTTGCTGCTGACTCCCCAGCCCCGGTCGGCAGTACCAGCACCGAGGACCTGCCGCAGCCCACTGAGTATTCCGGGGCCTGGGAGCTTGGCTGCTGAGGGTGAGGGGAGCCGGGGCGGGGGCAGGGCCACTGGTGAAGCCCTAAACCGGACTCACAGGCATCCAGCAAGCCCTGACCAATAGCCTCCCTAACAGGACCCACCCAGGGACAAGGATGCCTTTATTGCAAAGGATCAGGGGAGGCTGGCCTGGCAGGCCAGGAGCTGGGCATACGGCAGTCAGTACACACCAGAGCAAGGCCCGTCTGCCTCTCTTTGAATTCAGCTCGACCACTTCCCAGCTCTGTGATCGTGGGACGCACATTCAACGTTCCCATCAGTAAAACCGGGTAACATGCCTATTTCTCAGGCTGTCCGGAGACCTAAACTAGATGATAATGATGTAACCTCTGAACATAGCATCTAGGATGTAGTCAGTACGCAGGGAAACATTGGCTGCCATTTTTACATGCTGTAGGGCACAGACTGGTTTGTACTGAGCACCTACTGCATGCCGGGCACCCTCGAGGCAGGGTCATTGCCTTCTGCTTTTGTCCCACCCCTCCCCCACCCACCTATGCCCAACTTTCTCCAGAAACCTCCCTGGCTCAGAAGCCAGGAAGTAACCACAGAAATGATCGCTGTGGATTTTGTGCTGCAAATCAGGGGTCTGTTGAGAAGCCAGCAGCAAGGGAGTCTTTGAGCACACTCAAGATTTATGCGGCGGGCCTGTCCCATCATCCCCAGTGGCAGGTCCACCCTGGCGATCATTTATCAAAGGAGTTTTATGAGGCTCCGAAGTTCATGAGAATAGCCTGGGATTCGGAGATGGAGGAGACTGGGGAATGGTGTCTCCTGGACGGGGAGACTGAGCTGTTTGCTTCTGGATTCTTTTTCCAGGTTAACGGGAGCAGGCAGAATTTTAGGGGCACCTGATTCTGCTCTTCATCTAGTATGTATCCTGTGCTCTGATCCTTAATTGTGCAATGCAGTGATTTTTTTTCCTCCAGAAAGCACTTTGCAGCTTACAAATGCCTCTGCCTGTGTTGTGTCAGGCCCCAGATATGGAAAGTGGTCCCCACTTCCATTCTCTGAGGCTAATGTGTTTGAATAAAGAAGGGATGCTGAGTTAGGGTCGCCAAACACACATCTTTTTCAGTGTTTACATTGAACAAGTCAGCACGGCTCACACATACAAAAGGCAAGGAGACTGCACCAGCCCGGCAGCTGGGAGCTTAGCTTGGTCTCAGGAACGGTGCCCTTCAGCCTCAGTCTCCTCATCTCTCAAATGGAGATGGGGACTCCTGCTTGGCTCTGCCCTGCAACCTAATACATGCGAAATGGTTCATACACCCAAGGCCTCCATAAATCCCAGGTCTTGTTTTTCTTTATTGTTAACGATTTCATTTCCTCCTCTGAGAAGAACATACTTTTGCCAGTAGCCGGCTATGTTTGAAGCTCCTTTTGAGAGGAGAGAAGCGCTTGCTTCATTCTTAGGCAAAAAATAGGGCAGTCAGATGATACATTATGTTTTTCTAGTCCCCAGCGAGCTACAGGCCAAACACACAGCATACGTAGCCTCTAAAAGAGGCAGGATGGGCCAGCCTGGGAAGGTGCATGGGCCTGGGAGGGATGCCAGGGGTGCGTGCACAGTGTAGAGGGAGGAGGAAATGGCAAAGGCCCCAGTGAGGAGGGAAGTGGGGGTAGGGGGTCCAGAGAAGCGGGGCACTGATCCGGACTGCTGGCACTGGGAAGAGTAAGAGACTAGAAGACGGAGCAGGGGAGGTGGCGGGAGCTGCCCGACTCTGGAACTTAGAAGGTGTGGTGAGGTTTGGGATATAGTCTGGCATCCCAGGTTCAAGCAGGGATGGGCCCTAACTGTGCCCCTGGCTTTGAGACACTGTGGGATGGGACAAGGGAAGCCACCCAGGCTCTGCTCCGGTGGGAAAGGCAGGCTCAGAAACAGACACATAAAATCTCCTGTGCTCAGTGCTGGGAGCCTGGAAGCTCACTCTCCCCCAGGGTGAGGGCAGGTTCCTGAAGCTTCTGAGCCAGCCCTGCAGGAAGCCCCAAGTCTGAGATGTGCCCAGATGCTCCGCAATGATGCTTTGTGGTCTCCTGCAGAACCGAGGGGCGGGCCTTTCCTCCCGGTTCCCGGAGCCAGGTCTGCCTGTGAGCCTCTGTCAGGGCTTTTCAAGTCCACTGCGCTCGCATCCTAGGAACAGAGATGGGGAGAGCTGGGGCCGCACACTGCAGGGTCTGAGGGAGCTGCAAATGGGGTGGAGAGACTCAGGGAAGCAGAGAGATGGCTCTGCTGGGGTCAGGAGGCTGTGGCTCTGGGATATTCTGGTGGCTGATTCCTGATGAGCTTTTCTCACTTCTCCCTTACAAACGGGAACTTTGAGACTATTTTGGCATGTGACACTAATACAGATGAGCCTTGACATTTCTCATCTTCGTGCACACTTGGCTCGCTTTGTGTCCAGGCACAAACCTGCCAGGGCCTCAGTTTCCTTGCCTGTGAAATTGGGGACACATGTGAGGAGAAGGACGACAAGACTGCCCTTCCTGCCCTAACAAGCTGGCATCTCAGACTTAGGGCAAAGCTAAGGGACTTATGGAGACATGGTGCCTAGGTCCAGCCACCACGCTGCGTGACCTTGGGCCTTTACTGCCCTTCCCTGTGCCTTGGTCTCCTCACCTGTAAACTGGGGATATAACAGAACCTACCTCATTGGCTTATTGTTAAGATTTGGTGTCCTTGCATCTGTAAGGCACGGGTCTCTGCATGTACTTCACATCCCACCCACGTGCCAAACTACTGTCACCTCTGTGTTCAGAGAGAGTGCTTCGCCTGGGCTGTCTCACTCCATCCTCCTCCCAGCGCTATGGGGACGTTATTTTGTTATCCCCGTTTTACAGGTGGGGAAACTGAGGCTCAGAGAGGTTAAGTTGCAGGTCAAGGCCACACAGCTAGTAAATGGCAGAACTGTGGTGTTAATCTGCTGTCAATCTGTACTCGTGGCCCCACCCAGATGCCATCCACCCACAGATCACCAACCATCATCACCTGCCTTCCTCCTTCCGAGATCTGTGCCTGGCTCCCGAGATGTGTGGCAGGAGAATTACCTGAGTCACTGGGTCATTGAGGGAAATAAAACATCCAGCTGGATGCTTCTCTCCTCCTGCTCCTGGCCCACTTCATATGCACACACAGGCACATGCATGTACATAGGCACACGTACACACCAACACATGCAAACACAAATACACAGAGACACTTGAATGCATGCATACTCATACACACAAGCACATGCAGACACACACCTTCACACATGTGGCACATGCTGACTGATTCCAGCTTAGCCAAGAAAACTCCACCTCCCTTTTTTTATCCCGTTGACCCCTGGGGCCCTCCTTCCTCAGACACTGTGTGGGACCTCATCGCAGTGTCCCTCTCACCTCAGATTGCAGACAGGCAGTAGTAGAACCTCCTCAACACTGGACAGAGCCAGGCAGAGTCAACACGCACACACACTGTCACCTACAACGCGCCAGGCCCCGTGCCCAGAGCATCGGGCTCTCTCTGCCTCATTTGATCCACACACAAAAATCTGGTGAGGATCAAGATCCCATTGTACAGAGCGGGAAACTGAGATTTAGGGAGCTGAGAGGTTTGACCAAGGCTCACTCAACCAGAGAGGGATGGGACAGGATATCCACCCTGAACAAGACAGACCTGATTCCTGCCCGGGGAAAGGAGCACAGACAGGGAACAGTCGACAGAGAAGAAAATCAACAGCAAATTCCTATGCCAATGAGCTGAGTCAGAGAATAACAGGAGGGACCGATTTGAAATGGAGACGGCAGGGAAGTCTCTCCGGGAAGATACTGCAGCCAAGACCATAAAGAGAAGAGGAACAGAGAGCCCGGAAAGGCATTTGAGGTGGAAGGCACAGCATGTGCAAGCCTGACGGAACCCACGAGTAACCCCACAGTGGACCTGCACGGCCTAAGCTGGCATGGCTTTACCAGCAACTCTTGGTCTGTGTGAGGCTTCTTACTTGTGCTAGGATACAATCAAACAGACCTCACCCTTTAAAGTTTTTCTAACCTGTCCACCTCCTCTCACCAGGTATTAAAAATGCCAGAAGCAGGGAAACCCCTTGCCCTGCCTCCAACATTCCTTCGGGGCAGTTTGGCTGATACAGCTGTTTTATGAGCCTCGGTGAAGGCCTGCATTTCGCATTTCTGGCGATGATGCCGATTTTCCTGTTCACCCCTGGACTGTGACCCCTGGAATAGCCAACAGGGTTTCCAAAGAGGTGGCCCTTTCCTCTTGTTCCATTTATTTATAATGCATGGCCCTCCTCCTCGCCAGAGGAAGCCTAGTTTTATTTACATGTCAGTGCCCCAGAGGGCACAGGGGCCCACATGGCACCTTTGTCCCCGGGCTCACTCTGGGCTCCAGCTGGCAGGTCAGGACAGCTGTCACCTGCTTAGAAGTCAGAGACTCATAGAATTTTGAGGCTGGAAGGGGTGGCATTTCACAGATGGGAATGTGAGGCCCGGAAAGGCCTGGACGTGCCAAGGCCTCCCAGCCTGTCAGAGCGCAGGGAGTACGGAGGGGTCCTTGCCATGCCTCCTACCATAGACAATCACGGTCAGCAGAGGGTGATAGGGACCAGATGTGTGCCTGCTGAGGCTGCACAGGGTCTGACTCCCAGCCCCAGCACTCCTGAAAAGTAACTTAACCCTCAGTGCCTCCTCTTTCTCATCCGTAAAACAGGCTGTCCATCACACTGTAACCCAGAGTTACTGGGAGGAGTCACTGTGCTGGTGCATATAAAGTGCTTAGAAAAGCTCTGGCGGGTGTGCTCAGTGGTTAGAGCTTCAGCTCGAGGGTTTGATTCCTGGTCAAGGACAGGTATCTGGCATGCAGGAGGCAACCAATCGATGTTTCTCTCTCTCTTCTTCTCGTCCACTCTCCTTAAAAATCAGTGGAAAAAATATCCTCCGTTAAGGATTAACAATAACTAACTAACTAAATAAATAACTAAATAAATAAAGTGCTTAGAAAAGAACCCTGGCGCATGCTAAGGTCTCTCTCTGTATTAAATAAGTACAATGCATCTATTCACATACACAATAATTACATGGAAACAGTGAATCCCCTGTCAGAGCTCCTGTTTAACAAGAGGAAGGAAGGCCCCAGAGTTGTTGAGTCACTTGCCCTGGAACACACAGCTCTGGACACACAGGACCCTTTCTGCCCCTGGACAGGGGTGCCGAGGGGTGTGTCAGGCGGAGGCCTCTGCCCCCAGGATGGTGCGTCTACTAGTGTGTTCCAGGAGAGGGGAAGGCTCCTCTTCCCTCTGCCTCCAAATTTAGAACACTGGGCACTGGAAAGTGCCCCCAACTCTGGGCCGTGGAGGGCTGTAATGGCCCTTGTTGGGTCCCCCTTTAGAAGGAGGAGGGGGCCATAGCACCCTGAATGGAATTGGCTCCTGGACTGAGGCTGCTCTTCCCCCAGAGAGCGCCTCCGCCAACTCCTCAGTCTCAGGGGACACCAGCCACTTCCTTACCTGGCTCCTCCTGCGTCCTGCTTGACCTTTACTTAAAGACCAGCTGTAGCCGCTGATGGGTTTCCGCGGGTCCCCCGAGGAGACCCTTCAGACAGCTCCAGCCTGGCGCGCTGGAGAGAGCCCCTAATTGGGGCAATGAATCATCGTTCGCGGCTCCCGGCTGGACACAAAATAGATAGAGGAGCCGGCGCGCTATTGTGCGCAGTTTGGGACGCGGGGGGAGGGAAGAGGGGGAACAGCCGAGGAAAGGGGGAGAACGGGGAGGAGGAGGGGAGGGCGCGCGAGGGAGGGATTCCCCGCCCGCTGGTTCCCGCCCGCTCTCCTCCTCCCTTTCTCCTCCCTCCGCGGGCGTCCTCCAGCCTTCCACCTTCTCCATTAAAATTCCCTTTACCTTTGAAGGGGACAAAACTCTACTCGCCGGTTGAGGGTCAGGCCGCTTAGGTGAGCGTCGACTCCGCCGCTTCTCTCTGGTCGTGATTGCCCTGGTCCGCCTGCTGGGTTGGGGGGGGATCGGCTCCTTTAATCCCCTGGTGATCGACCACTTTCCTGAGCCTGCTGCCTGTGCCCATTCCGAAACTTTGCTGCGCGCGGCGCTTCTCGAAATAGCAATACGCCTTGAGGCAGTGTAGGTAGGGTAAAAAG
>NW_005871083.1:1138156-1167718 GCF_000147115.1 Myotis lucifugus | reverse complement strand
CAAGCGCATGTACTTGCTTCAAGCGAGCCCACCCATTACGACGCGGGCGCGGGCGGGCACCGCGGGAGTCGCAGGGGCCCCCCGCGAGTGAAACATCGCCTACGCTCTGGGTGGCGCGACCGGCGACGACGACGAAGACGACGACGGCGGTGATCCCGGCCCCCGGGTCTCCGCCGAAGAGCCTCGAGACTCGGAGTTGTCCGAGCTGTCGGACACCGACCCCCTCTCGGAGCCCGACCCTGTGGCGCGCGACGCCTTAAGCCCCCGCCAGGACGGGGCGCCAGCGGCGCGGACCCCTCTGGGGCCTGGGCCTCGGGGGGGCCGCTGCCAGGAGTGGAGGACGGCGCCGGGACCCCCCTCCGGGACAGAGCGCCGAGACCCCCGCGCAGGGTGACGTGGAGGAGGAGGAGGGGGACCCCTCGAAGCTCCACGTGGACGGGGAGCCCAAGACCGGCATTCGGCGCCGGAGAAAGGGTGTCGGGAGGCCCTGGGTCCCTGAGGCCCGGGCCAGTGTCCTGAGAGGGATTCAAGGCCCTTGGCCAGGCCCTCCAGCCCCAGTGGCCCCTGCAGACGGCATGAGAGGAGCCCCTTCAGGCAGGGCCGCCAAGACGCTGGAGAGCAGGCCCCTGGGGGAGCCCCGTGGAGGCTACTGCCTCTCAGAGGACAGTGACATCCACATCACCAGCGAGGAGGAGGACCGCAAGGAGCCGCCTCTCCCGAACCCCTGTGGCCGCAAAGAGAAGGAGACCGGTGGCCGCGTCCCCCGGGTTCCTGCGGAGAGCCGCCCGGCGCCACCAGGGGGCCTTTGCTGCTACATCTGCGGGTCGGCGCTGTCCCCGGCCTCGCAGCACCAGATCCACGTGCAGAAGCAGGAGAAGCTGGCTCAGGCCCCCTTCTTTCCCTTCCTGTGGCTGCACAGCCCACCTCCCGGGGCTCAGCCCATCAGCGAGGGCGGCAGCACCCTGGTGTGTCCCTGCTGCTTCTCCTCCCTCATGCAGCAGTGGCAGAGCTTCGAGCTGGCCAGCGTGCCTGTCCTGCAGAGACTGTACGTGGTGCCTCTGAACAGCCACGCCCCCGGCATGGCCTCCAAGGGCAGGAGGCTCCCGAGGGAGGAGGGCACCACCTCGGGGACCCTGCCAGAGGCCTGCTACCTCTGTGGGGAGGACTGCACCCCTGACGCCCGGGCTGTGGCCTCCAGGATCCTCAATGGCAATGCCAGGAGCACCATGCATTTCCCCTTCCTCAGCCTCCTGCCCTGCCCCCCCAATGCCCGAGGCCCCAACAAGCGAGGTGAGGTTCGTAGCTGCCCCAAGTGCTTCAGCGTCCTGGAGGACATCTGGGCCCTGTACCGGGCCTGTCAGAATGAGGAGCTCATCACCTCTGTGCAGGGCTTCCTGGGCAGGTACCACCAGGCCTTCCCTGCCTCTGACCCTGCTCTCTCCGAGCTGCCCACATCGACCCAGGGCAGCGCCGTGTCCGTCTGCTACATCTGCGGGACTGAGCTGGGCCCCGGGAAGGAGTTCCAGCTCAACGTGAACCCCTCCAGTCGCTTGGGCGAGAAGGAACCCTTCTTCCCCTTCCTCACTGTGTACCCACCTGCTCCACGTGCCAGGCCTGCCGACTCCACAGGCCTGGTGGCCACCTGCGTGCTCTGCTACCACGACTTGCTAGGCCAGTGGCTGCAGCATGAGGCACGCAATGCCCACCATGCTGTCAGTGCCTGGTCCCGGCAGTACCAGGTGGACACGTTTGTGTGCTTCTTCTGCCAGCAGGAGAGGAAGCGGTGTCTTGGGTTGAAGGCTGTGCGGGTGGCCCGGCTGCCCTTGTTTCTCTATACCCTGCGAGCGAGCCACAGTCTGCTGGTGGACGACGGGCGGCAGCTGATCATCGGCGCCTGTGTGGAGTGTGGGACGCTGGTGTGTGCTGGCCAAGGGCTTACCCGCCAGGGACCTGTGGGCTGGAGCTCCCCAGTGGCAACGGCGATAAAGGTAAGCAGCGGTTCTCATCTCATCCTCTGAAATCCAGGCAGGGAAAGAAGAGATGTTTTCTGTTTCTCTGCCAGGAGTTAGCACTGATTCTGTGTGATGTGTTCCAGCAGGAGGTGCCCTGCCTGAGTCAGCAGGCTGGTGCTGGGTGGATGTACCGGCTTGGCTGGGCTCAGAGGCATGCCCAGCTCAGAGGAGTTGGGGGCCAGGAGTGGTCTCGTGGAAGAATAGGGCACAGCTGAAAACAGCAAGCATGGGCCTGAACTTGAGTGTGTTTGCAGCAGAATCTACCAAACAGAGGAAGTTCGGGGCATGTCTGTCATCCGCCTGATAACATTGGTAATTAGTCCAGCCACGCAGGTCACCGAGAGGTCTCCGTACTTACCCGGTTTCAAACACATCAGAGGTGGAAGTTCCTCTTCACTCTAGCTCCCTGGTGGCTTAGCTTTTCCAGAGTTTTCCATCCAAGTTCACACTTTTCCTTTGTGACTCTGGCTGCTTAACAGCAGATAGAAAGATTTCCAGATGTGGGGGTTTGGTACCCAGGAGGACAGTGGCCTAAACAGACTTTTCCCCCTGTGGGAAGCGAGTCTTTCTTCTCTGCAAGTCAGCTGTGCCGGAGGAGGCAGGAGGCCTGGCGCTGGCCCTGTTTATAAGGCGCCTGCCTTCACGCTGCCTGCCCAGGAGGAGCCAGACAGGGCTCAGTTCATTTCGGATCTGGCTTTGCAAAGGCTGAAGCAGGCGCTGCCCCTGGTGGGTCTGAAGTGGGCATCTGTGAGCTGTGATCACCATTATGGCCACCCAGGGTCATGAATCCTGATTTCTACCAAAGACAGACCGACTTGTTTCAATCAGACGCCTGTAAGCGGTAGCCGCTGGTGAGGGGCCGGCAGAAGGATGTGGGAATGGGGAAGGCTCTCTCTGGTCTGTTCAGGAATAGTCATTCCACTTGTTTGAAAGGTTCCTGTGTCCATGTGTGTGGCACCTTTAAAGTGACCGGGCCCATGGCCTGGCTGGCGTGGCTCAGTGATTGTGTGTCAACCTAGGAGCCAGGAGGTCATGGTTTGATTCCCAGTCAGGCCATATGCCTGGGTTGAGTGCTCGATCCCCAGTGTGGGGTGTGCAGGAGGCAGCCAATCAATGATTCTCTCTCATCATTGATGTTTCTCTCTCTCTCTCTCTCTCTCCCTCTCCCTTCCTCTCTGAAATAAAATAAATAAATAAAGTGACATGGCCCAAATTTGCCCCGCACCCGGCCACTCCCTCCTCTATCCCCCGTCATGGGTTTGGCCCCATTCCTCATGCTCTGTCCAGGGCTCCTTCTCCACTGATGTTGCTTTGGACTTCAGAGCTGCCTTTGGGGACTTTGGTGGTAGGTCCTCTCATTTGTGGTGGGTGGCAGATCTTTGTGGCGCCTACTGCTGGACATCTGGAGAATTGCACTTTCCACAAGGGCTGGCACTGGGAGAAGAGCCCAGCTTTGGAGCAGGACGGACGTGGGTTCCACTCTTTTCCTTTCTCTGAGAAACCAAGTGCCAATGAGTCCGTTTATTATCCTCGCCGAGCTCTTTCCTTGGCTGGGGAGTGGCAATCTCTGTCACCCGCCTTGCAGGGTCACTGTGAGAACTGAATGGATGGGGGAATGTAAACACTCCCAGAAAGTCAAGTGCTTGGATCGTAGTGGGACCATGTCCACCCGACGTGTTGGGGCAGTTTTTTCTAGGTTAATCTTCCACGAGGCTTCGGGTTTGCAGGCTGGGTGTGGATTTCAGGTATGACAGTGTGCCATGGGGTAATCAAAGTGCTGTCTATGGGGCCTCTCCGACAGCATGTTTTCTGCAGAACATCCAAACTGGGCTGAGTTTTCTCATGTTGATTTGCTCGCTCATCAGGATTGATGAGATGCCAACTGGGGGCCTCAACGGATAGGAGCTTGAGGAAACAAAAGAAGCTACAGTTCTTAGTCCAGCTGGGGAGGTGGGAGTGGAGGGTAGCCTGGTGTGGAAGAACTCGCAAGCTGGTGTCTGTCCAGAAGGGGTCAGCGTGAGTTTGGGAAGGCTGGATGTCAGACTAACTTTTGCACCATTTCTTTTTTTAACTCCTCACCATGGCCCATTTTACAGATGAGTAAGTTGAGACTCAGAAAAGTCCGATGACCTTGGTAACTATCCAAGTAGATGGCTGAGGGGGCTTTTGAGCCCAGGTCTTCAGACCCTGAAGTCCTATTCATTGGATGGAGTGAGGTAAAGCAGGAGGAAAGGGACAGAGGTAAGGAGGAGCCATGCAGCCTTGGATGGGCAGGAGGACCTGTGGGTGTGGTGGAGGTGAGATGAAGGGGAAGTCAGGATGGAGTAACTAGAAGCCTTGAAAGCAGGAAAAGGAAGTTGGGTTTAGGGGAGCAATAAAAACTTCTTACAAGAAGGCTTGGAACAGGCCAGGAACAGATCCCCGCAGGGCCTGGCTGTGGCAGCAATGCAGGTGGATGGTGAGGCCAGCGCGCCTGTTTGTGGTGGAGGCAGCAGGGTGGGCCTCAGGCTGGATTAGACGTTGGAAAGAGAAGCATAGACCCCACCTGTAAGAGCACCTGATTGATGGGAGATGCCGGAAATGCAGCCTCTGCCTTTCCTCCCTGCACCCCTGCCTCCCATTCATTCAGCCAGCATTTACGAGGTGCCTCCTCTGAGGCAGGTGCTGTTCTAGACACCGAGGACTTGGTGGCAAGTTCAGAGCCTTCAGTGTCAGGGGACAGAGAGTCAACAAAGACTATAGCCTCCTGCAGAGCTGGGAGCACAGCAGGAGGAGGAGGAGTCCGTGCCAGGCCCGGGTGGGGAGTGAGAGCTGGGAGCACTACAAAGGGACTGGTGCGCAGGAACTGTGGGCAAAGAAGCAGCTGAGCCACCCGGGAGGGGCAGAGGCCGCTACGCTCGTTTCCTATGCCAGCTCCCGACTCCTTGGTTCTCACGTTCATATTCTGTGTCTCTCTTTAGCGTGTGGTTTGAGAATTTGGGGGGAGTGGCTGGGGCTTTGGAGGGTGGCCGCAGGGAAACCACTTAACTGGGACGGCATGTTCCAGAGCCTCATCCATACCGCCTTCTATAATGCCTCAGCTGTTTCCTGTTAGCATTTATTCCTTAGTGACAACTTTAAATAGTATGAAAGAAAATGTGAGAGAAGGAAGGAGGGAAGGAAAGGAGGGAAGGAAAGGAGGGAAGGAAGGAAGAAAGGAAGAAAGGAAGGAAAGGAAGGGAAAGGAAGGGAAGGGA
The DNA here is from genome assembly GCF_000147115.1 of Myotis lucifugus. Lineage (NCBI taxonomy): Eukaryota > Metazoa > Chordata > Mammalia > Chiroptera > Vespertilionidae > Myotis > Myotis lucifugus. The sequence continues at coordinate 1,162,470 of NW_005871083.1, read as the reverse complement.
AGGGAAGGGAAGGGAAGGGAAGGGAAGGAAAAGAGGGAAGGAAAGAAGGAAGGAAGGAAAGAAGGACGGAAGGGAAGAAGGAAAGAAAGGAGAGTGTCACCAGTGCCCTTGGGGTGTGTTTGTGGCTTTTCTCCCCGGAGCACCCTGCCCTGCAGTCACCACGTCTCTGAGCCGGCCGCTCGGATAGGGCTGTGTCAAGGCTGGGCTGGGGAGACTGCAACCCACCCTTCCAGGGTCCTGGCATCCTTTCCCCGGGGAGGAACCCCATCACACACAAGGCTCTGCAGAGCCACCGAAAGACCCTGGGTTTCATTTTCAATCTGACAGGCCTGGCTTTCGTTTTCATTCTGCTGGGAGCTGGCTGTGTGACCTTGGGTAAACGCATGCCCTCTCTGAGCCTTCGTTGCGGTGTAGATGATCATCCTCTGGAAGGTTTGTGATGTCAGAGCAGCTTACGTTCAGCAAGGATACGAGATGTGTCCATTCCTTTCTCCCTCCCCGAGGTACTGGATGCTCTGCTGGGTCTCTTGTTGTCACCCTCCGGCTCTGATGTTGCAGTCCCTGGCCCCCACCTCTCTGCTGGGGGTGGAGAATGGTTGTCCCTCTCTTCAAAGCTAGTGGGCGCAGCTGACCAGGCTGCTGGAGATGGCACTGGGGACATGATGATGATGATGCCTGTAGAGGATGTTTCCGTGTTCCAGGCTGTGCCACCTGCTTCACCTGTGTTCACACTTACTAAATCCTCATCACAACCCTGTGTGGGGAGGGGCCACTGTGCTCATTTCATAGAGGAAACAGCAAGTCCAGAGAGATCAAGTCATTTGCCCAAGGTCACTCAGCCAGTAACAACAGGACCAGCATTGGGCCCAGGAGTCCAGTTCTGTCGTCTGTGCCCCAACCTCTACTCTGTCCTGCCGTTCTGTCCTCTCTGGGGCTCCAGCTGTGAAGGTGGCAGTGCCCTCCAGGGGGCAGGTCATCATTTTCTCTGCATGTGCCTCCTCCACCCAGAGCAGCTGAGAGGCAGGAGGTGTCTGTATGGACTAGAGGCCCCAAGAAGCCCCCACTAGCCGGCTCTCTGTCCCCCGCTCCTCTGGCCTGCTGACAACTTGTGTCCTGTGTCTGTGCTCTCCCCAGCATTGCTCAGGTGTTCAGCTTTCAGTTGGGGCTCCTCCTGCTGCTGGGAGAGGCCTGCTCCGTCCAAGATGGGTCAGCTGCATGATCGATTGGCTTTCCTTGCAAGCCAGTTGGCGGGCAGGCCGCCCTTCCCTCTTCCAGCTCCGTCTGGAGAGCGTTCTGGGTAATGGAGCGTGCAGCTGTTTACCTAACCGCACCCTGGCCCCTCACCGTGGGGACGCCTCGCCGAGCCCCCGAGTGCGGCCTCCCAGCCCAGAACAGGTGTTGCTGCCGCGGTGCCTTTCTTTTCTCAGCGCTGACATCTGAGGCCTGCAGAGCGCGTCTGTCATCACTCGCCTGTCAGGCCCGGCACGCACATCTGTTTCCCGTGTTTCCTGGCGATCTGCGCCCACACGGCTCCTGCTCTTCAGGGAGGGCCTGGCCGCTCCTGCTGCCCGGTCCAGGCCAGTGGGGCACCTCAGCACGGCGACGGTTCAGACCGGGGAGCTTTGTGGGCTGCCCCGCTGGGCTGACTGGCACCCTCTCCCAGGCCGTGGCTGGGAAGTAACTGGGCTCTAGGCCTTTCTCAAGCGCCAACCACCTTCTCCAGGGGAAGTCTGTGCTTTGCTTGACAGTTGGGAGCCATCTGCTCCGAGGACTGAACTTTCCAGATTTGCCTTGTCCTAAACCTGGAGGTGATTGGAGACAACTGGGAAAGAGGAAGCGGAGACAAAAGGTCTTCAAAACTCAGCCGACTCTGGATGCAGGGAAGGGACGGGGCTGGAGGAGGGGTGGCTGCCTTTGGCCACGGCCAGAATCTGTAAAGCTTTCCGGCCCCTTCTCTGGTTAGATTTCCCTGGATCGCACCCATGAGTGTTTTTCGAGCGTTTGTAGGTTCTGGGCAAGTTTGCCTTGTTTGCACATTTTCTCAGCTTGAGAACAGCCCCCGTCTGGGATTCAGGCTCATCGTCTGCCCTAGGTCCATTTTTCAGTGGGGATGGTGGAGAGCGATGGTACTCCTGCCGTCCAGAAAAAGCATTTCAGAACCTGGCTGCCATTCTCCACGTAGCCCCAAGTGGGAACTTATGGGAACAGTTGTGAAAGGAGCTTCTACCACTGGGTGACCTTCACTCGGTTTCCCCATCTGTCAGAATGAAAGGTCTGGTCTTCAGGGCTCACGAGCGGTCTGCAGTACCCACCTGAGCCTAGCGGACTGGGGGCCCTGTGTTGAGAAGGATGCTGAGGCTGTGCCTAGACTGGCTGGGAACATATCTAGTGATTTATTGGCGGTTTCTTCTGTGGAGTTAGGGACAGGAGAATGACTTCTTGGGGTCTAAGTTTTCTTTATTTTATTTTCATTTCCCCCCAATTTTCATTGAGATATAATTGACACATAACATTTTATAAGTTTAAGGTATATAATGTGTTGACTTGATACATTTATTTGTTGCAAAATGATTACCACCATAGCATTAGCTCACATAGCTACCCTTTCTTTTTGTGGTGAGAACACGTAAGATCTACTCTCGTGGCAATATTCAAGGATATGATACAGTATTATTACCTATAACCACCATGCTGTAATTTAGATCCCCAAACTTGTTGATCTTATAGCCGGAAGTTTGTACCCTTTGTCTAATATCTCCCTATTTAGTGAGGTCTAGGATTTAAATTCCATCTATGATGCTGGGGCCCCGAACCACCATGATATTCTACCCTGTGGAGGATGGTGACATGTTAGGGTCAGATAAACCTCGCTGATCATCGTTTTTCAGACAACGCTACACCAGGAGGACCAACAGGCCCACAGCCTTATGCCACTTTTGCTGGTTTGTGTTTTTTTTTTTTTTTTTTCAGTAACACCGGCTAATTATATGTATAAGTTTTGTAAGAAATTCTGGCAGCCCTGTGCCAGGGACGCAGCTGCACTTCTGCTTCTACCCTTGTCCTGGGCTGCCCTCGAGAAATGTAAACACACTTTCTGCCCATTAGCTCAACAAATGTTTGCGTGCATGCCTACTGTCCGCCAGGTGCTCTGTGAGCACCTGACGCTCCAAGGACGTGCTGTAGAATCAGGCAGCCTCTGCCCTTGGGTGCTGGCAGGGGACCAGGAGTGAAGGGACTGACTGTAGCCATGCGGTGTGTTCTCTGCTGGGGTCTGCTGAGAGCCCAGCAGAAGTTTGGGAGATGGGTACATTCAGGAAAGGCTTCCTGGAGGAGGTGGCATCTAAGCTGAGTCCTGAAGACTGAAAAGGACTCAGCTGGGTCCACACCGGAGTCATGTGCTCCTGGCAGAGGAGCATGTGCGAAGGCCTGGGTGCGGGGAGTATCGTTACTGGAAAACCTTAAGTAGTTCTGCCTGCAGTGGGAAGAAGGGATGGGGCAGGAGGGCTTGGCAGTGTTTGGAATCCCTGGAAATGCATGTGACTCAACTTGAAGCAGTCTGAATTTTAAAGTGCCAATGACTAGACTATGATAATTGGGAAAAAAATACCCATGACTGGACCCTACCACAACCTGTTAAATGAGAATCTGTGAGGGATGGCCTTCGTGCCACTGGGATTTTAAAACTTCCAGAAGATCCCAGGCCTGGGATGAGACTGCTGATAGAGGTAAACACAGCCCAGGAGTTTGTGGCTTTTTATCTTGAAGGCCTGGCAGTCACAAAGGATTCTGTCCATGTGTTCAGTCTGTCTTTATTGAGCGCCTACTGTGTCCCAGGCACTGTTCTGGGCCTCAGGGTCCAGCAGTGAACAAACCAGACTGGGTGCAGGGAGGGATTGTGACAGGGGTCATGGAGGGGCTGGGAGACCTGCGTGGGGTGGGGGCTGCCACATGAGCGACGAAGAGGATCTGGGCAGGGCCCTGAGGTGGGACCTCGGAGCACTGGGGAAGGCCAGGTGCCAGAGGGCAGGGAGGGCTCATCGCAGAGGCCGCAAGGGCCCGTCAGGTGGGGCCTCGTTGGCAGGAGGACTGCGGGCTGACCCTGAGAAGATGCTGTTTTTGTTTTTAAATTGAAATAAGATCCACACACCATAGAATCCATCCTTTTAAAGTGTATAATTCGGTGGGTTTTAGTACAGTCACAGAGTTGTGCAACTATCACCACTATCTAATTCTAGAACATGTCCATCAGCCCCGAAAGAAACCTTGTACCCATTAGCAGTCACTCCCCATTCCCCACCCCAGCCCCTGGCCACCGCTAATCTCCTTTCTGTCCCCAGGGATCTGCCTATTCTGGATGGTTCTTATAAATGGAATCATACAATGTGAGTCTTTTGTGTCTGGTTGTGTTCACTTAACGTCTTTGAGATTCAACCATGTGGTGGCATATATTAGTATTTTACGCCTTTTATGGCTGAATAATATTCCACCGTATGGACAGACTGCCTGTTGTTTATCCACTCCTCAGGTAATGGACATCTGGGTTGTCTCCACTTTGAGGCTGTTGTGAATAATGCTGCTGTGAACATGTGTGTGCAGGTTTCGCTGTGGGCATGTGTTCTTATTTCTCTTGGGTAGACACCAGGAGTGGAATTGCTGGGTCACCTGGTAGCTCCCTGTTTAGCCCTTCGCGTTCCGCTTTCTCCTGGGGACTTTTAAGCGGGCAAAAACCATGATATAGGCTTCAGAAAGCCCCATCTGTGACTCCTCCCTGACTACAGTCACACCTCCTATTGCAGGTCTCCAGGCATCAGGTTTGTGTCTGAAGATGGGAGTTGGTCAGCTCCTCCCAGGAGGAGGGGAGCTGTATTAAGCATTGAGAACATTGCCCTGGCCAGTGTGGCTCAGTTGGTTGAGCATCGTCCCATGCACCAAGAGGTCCTGGTTAGATCCCCAGTCAGGTCACATGCCCCGGTAGGGGGAGTGCAGGAGACAGCCCATCCGTTTTTCTCTCGTGGCTGTTTCTCTCTCCCTCTCCCTTTCTCTCTCTCGAAAAAAAAGAAAAAATCAACAAAAACATCTTTTTTTAAAAAGAAGGAATTGAGAACAGGTTGCACTTGCTCTTGAGGTTTTGCCTTGCTCCAGCCATGGCCCTGGGAATCAGAAGCGTGGGATCGCTGCCCCTCCCCCCGCACCCTCCCCCCCCCCCCCCCAGGGGGCGGGCCAAGACCCTCCCCCTGACTGGGTCTCATGTTCCCCTCTGTAAAATGGGAGCAGATGACGGACCAGTAGCTGAGCCCCTTGGCTCCCCTGCGGCTGTCAAATTCTCACCATCTCATCTTTCTGCACCTGTTGGCAGGAGTGGGATGGAGCGGGGAGAGACCCCGGAGGTCAGGGGCTGGCTTGGCTCTGAGACCATGGCTCTCAGGTTCCCCGTCCCAGCCCTGGCCACCCCAGCCACTTGCTTTTGTTTCCTGCCGCCCAGCCTGTTTGGTGTGGAGCCCCGTATGAAATCAATGGCTGGATTGGATTTCCTTCCAGAGGTGCCAGCAGCCTCAAATACATGACACAAAGGCCCCAGTTGGTATTGGCTCGGCAGAGCCAGAGTTCTGGGCAGGAACAGCCGCCTCTCGGGTCTACTGTTTCCTCCTGGCCACAGGGCCAGAGGGAGGTGGGAGAGGAATCATTCAGGGTCTAAGGGAGACCCCTCAGGTCAGAGCCACGTCATCCTGCCACCAATTAGTGTCATTTGTGGGGCAGAGCTGGTGACAGGGTTCTAGCCACCCACCTGGTCCTGATGAAGACACAGTGAGGTCTAAGGAGATGATGACGACCAGGAAGATGCCAATGGCAGACAGCATCGAAAGCCTCCTCTGCCAGCCACTGTCCTAAGAGCTTTGCCTGTATCCCCTCCTGTAACCTTTCACCAGTCCTGTGAGGTAGGTTTTCCCATTTCATAGATATGGAACATTGAGGTCAGAGAGAGGAAGTCACTTGTCCAAAGTCACACAGCTGGCAAGTACGGGGGCTGGGATTCCAATCAGGCTGTTTGACTCCAATGTCCATACTCCCCCCAGATGCGATGCCAGGATGTACCATGCGGGAGATAAAGGTTGGCTCAGTGGACAGCAGATCGTGGTATGTGTGGTTCATGGGAGATGGCTGAGGGCCCACCCAGACCTGGCTTGGGGCAGCCTGTACCAATGTTTGGTGGCCTGAAGTGAGAGGGAGGTCAGGGAAGGCTGCCTGGAGGAGGAGTCACTGGTGGGGGTGCTACAAATGGGTAGGATTTAAGTAAGCGATGATTACGAAAAAGGCCTCCCCTTCCAGAATTTCTATGCCAGCAATGCCATTGTAAAGATGTCCTTCTTTTATTCTCTAAAGCTGTTACGTAGATGTTTGCCCTCATTTGATTATACTCTAGGAAAGTGATGGCGAACCTATGACGCGTGTCAGAGGTGACACGCGAACTCATTTTTTTGGTTGATTTTTCTTTGTTAAATGGCATTTAAATATATAAAATAAATATCAAAAATATGTCTTTGTTTTACTATGGTTGCAAACATCAAAAAATTTCTGTATGTGACATGGCACCAGAATTAAGTTAGGGTTTTTCAAAATGCTGACACGCCGAGCTCAAAAGTTTCGCCATCACTGCTCTAGGAACTACTTCAGTGTTTTAAAGGTATCTTCAGATTGCATTATATTTTACATTTAAAAACAACATGTGCTTCATGATAAAAAAAAAAAAGAGCAGGTGAGAGATGAGCCATGTGTCAGGTTCAGCTCACCTCTGCCCTGTGGGTCCTTTCGGACCCTCAACCGTTCCACAGCTGCCCACCGATTGTCCACCAGCCCAGGACCCCTGTGGGTCTTGTCACTGGCTGCCACCACCTAACTAGGTGACCGTGAGTAAGATGCCAGCTCCCCCGGCTGCCCGTGCCTCCTCCGACCACAGAAGGTGGCCTGAGCCGCCCTGTGGGTAGGTGGCACCAGTCCCACTTTTCAGATGAGGAGGCCCAGGCTCATGAACCTGAGAGTTTTGGATCAAGTTACTGACAGTAAGTGGCAGAGCTGGGGCATGGGAGAACAGGGTGGTCTAATGCCAGGGCCTTGGCTGTCCCCCTGCCCGGGGTTAAGTGGCACTTACGGGAGATGATGGGGCAGGGGCCAGCAGGGGCCTGGCTTCATCCAGCTCCACCTGGTTTAGCCACACAAGGAGGCGGCATTGGTCCTACACATGGGTCCCCTGCTCCAGCTTCAGAGCGGGGCTCCTAGGAGGGAGGGCAGAGCGCTGACACACTGCAGCAGCGTTTTATAAGCCTTCCCAGACCCGTAAACCGTCTCCCGGCTTCCAGATGAGGGCCTTCGCAGGCGGGGATTAAGGCTTGTGTGGGTTCTGATGCCTGCCATGGAGGGAGGGAGGCAGGTGGGAGGCAGGCGTGGTCTTCCAGACTCTCAGACACAGTGGGACCGGGCCAGGGGGGTGCTGTAAGGTCCTGGGGTCACAGCACAGTGTCCGGCCCGAGTCCAGGGCGGCTGGAGGAGCCTCAGAGCGTGGCTTCCGCTTGGCTGTGGTACCAACTCTTGAATCCTGATTCCTCCGCACGGCGGGGTGCCCTTTCCCCTCCCAGAGCGTCTTTCCCACAGCCACGCACTGCTCTTTCTTTTGTGTGGTTATGTGACGTCCAGGGGGCTGCTGGACAAGGGAGGCCCAGCATGGCTTTATGCTCATTCCACAGGGCTGGGGGCTCTCGGGCAGGGCTGTCTGCACTGAGGGCTGAGCCCCAGGGACACCATGAGCCACCCAGGCCTGCAGAAAGCAGCTGGGCCCAGGGCCCAGTCTAGTGGGGACAGGGCTCGGGGCCCCGCAGAGGTCCAGGCCTGAGTCTTGCTGGGGTTGGAGTTGGTGGGTGATGCCATTCTAGAAACAAGGCCCGCATTTCCCTCGGGTGCAGGGGCTGAGGGTTTGCCAGCGGACCTGCACATCCCCAACTAAGCATGAAAAATGGCCACTTGACTCGCCGCCCTCAGCCCTGCCATGGCTGGGGTGGTAGAGTGTTGAGCATCCCCCGGTGGGCTCTCTTCCTCTCAGGCTCTGTGTGCGAGCAGGAGGCTTGGTTGGTGGCCTGATCCTCCTCACCCCTCTCTCTTTCTCTTTCTCTTTCTCTTTCTGAAACTGCATTTTCTTTCGTTTTCAAAATATGGACATGGGGAGCCTGGTTTTAAGAGCTCCCATGAGATGTGATTGCTGATTCCTTCCCATTAACAGTCGGAACCTGGACCCTGCTCATCGGTTACCTGTCACTGGCCAGGCGACAGGGATGCGCAGGGCCTTTCTCTGGGCTTAAGGGCAGGTCCCGAGGAAGAGGGGCAGAGGGAGAAGGAGTCACTGGAAGGACAGCGGGTTGTTGGGGCCCTTCCCCTGCCTACTCCTTCTGCTTGTGCACAGACCTCCATCAGACACACCCTCCTGTCTCTCACACATGCACACACCTTCACTCATATCCACTGCCTCTCATTGCACATGTACTCACACTCACCCTTCCGTCCTCCCCCACATGCACGCTCACACACACATGCACCACATCCTCTGAGGGAAGGTGTTACAATTTACTACAATTGGCCCTGACCAGTTTTCTCAGTGGTTAGAGCATCGGCCCTCGGACCAAAGGGTCTTGGGTTTGATTCCCGTCAAGGGTTTGCAGGCTCAATCCCCGGCCCTGGTTGGGGCATGTCCCCAGAGGCAACCAATCAATGTGTCCCTCTCGAATGGATGTTTTTCTTTCTCTCTCTCTTCTCCCGCTCCTCCTTCCCTTCCACTCTGTCTGAAAATCAGTGGAAAAAGAATATCCTCGGGTGAGGATTTAAAAATTTTTTACTATAACTGGATTTGTCCTTTTCTCCCTTTAATGTTGTTAATCTTTGCTTTATGAATTTGGAAGCTCCTGCCCATTTATGATTGCTTTGTGTTTCTGATAGATTGGCCCTGTCATCACAATGGTATATCCTTCCATCTCTGGCAATTTCTTAGTCTGTTTTATCTGAACTCTCCCCATTTGACAATGAAGGCCTCTGAGGTTCAGAGAGGGAAAGTGACTGGCCCCAGGCCACACAGCTGTCGGTGTCAGGAGCAGGAATCACGCTTGCTCCTTGCAGCTCCACCCCACCGGCTGCTTTGGAGCGGTGGTTCGGAGAGAAGCTCCTTCCTGGTTAGTTTCTGGGCACCTGCATTTTGATGTCATGATTGTCAGGCTGCCAGAGCTGTGTCCCAGCCCGCCCTCGGCAGAGAGGACCCTCCAGGAGCCCAGCATCTGGCCTGCAGCCTGCGGGAGCCCCGCTCAGCGTGCTTGGAACACCCTCTGGAAATTTCTTGCCAAACTCTGCTCTAAAGCTTCTGGCCCTCCCACCCCGTTGGGTGAGATTGTTCTGAGCATGTTGGGCAGATTTTCCCAGGTCTCACATGTAGAAAGAATTTCTCTGGGTGGCAGGAGACTGTCCCCCCTCTCTAGCTTCCCTGTGTAGGCCTTTAGGAACTTGTGCCAAATCCACTTCCTGGCGGCTTCACCCCAGCTGGGCCATGGCCTGGAGCTCCTGGGGGCTCCACGCTGGCGCAGGCCGCCTGCCAGTGATCGGAGTCATCCGGGCAGGCGCCCTGGTCCCAGAGGAGAGCTGCCTCTGTCTCCATGGTGCATTCTGGGAAGTCCCGGGCTCTGCAGGGAGCCTGGGTGGGGGCGTTGCCTAGGAGATGTTTGTAGGGGGAATTGACAGAGAGGGGTATCTTTGCCATGAGCTGTAAGTAGCGGCCATAAGCAGTTATGATGGGTTGGTTCATCTGGGAGTTTCACTGAGTGACACGAGTTGGGCACAGAGTTCAGGGCCACAATGGTGCCAGGTAGAGGGTGTGAATGCCATATTTATCTACTCCTAGATGCCATCCATTGTAAAGCATATCATTGTTTCACATACCACTAGGCAAGAAAAAATGCTGCCTGTGAAACCGACACTCCACCCACTGTCAGATCCATCCTGATTTCAGAGATCGAACTGTAATACAGGTAGTCTGATCCTTAAGTCAATGAAATGCAGTGATGACGGTGATGTGTGATGATGGTGTTGATGGTGATGAGGAGATGGCAGTGACTGCTGCCAGGTAATACTTGCTTGCAGGATGTTATCTTACCGATTCTGTGAACGGGACTCTGACAGGTGAACGGGGTGGAGGGGGCGGGGGGAGTTGGCACCCATTTTCTCTGCTGGGCCCCTGGACCTTGCAGTGACTCAGCAAGGTCTGTCCTGCTGAGCCTGTGGGGTTGATGCGGTGACAGCTGTGCTCAGTGCCGTCGGGACGTGGTTGCCCTTGAGATGCTGCCTGCCTCTGTCCCCTCGGGACCCAGGGCAGGGCAGCGGGAGCACCCCAGCTGACAGGCTGGCTCTGTGGCTGAGGACTGTGGGCCCCAGGGGGTGTGGCGGGTCCCTCGTGATTCTGGCTGCAGGGGCACTGGGGCCTTAATCAGGCGGAGCAAGGAGTCAGCAGCAGCTGGCAGCTGCGTGACTCAGGAGCCTGGCTGGAGGGAGGGGCAGGAGCAGGGCCAGCAGGTCCCCACTCTTCTCCGCCACCCTGCTGAGGGTCACTTCAGGCTGGACCATGACCCTCCGAGGGTCCGGGCACCTGCTGCTGGGCTGAGAACCCTGCAGCCGTAGGAGCCTTTCTGCACGGGGGAGAGAGGCGCGGGGGCAGCAAAACCTTGCTTTCCAGATTTTCCCATTACTAAGCGCTACTCCGCTTAGTTTCCTCTGACTCTCCAGCCATCTGTACGAAAGGGTGATGTCAGCAGTGTGTCACCCCTTTGGTACGGACTGCGAAACCCGGACTCCAGGGGAGGTCATGCTGTGTGCTCTCTGCGGGCAGATGGTGTGGTTTGGCAAACAGCTTTCTGAAGTCAGACCTTGTCACCCACCCTGCCACCCGTGTGGTCCTCACACGTTACTTCATCTCTCTGAGCCTCAGGCTCCTCGCCCAGACCCAGGGGCAGTCTCAGGACCTCCCTCATAGGTACATAAAGCGGTTGAAGCCCCTGGAGAGAGCCTGGCAAGCAGTCAGGACTCCAGGAGCGATGGCTCTGGTTGCTGGGGGCAGAGGAGGGAGGGAGAGTGTGAGGAACCGGAGGCCTGGCCTCGAGGGCCCTGGAATTACATGCCCTGTGCCCTCAATGCCTGAAAGCTCCACCCATGAGCCCCCATCAGGGCCATCTGTGTCACTGGGCAGGAGCTCCTGGTTAATCTCCCATGAGCCTGACTTATCCAAGACGAGGCAGCATGGGGGATGGGAAACCTGGAAGTAGCCCGAGGCACCTGGGCTCTGAGCTCCCTTATCCCTTCTCTAGGCTCCCACACTCATCTGAGGGGTGAAGGGGGCATTCAGGCAGATGGTCCCCCACATGACTCTGGCCTGTAGAAAGCCGTTAGCATTTGACAGAGGTCAGTGGGAACGTGCCACCTGATGGCTTCTCTGTCTGTCCGTGGGCCTCGTCTGTATGTGGGAATTACTGTAGTGTGTATGTCACAGCTTGGTACATAGTATGTGCTCACTAAATGTTGGTTCTTATTATTTTTTCGATTTATCATTTAGTGTCCTCTCCAGTCCTTATCATTTTGGAGAACTAACCTAGAGACCTTAAAAACACAGGAATCTGGACCGCATTAGTTGGATGAGATGAACCAGGAGGGGCCACCTGTGAGGTTAGGTCTGGGAAAGAGGGATATCTAGAGCAGGGGTCCTCAAACTACGGCCCGCGGGCCACATGCAAATACAAATATTGTATTTGTTCCTGTTTTGTTTTTTTACTTCAAAATAAGATATGTGCAGTGTGCATAGGAATTTGTTCATAGTTTTTTTTTAAACTATAGTCTGGCCCTCCAACGGTCTGAGGGACAGTGAACTGGCCCCCTGTTTAAAAAGTTTGAGGACCCCTGCTCTAGAGCAAGCATGTCAAACTCGCGGCTCACGGGCCACAACAAATATTTTTGCAGCCCAGCCAATATAACGGTATGTAAGAAACGTTTTTTTGTTTGTTTTATATTTTATTGATTTTTTTTTACAGAGTGGAAGGGAGAGGGATAGAGAGTCAGAAACATCAATGAGAGAGAAACATCGATCAGCTGCCTCCTGCACACCTCCTACTGGGGATTGAGCCCGAAACCAAGGTACATGTCCTTGACCAGAATTGAACCTGGGACCTTTCAGTCCACAGGCTGATGCTCAGCGGTTCTCAACCTGTGGGTCGCGACCCTTTCACAGGGGTCGCCTAAGACCATCGGAAAACACATATATAATTACATATTGTTTTTGTGATTAATCACTATACTTTAATTATGTTCAATTTGTAACAATGAAATTGGGGGTCACCACAACATGAGGAACTGTATTAAAGGGTCGCAGCATTAGGAAAGTTGAGAACCAGTGGATAGTATCCACTGAGCCAAACAGGTTAGGGCTGTAAGAAACGTTTTAATAAAAATTACGTAATTTAATTTTTACAATATCCTGTTATACATAATCTATAATAATAAAAGCATAATATGCAAATCGACCAAACGGCCATCCAGATGTCCTTCTGGATGACCTTCCAGACGAAGCTGGGGCTGCAGCCACGGGATCAAGGCAGTGCGGCTGCGAGGGGGGTATCGAGGCAGCCACCGCGGCTGTGAAGGCCTACTCTTGCATGAATTTTGTGCATTGGGCCTCTAGTTATTAATAACAAACTGCAACATTTGCTAATGACTGATTACTATAATCGTATTGTATTCATTTTCCTTATGTGCCTTACGCATAGGCACACCATTTCTCTCCACTAATACTAGCAGCAAATATTTTAGCAGCTGATTGCCAGGTAATTAGTCTTGGACTGACTTATTTGGAGTGCGCAACAGGAAATATTTCGCTTTCGGAGAACAAGAAAAATGGGTTTATTTGCATCACGCTTACTAACTTGTGCAGTTATTCAGTGTCTGGTAAGTAATGTTCAAGAAAATATTAATTTTTATTAAAATGTTCTATTATTTTATGTTAACAATTACTCATTTATTTCAGCCCTTTGTATTCAGCATGTCTCTATTGAAATAAACCTACATTTCTATGAAAATTGAAGATTTTGTTATTTTGCGGCCCACATAAACTTAAACCTTGTTTCTTTGGCCTTTGAGTTAGCCTTTGAGTTTGACATGCTTGCTCTAGTCTAGAGTCAGGAGTTAGGGGAGTTTACAAAGACCTACCATTCTCAACATGGTACCCCCATCTTCACAAATACATTTCCTGACTTCAAAACTCAATGCAGAATTCAGTGCATGCATGCAGTTTTCTGAGGAGAGGACCTGTAGCTTCTGTTGGACTCTCACAGATGTTCTGTGTCTCCCCAATGGTAAGGAGATGCACGGCCCTGCACACACACTCATAGTACTGTGCACAGGAGCCGACTCCCCACCATTCCTTGAAACCGTGGGACTTGTTCCTGCCGTCATGTCTTGACACATGCATGCTCTTTCTTCCACTTCTCTGCCCATTTTCCCACTCCGCGAAGCCTTCTTTGCTAACCCCCTCCCCTCTCCTGCCCCACTTGCTTGTATGCAGTCTTTTCACACTTGATAATAATTTATTACTTTATTATATGTGGTCTCATGTTATCTTCTGATTGCTCCACATGAGTAAGCCCCGTGTCTCCAAAAGGATTGAAAATAGCTAAAATTGGAATTTTTATATCCTTTTGCCCCTCCGCCAGATTTTTAAAAATATATATTTTATTGATTTTAGAGAGGAAGGGAGAGGGAGAGATTGAAACATCAGTAATGAGAGAGAATCATTGATCAGCTGCCTCCTGCATGCCCCCTACTGGGGACCGAGCCAGCAACCTGAGCATGTGCCCTTGACCGGAATCGAACCCAGGACCCTTCAGTCTGCAGGCCGACACTCTATCCACTGAGCCAAACCGGCTAGGGCCGGATTTTCTTTTGTGTGCATTGTACAGGGATTCCTTGCCAGCCATGGGAGTGGCATTCCTGAAGAGCACCACGGTTGGCAGAACCACAGTTGGCATGATCAAAGTCTCAGACAAAGTAAGAGGTTAGGGAAAAGAAAACAATAAAGATGGCATTGAGTATATGTCTTTTAAAACCACCGTAAATAAAACTTCTAGGAGACGTCACTGCCAAAACAAACCATCTTCGTCCACATTAAAAACCTGTTCCAGTTGGTAACCTTTTTCCTGAATTAACTTCTTTAGTGGAGGGAAACTTGGCCGTCATCTTGATGTGATGATGTTTATTTCTTCTTGAGTCCATTTCGGTAATTTATGTTTTTCAGAGAACTTACCTGTTCCATGTAGGTAGTCAAGTTAATTGGTATAACTTCTTTGTAATATTCCCTTATTATCCTTCTAGTGTCTGTAGGTTCTGTAGTGATGTTCCCTGTTTCATTTGTGATATTGGTAATTGGTGCCTTCTCTCTTTTTTTCCCTTGATCAATCTAAGTAGAAGTTTATCAATTTTATTGATCTCCTGAAAGGTTTATATTTAAGAGACTGTGCCTCTTTAAAGTATTTTAAACAGGCCCTTTTGCCTTGAAATATAATGTCTTTTGCTCTTACAGCCTCTTTGGCTCTATTTTTGCAAGTGTAGACAAAATGTTTGTGAAGCCACTAGGCATTTTTCAAGTTATTCATGCTTACAGGCACATTTTCCACACCTGCGTCTCTCTCTCTCTCTCTCTCTCTCTCTCTCTCTCTCTCTCTCCAGGGGAGGTTAAAGTGATTTCTCTCTATCAACCTGCCCTTGTGACATTCATGGGGGAAGTCAACATGAAGTGTCCATTTGCTTCAGGGGATCTTATCAAATCCTGAATAAGGAAAAAAGATACTAAACTTAAATCTCTTTAAATATATTTTTATTGATTTTTAGAGAGAGAGAGGAAGGGAGAGGGAGAGAGATAGAAACATCAATGAGAAACATTGATCAGCTGCCTCCTGCACGCCCCCTACAGGGGACTGAGCCTGCAATCAGGCATGTGCCCTGACAGGGAATTGAACCGGTGACCTCTTGGTTTCTGGGTTAAAGCACAATCATTGAACCACACTGGCCAGGCATAGACTTAAATATTTTTTGATGCAGAAGAGAAAAGTGCATGATCTCAGAACCACAGATTGTGCAGGATTGCTGGCTCTGTTGTTTGGAACATATATATAGTTATGTTTCCTAACAATAATGTTATGTTTCACTTCCTACTATACAAAATGTTCACTGTTTAAAATATTTGTGTCCTGCCATGCTTTTGCTACAAAGTATATTTTATCTGTAACCTTGATTGAGACTTCTGTTTCTCCAATCTTTGCATTTATGACAGTCTCAGAGTGGCTCTTTAGAATCATAGATCTGGGAGGATACTTAGTGATCCTCCCCTCACTTAAATCAAATTTTTTTTTATTTAAAAAAAAAGTTAAACTCTGTGTTAAGGATGTATGACATCCCCTCACTTAAACCAAAGAAGACTCCAAGGCCCCGGGAGGGGAAGGGCCTTGTCCATGAACACAGACCATGTAAGAAGCTGAGGTAGAATGCCAGTGCCCTGGGGCATTTCCACTTCATCAGCCAAGGCTATGATATTTTTGCATTGTACAGGGATTCCTCGCCAGCCGTGGTAAAGTTTACCCTTTTAAAGTATACATTTGAGTGGTATTCATAAAATTGTGCAATCATCACCACTGTCTAATTATAGAATGTTTTTATCACCCCTAAAAGAAACCCCATTCTTCTCCCCCCACCCTCCCCGTCTTTGGCAACCCCTAATCTACTTTCTGTCTATGGATTTTCCTATTCTGGACATTTTATATCAATGGAACAATACCACACATGGTCTTTTGTGTCTGGCTTCTTGGTTGTCATGGTTCATGAATGTTTTAGAATATGTCAGTGCTTCATTCCTTTTTATGGCTGAATAATACTCCATTGTGTGTATATGCTACATTCTTTTTATCCATTCACCCATTGATGGGTATTTTGTGGTTTTCACTTTTTGGCTCTTGTGAATAATGCTGCTATGAAATTCACGTATAGATTTTGGTGTGAATGGTCTTTTTTTTCTTTCTCTTGGGTAGATACCTAGGAATGGAATTGCTAGGTCATATCGTACCTCCAGGTCTCAGGAGCTGTCAGATTGTTTTCCAAGAGGCTGCACAGCTTTACATTCCCAGCAGCAATGTATGGGGATTCCCGTGTGTGATTTGCTTCTTACTTTGTAACTTATTTTTATTATTATTGTTTAACTTTTTCCTAAAGTCATGTGTAAACTTTAAATCATTACTGTGAGTAGCCACTGTTTTTTGTATTTTGTTGTTTGTTTGTTTTTTGTCTTGTGGTCTCTACTCATTTTCTAAGTTACTTAGGTAAATTTTCCCCCCACTCCCTTCAATGAAGTCATGTCATACATCCTTAACACAGAGTTTAAAAATTTTTTTAAAATAAATTTATACTTTGTTCACCCACTCCCCCCCGCAAACCAGAAGCTAATATGAATTGGAACAAAGCAAGTGGGCAGGTTCTGTTTATTTATATAACTACAACAGTATATAGTCGATAAATATTAAAGTTCTTTCCCACCTTTGAACCTCTATATCAAAATATAATTTTAATACCTTTTTTTTTTCATTTTAAAAGTGACAAATCCTAGCTCTAACACATACTGTGTGGTCATGGGCAAGTAACGTAACCTCTCTGTTCCATAGTTTCTTCATCTGTAAGACATTTGTGGTTGTATCTGCCTGAATAGGGGGCAGATACAGGGAGTTAGTGGATGTACAGCTTTTAGCACATAGTCCCTGGCAGTTAGGACGCCCCGTATAAACACTAGCTGTTATTTTTTTTATGATTACATTATTGTTGTCGGAAATTTGGAGACCTACACCAAGGAATAAAAGAGCAATTCTCCCCAGCCCAGCCTCACAGCCCAGAGGCAACTCCTGTTACCATGCTGTGTCCTCCTGGGCATTTCAGTGCATTCTTTTTACCATTTTGAGATGAGACTATGTTCAATTTGTGTATTTTGCTCTATTCATTTCATGTCCCAGCATAAACAGTTCCCAGTGTTGTTGTAAACATAATTTTAATGTTTGTGTGATAGACTCCCATGAGGAAGGGCCTTCACTTACCCGTCCACCCCTGAGAGTGGCCATTTAGTTCGGCCCGAGCTGTTTCCCCCGCTGTGAGTGTATTTCGGGCAGTGCTGTATACGCTTCTTGGCCCGGGAAGATTTCCCTGACCTTGTGAGGGACAGGCCCTGGGAGTGTGGATGCACTCGGGCCCCCTGCGAACTTTGCAGAGCTCGTGGGTGTGGGTGGGAGCATGCCAGGGAGGCTGCCTGGAAGGGAAAGGAGGCGGCACCAAGGGATCAAAGGCAGCTCACTTCACAATTATGAATCTTTTCCTGAAGTTGAACATGTTCCATGTTGAAAATTTAGACAATAGAGATAAAAAAGGAATAAACATTACCCATAAACCTGTAACCCAGAACACCCCGTTTTTGTGTTTTTTTTCTACGTGCGTGCTTGTGCGCGCACACAGTCGTAGGAGGGAGCACACTGCGCGTCGTTTTAACTAGTCTTTTGCACCTTGGATATCATGACTGTCTCTTAGAGGGGCTAAGCCTGTGGCCTGTGGAGCAAGATGCTTGGGTTCAAATCTGGGCTGCACCCCTCACCAGCTGTGTGTTCTTTGCCAGCTACTTCACCTCTCTGTGCTGATTTCCCATCTGTGAAGTGGGGGTAATAGGAGGATTTGTACCATTAGGTGGTTTTTCAGAGACAGATTAGAATGGGTTGGAGCAGAGTGCCTGCTGTTCTTTTTTTTTTTTTTTTTTTAGATATTTTATTGATTTTTTACAGAGAGGAAGGGAGAGGGATAGAGAGTTAGACACATCGATGAGAGAGAAACATCGATCAACTGCCTCCTGCGCACTCCCCACTGGGGATGTGCCCGCAACCAAGGTACATGCCCTTGGCTGGAATCGAACCTCGGACCCTTGAGTCCCCAGGCCGATGCTCTATCCACTGAGCCAAACCGGTTAGGGCCCTGCTGTTCTTTTACCCTACAGTTCTCATATCGCTCAGCATCCTTCAAAAAAGGAGTTTTATTGGCCATGTAGTGACCCCTGGTCATTGGTGGCTGGGTTTTCACAGATGTGGATGGCTCTGCCGTAAGCCTTGAATCTCATCTGCCCCTCAGCTGCCTCCACCCTGGGCCTGTCCCCCCACTTTGGTTCTTACTGGGCTGCCCTGGCCTTCCTTGCCTTGTCAGGCGTTGGGGAGCCTGGGGACCCCCTGGCCTCCTTGCTAGCTGTGCGGCAAGTGGCCAAAGGGGTGTGAGACCAGGAGGGGGACATTTTCTTTGGCAGCCTCAGAGCGGCTTCCCTGCACTGTCTGCAGGAAGGGACGTGGGCAGGAGGGGAGCAGGTGCAGGGGTGGGGCTGCCCATCTCACACCTGGGCCTTTGCTGGAAGCACCTCAGCCCTTTAGGGACAGGTGGGATTTGAACAAATGCCTTCATAAACAAGAGTGAACCTTATTCTTGGTTCTGCCAGCAGTGTGCCTGCTCCGCACCGGGCTTCTGGCCTCCTGGGCAGAGAGGCTGGAGGAGGGGACGGAGTCGGCTAGAAGGCTGCCGCGCCTTCTTCCCCAGAGCTGGCAAATCTGACAGAGCCTCCGATGCTGGGAGCCCAGGGGGCCCCTTGGTTACCGAGTACCTGGCAAATGGGCTTCAAATGGGTTCACTTCTCTGGGCTACTAAGATCATATAAAAAGAAAAGGGAAAAGATTGAACACCTACTATGTGTTCCTTATATTCCTCTTGTCATTCAGTTCTTCAGTGTCTGTGCGTTGAGCTCTCACTGTGTGGCGATGCATCCGGGAGGGAACGATAAATATGGCATCAGTTGAATACTCACAATGTCCCCATGATAGAGGTGTTAGCCTGCTTTGTTTTAAAAATCTTTTTTATTTTGAGGTAATGTTGTGAGAAATAACACCAAGATCCCACGTACCCTTCACCCAGTTTTCCCCGGTGGAAACATCTTGCATAACTGTAGTACCATGTCACAGCCAGGCTACTGACACTGACACAATCCACCGATCTTATTTCGATTTCACCGGTTTTATCTGCACTTGTGTGTGCGTGTGCGTGAGTCTCTGTGTGTGTTTGTGTCTCTCTGTGTGTCTCTGTATTGTGTCTGTTTCTGTGTGTCTCTATGCACATATCTCTGTATGCATGTGTGTGTGTGTGTATGTGTGCGCGCGCGCGCGTGTGTCCCTGTGGATCTTTGTGTGTGTTTCTGTGTGTATGTATCTTTGTGTGTGTGGTCTGTGTAGCCTGTTTCATTTCACAGGGAGGAAGCGAAGCTCAGGGTCAGGCCTTACCAGGACCAGGCACCCCGCATGCAGCAGAGCCGGGCTTCAGTCCAGGCACTGACTCCACGTCCCTGAATTACTCCAGGGAAACAATCCTGTTTCCTCTTTGCTGCTGTTCTTGAACTCAGCAACCTACCTGGTCTCTGCTGCAACTGTGAGCTGAGACCCCCAGACACACTGGAATCCTAAGATGTTGGTGCGGAGCTGCTGGCTCCTCCATTTCACGGAGGAGAAAACTGAGGCTCAGAAAAGTTAGTGGGCTTGCCTAACGTCACCTAGCTGGTCAGGGACTGTTTCTCCCAGTCTGCAGCTGGCAGTGACTACAATGAGCTTCTTTTTCCAAGAGGTAAAAGGACAGAGGACACTGTTGATCACAAACACCAGGCTCGGGATTCAGTGTGGTTGTCAGGGAGACAGTGGGGGCATTCAGAAAGGTTTCTGAACAGGAGATGACTCCGGAAATGTGCAAGGTGACCTCGGACACTCAGCATGCTCCGAAGTGTATGCCAAGGAACACTAATGGACTCGGGGGTTGGGATAATTTTTTTCTTTGCCTTGAGAAGCAGTAGATTAAAGAGAGCTACACAGGGTTGTGTGCTGCGGGACTTATCAGTGCCTTCAATGCAGTGATGTGCACTGTGACCATCTAGATAGGGGACGGACTTCTGTTCTGTACAGTGTTTTTCAGGAAAATGTTTACCAAGAATCCCAGTGTGAGACTGAGGTTCTGCTCCCAGGGCTGGGGTGGGCAGAAGTACCCAGGGAGCAGGATATGAGGATCTGAGTGTGTATTTTTTTGAGAGGCGTCTGGTATGGCCACAGTGAGTGTTCAGGGTGTCCGTAGCTCTGGTGGGGCCCGCGGGTCTCAGAGAACCTGGTAGCCACCGCACCCCCCCCCTATTTTCCTGAGGCCCAGAGAGGTTAAGTCACTTGCCCCAAGTCCCACAGCTGCCGGCCTGCAGACCTAGGACTTGGGTGCAGCGCTCTGATTTCAGAGGCCTAGAACATTGCTACATGGCATGTGGTGCCTTCATCTGCCTGAAGGCCCCTTCCCAGCGCAGGAAACACTTAGGAGATAGGTAACATGCAGAAGGTGGGGTGAATCTCTCCACCCGCAGCCACGGACGTGTGCCTTTGCGTAGGGATGTGTGTGGATGAGGGTAGAAACACGGATGAAGTCAGCTGTCTTAGATCGACAGAATTTCAGGTGATTTATTATTTTTAATAATATATATATATATTTTAAACCAACCGAGGAGGTTGGGCTCCATTTACTGGGGCAATAAAAAGCCATTGTGTGTTTGGAGCAAAGAAGGATTGAAGGCGATTATAACAGAAGTGGTTTTAAAAGAAGGGTTTTTCTGAGTGTCGGTGGGCAGGCGAGTTGGAAGGAGAGAGGGAAACAGGCAGAAACCACTTGAGAGGAGGCTGCCCTAACCCTGGTCTGGACAGCGGTGGTAGCTGAGAAGGGAGAGGTAGGAATAGCCTGGTAGCCACCGCGCCCCCCGCCCCCCCCCCCCATTTTCCTGAGGCCCAGAGAGGTCAAGTCACTTGCCCCGAGTCCCACAGCTGCCGGCCTGCAGACCTAGGACTTGGAGGCAGCGCTCTGATGTCGGAGTCCTAGAACCTTGCCACATGGCACGTGGTGCCTCCGTCTGCATTATACTTTCCCACACTCGGGGTACGTACTGCGAATCCACCTGGGAGGGTCAGGATGTCCCGAGGCCCTGCAGTACCACGAGTTATCACGGAAATGTTACTCAGTCACTGCTGTTCGATCACTCCTGGTCCCCAGTCCCATGTTGGGTGCCTTTGGGGCCAGTAACGGCTCAGAGTTGTTCAGCCCCTCAGGCAGATTCTTCAGTGCGGGCGCCGTGTCTTACATCACACCCAGGGGCCCGGGGCAGCACCCTGTCATCAAACCAGCTGTATTTCTGCATAAAACATGTGACTGTTCATACCCAGTGGGGGAAAATGAGACTATAAATAGCCTCTAGGCAGGGCAGGTTTTGCTGACAAATGGGTTAAGAGACACTTTTGGTTTCCAGAACTTTTGGATTTGGGAATCAGCACGACGATCGCCTCAACTGGAGCGATGGCCATGAGTCACCGTCTAATCTCGGTTTAGGTGCCGGGGGGAGAGGGCCCGCTCCTCTCTGGATTTCTGTGTTTATTGGGAGATAGAGGTAGGTGGGGAGGAGCTGTGTCCAGCTGTAAACATCGGCTCCCGCAGGGGTTTGGAAAACGACTGACTTTTTATCCGTTGTTTGACTTGTTGCAATGAGCTTGTGTTACCGTTTACATTTTAGGGAGAAAATGAGAACGTGGTCCCCGGTGTGCCTGGTACGTTCCTCGTACCAGGGAGCTTTGGAGATTTGTCTTGATTGGCTCCGAGGCTTCTGGTAGGTGTGGGGTGGAACACAGACTGCTCTTCCCGCTGCTGGCAGCCAGGCCTGCCGGACCGTGAGAGGCTCCGTAAGTCCACCCAGCGACATGTTATCATTCTGCACAGGCGCTCCGGCAGCACCGGTCTCCCCCGGAGCCCACCACATGTTTAGACGGGGTGGGACCGGCTGGCATGTGCATTCCCTCATCCAGAAGCTAAATGGATCTCTTATTAAGATCAGCAACATCCACTTCTAAACGGAATCTGAAGGTCACCTTGTGCTTAGGTGGCTCCTGAGGATGCTGGGAGCGACGGTGTGTTCATCGCGTTTGTGGACGGGCCACGTGTCTTGGAGATGGCTGCACTGTGTCAGGGGTTGAGCACTGTACAGGGAGTCGCAAGATTTTGTACGGGGCCCATTGGCTGTCCGGTGACCTCCGGCCAGCAGCTTAACTTCTTTGTTTCCTGCAGGGTCAGCTGAGGGGTTAGATGTGATTCGTTTGCCAATCAATCATTTATTGAGTACTTACTGTGTGCCAGACACAGGCCAGAGCAAGACCTGGTCCCAAGGAGCTCAGAGCCTGGGGCGGGGGGCGGGGGCGGGGGCTGGACAGGTGGGCAGGTGGCTCCAGGACAGTGGAGCGAGAGTGGGGTTTGGGTCAGCTTTGGAGGGAGGGATTGTGGGAAACACGGTGAGCCCCCCACTCACCTGGGGAGGGCCAGGGGAGGCTTATGACCCCCAAGCACTTCCAGCTTAAAATCTTGAATCTGTATCTCAGTTTAGGTCCTAAAATACAAAGAAATTGGGGGGGGGGGTTGCTTGTCAAACTGCAGTTCTAGAAGATGGATAGTGGGAGCTGTATTTTCCAGCTGCCGAGGGTCATGCAAGCGACGGCCCCTTAGCAGGAGGACTATTGGCTGTTCTCTCACAAGATCTAGGCTGTGTCATTCAGGCCAGAAAACCAAGGGAAGTCATCCCCCCTTGGACCAAGCCTCTTCATCAAGTGCCTCTGCCTCCTGGTTGGCAAAATGGAAAATTCTAAGCGTTACCGCGGAGAACTTGTGGCCCAGAGGGAAAGGGCGCATCCAGCAGCTCGGCTGGCCCAGGGCGCACCTGCAGCTTTTCAGCTGGAACGGAGCTGGTCCGATCAGAGCAAGAGTCAGCAGAATTGTTTAAAGTGTTTCTACTCTGCTCGAAGTGTGGCGAGTGTAGACGGAAATTTCTAGAAGCTATGAATGACACACTGGATTTTTTTTTTGCTCCAAGGAGGCAACAATTCTTACTTCCTGTGAGGAGTACCTTTGTGGTCGGAATTCTGTGGCTTCAGGTCCTCGCTCCCCAGACTGTGGGCCTGTTTGGCAGTGGGTGGGAGGAGGGCAGGAAAATCAGAAACCCTGGCCGCCTCTGGCCCTCCGCCTCCAGCCTCCAGCCTCCAGCCTCCAGCCTCCAGCCATCCTGTAACTCTGTGGGGGATCCTCAGGGCCATGGAACAGGTTCACCCCAGCGCCCAGCCATCGGGGACGGGCTCCCAAAGAAAGTCGCTCCCCTGTCCCTAGCTGGCTCTTTCTCGGCTGGCTGGATGAATGGCTGAACAAGGCTGGCCCAGTGCTTGCAGTGTGTTCACTCAGCAAACGTTTCCTAAGTGCCAGCTGTGGGCCAGGCGCCGTCCAAGGACAGGGCGGGGTGGACACAGCCATGAGCAACACAGACAGGAATCCCTGCCTGCCAGGAGCTGACCTTGCAGCCAAGGAGACAGGCAATAAAGAAGTGCCTGAGCAGAGCACACTGCACATCCACGGTGGCCTGGGGAGGAGGTGGTGGCAGCCGGGAGAGGGGGAAGGAGGTGCCCAGAGCCCTGCAGGCCAGAGGCGTGGCTTGGGGAGGGGCACTGCCTGCTCCCCCCATGGGAGGCCCCGGTGGCTTCAGCGATGCCTCAGATTTCCCCCACGCAACCCTGGATGTCACTGCTTGACTCTGATGGGCACCACGGAGACACTTTCCCCAATGCTCTCTCTCCGTCTCTCTTTCTCTCTCATTCTTTTTCTGTTGTTGTTAACGGTGTTTTTATTGATTTTAGAGAGGAAGGCAGAGGGCTAGAGAGATAGAAACATTGATGAGAGAGAGACATTGATGGCTGCCTCCTGCCCACCCCCGACTGGGGATGGAGCCCAGAACCCGGGCATGTGCCCTGACCGGGAATCGAACTGGGGAGCTCTTGCTTCATGGCTCGACGGACGCTCAACCACCGAGCAACACCAGCCAGGCTCTCTCTCATTTTTTCTGTCTCTGTCTCTGTCTCTCCGCCCCCCCCCCCCCACCTCTCTCTTACTCTTTCTCTCTCTCCAGCGCCTCGCTCCCCGGGCTGGGGTCCCGCGTGACCTTCCTGGCCAGGCGTCCTCTGTGTTGCCACATGGGAGCTGGGCATGGGGCTCCTTCCGTCCGCCGCTGTGGCTCATGGAGCCGAGCTGTGACATCGGTCCTTTTG
>NW_005871083.1:1123412-1138056 GCF_000147115.1 Myotis lucifugus | reverse complement strand
CAAAAGCCTCAAGGGAGGGAGATGTGTTTATTCTGAACTGTAAACACCCTCTCGGAGAATAAAAAACAGAGGGGCCTGCTGTGTTTATTTTATCAGAGGCATATTGGCTTCACTGAAAATAGACACGTTTTGTTCACCAAGATTCCCCTCCTTTATTTCCGTGTAAATAGGCAGTTTTTTTCTTGTCTGTCAAAAAGTGCTTTGGGTGGGAACTAGGAGTTTGCACCTCCGCCCTTTCTTTTTTCTCTCTCTCTCTGAAATCTAAGTTTGAGAGCTCAGATCCAAAAAGGATTAAATGGGGACATTCTGCCCAGTGGGCCCACTGTCTTCACTCGGCCACAGGCAGCAGGGAAGGTTTCGGAGCAGGGGTGTGGTATGAGCAGAGGAGGGAGCTGACCCCTGTGTGGAGGCCCACTGGACACCCAGAGGCTGGTGGCCGGGAGAGCAGGGAGAGGCTACTGCAATGGTCCGAGCACAGGCGTGGGGCCCACTCAGACGGCCGCTATGGGATGGGACAAGCCAGGCCTGGAGACAGACTTGCAGGCCAGGAGACATGACCTGCAGCTCTACCTGACTTCGCCCTGCTCTGTTTTCCCCTAAATAAAAATAGCTGGGACTATCACCCTTCCCTCGGCATCTGAGGACAGTCCCACCTCCTCCCTCGCCTGCTCCTTGACACCTTGTCATTCTCTTCCACCCCTTTCCTTCCGCCTTCAAATAGACCTGGGTCTCATTTTTGTCGCCGACAGAGCTTGCGGGCCAATTTTATCTTCCCGCCAGGGCTCCAAGTTCCCTGAGAGCAGGGCCCTCTGAAAGGAGTTGTTGGGCGTTTTCCTTATCTCTCATCTCAGGCAGCCAGGCCACCATCGCTGCTATCTACGGTCATCCCATAATAAGAGGGGTAATTACTATTTGTGGAGCGTTTTCCTGAGGCCCGTGGTCTCATTTCTCAGTGGCTGCCTGCACTCTATGGCAGGAGCAGGGAACAGAGGATGCTTTGCTCAGAGAGGTCATCCGACTTCCCCAAGTCACACAGCTGTCCGTGGTGGAGGCCGAACCTAAACTCAGGGCCGTGGTTTCTGGATCCCAAGCTCTCTCCCCTGTGGCAGTGTTTCCTGGGGGGCCGGGGCGGGGGGGTGTTCCCTCTCACACAGGATGACTTCTCTTAAGCAGCCTGCGAATGTGACATTAACTGACAGGGAATCGTGGAGAGAAAGTTGTACTTTTTGACTCCACTTCTGATCTTACTGTGAGGCACCTCCTGACTACTGTCTCATTTAAACCCCACCTTTTTTTTGTTTCTTTTTTTTTTGTGTGGTAAAATGGACATAACATAAAGTTTGCCACAAACTTATTACTTTTTTTTTAGTTTTTAAAGCCTTTTAGATTTTGGAATCGCAGATGCAAAAGATAGAACTTTAAAAGAAAATTTTAGATATAGTTTAGTTATGATCTGTGGATGTTAACCAATTCTGGTTTTCAAAAAAAAAAAATCTTTAAAAGGTTTTCAAAAAGTGAGTTGCTGAAAATGAAACTTCAGGTAGATAGTCATCCTGGTGAGTGGTGTGGAGCCGTAACCAGGCCCAGGGCAGGCGGCTGGGGTGACCCCGCCCAGGCTTCCCACACGGGCCCGGGGGTGACCGTGGGCTCCGTAGCCTGTGATGTGGAGGTGTTGGGTCCCAGAGCTGACCCCCCGTCCCCTCAGCACCTGGGCCGTGAGGGGCCAGGCAGGTTGTCCTCCTCCCAGAGCCTCTCCTTCCCCGTCCCTCCCGCCTCGGGAACCCAGCACCTTCTGAGAAGGGGGCCCGAGTGTAGGGTCTCAGGAGACTCCACAGCCACACCCCCCACCGTGACGTGGCCGGAGCGTGGGCACTAGGGCCTGCTGGAGGCTCGGCCTGGCTGCCAGGGGCTGGGACACAGCTGCTTGGCTGTTAGCGAGCGAGGGGTCCAAAGAACAGAGCCCAGGGTGGGAGGTGCTGTGGGGAAGGCGGCCGACACTCTCCAGTGGGCCTGGAGAACACGGCAAGTCCCAAACCAGACGTGGGTCCCGCAGGGCAGAGCCCCCACCCTGGGAGCATGTGTAAATATGTGGTTGTTTTTTAGCTAGCACATGATGGTGCCCTGCGATCCTCAGGACAGACCCACAGGGACTCGTCCCCCGAGGGCCAGCACTGCCCTCCCTGGGGGGTCCCCGCCCTGCAGGCCGGGCTCTGGGAAGATGACCGTGTGGTTGCTAACAGCACGGAGCCTTCCTGTTGGAGCCTGACAAGAAATCACACCCAGTTCCCTTGTCTGTTCTTGTCCGGGTTCCCTCTTTGGAGCCCAGATGTGGTCCACCCTCTGTGGGCCCAGAGCAGAGCCAGGCTGGTCTCAGGAGGGTGGGGGTGGGGCAGGGAGGCCAGGGGTCAGGCCTCGTCCCGCCGCCGCCCTGGCGACAGGCTGCAGGCCTCCTGGCTGTGCCCCAGCTCCTTAGGGAGCCCGGCCAACCCTGCCTCTTTCTCTCCGGCCAGCTCCCCACTTCTCCCCCCTCAGCCAGAACATCTGTGTGCTCAGGGAATGTGGCTCCCAGCCCGCCCAGAGAAGGCTCTCTCCCTTGAGGCTCACTCCTTTGGCCTCCAGTCCTCTGGGAGTGGGTCCCCAAGGGCACCTGAGCGCTAAGCCCCCACCTGGCTCAGGGGCCTCTCCCCAGCCTCTGCCTCCCGCCCCCCCAGGGCCCTATCTCTGCCTCTCGCCCAGGGCCCCCACCCCTTGCCATCTTCCCGCCAGCTGTTCATGCTGGCCACCCAGCCAGAGCTTCTCTGCAGGTCTGGCCTTGACCTGTGGGTGTGCTAGGCCTGCAGCAGCTCCATAAGGGGCGGCTGCTCAGTGGACTCCTGCCTGTAGCGGGGACACACTCGTGTGCGCGGCCCAGGAGAGTCTAGTGAAGGGCCTGTGTGCCCAGGTGTGGGCAGGTATAGGCAGAGCATGGGAGGGCAGCAACGGTGAGCCCTGAGAGGGGAAGGAGGGAGCCGTCAGCAAGCCAGGGTGGTCTGTGTGCAGGGCCGTGGACAGGACACAGGACATAGGGCAGAGATGGCCACAAACCCTGCAGGGAGGGCCTGGGGATAGAGGCAGTCACGGCCCTGCTCTTCTCTCCTCCTACCGATCCTCCCCACCGGCTGCCGGCAGGCCAGCCGCCCACGGATGCGCATCACACAGGTCAGCCTGGCAGGGCGGAGGGGAGAAGGTAGACCTGGACTCCACGTTGCGATAAGGGACCGAGGCCAGGGAGTGTGGTTTGCATACAGCTTTGTTGAGATACATTTCACACACCCCCAGTTCGGCCACGTAGCCTGTCCAAGTCAGCGGTGGTGAGCATGTTCACAGAGTGCAGCCATCACCACGATGTATTGTAGACTATTTCCATTACCTCAAAAGGAAACCACCCCCTTTACCCATTATCAGTCCCTCCCCCTCCCCTCCCCCAGCCCCTGGCAGCCGCTCATCTCCTTCCTGTCGCTCCAGATCTGCCTGTTCTGGACGTCTCCCCTGCATGGAATCCGACGCTGTGTGGTATTTTGTGACAGGCTTCTTCCGCTTTTCATGACGTTTTTATGTTTCATCCATGCTGTAGCAGTGTCAGGATTTTATTCCTCTTTATGGCTGACTACATACCACATTTTGCTTATCCATTCATCAGGTGGTAGATGTTTGTGTTGTGTTTGGGCTATTGTGAATAGTGCTGCGATGAACATTTGTGTACAAGTTCTTGTGTGGACGTATGTGTCCATTCTCTTGTGTAGATGACTAAGAGTACTGAATTGCTGGGTCATATGGTAACTGCCAGGCTGTTTTTAACAGCGGCCGCACCATTTTATACATCTGCCTGCAGTGTTGGAGGGTTCCCGTTTCTCCGCATGTTCACCAACACTTGCTATCATTCATCTTGTTTAGTTTGGCGATTCTGGGGGGTTGGGGGTGGTATCTCATTGAGGTTAAGGAGCGGGATTTGAACTGAGCTCTTTCTGCCCCCAGAGACTGTGCCCTGCCCTCAGCAGGAGCTAAGCCTGAGCAGGGCTGTCCTCCCTGGGGCTGTGTCCCCAGCAGCAGACCGAGCTCCAGCTGGGGGGGGGGACGGGACGGGACAGGTCATGCAGCCCTGCCTCCTCCTCCCCAACACCTAGCCACCCTGGGATGCTCTGTGCTCACCGATCCTTGCAGGGTCCTTGAGCTAGGACATAGGTCGGGGGTGGACTGCAGGCCCAGAGTTCGGGAGTCTAGGCAGTCAAAGCCCCTGCCTGGGGTGTTTGGAGAAAGGGCCCGGGGAACCCCAGAATGTTCCAGACAGATAGCTTGCCCGGATCATGAATCATAAAATCTCTCATTTGTTGGACACATTTCTTAGCTCACTTGATCCCCACAGCCCTTGAAGAGGTGAACGCTGTGATCATCATCTCCTTTTTGTGGATGAGGAAACGGAAGCCCAGAGAGGTCAGGCACTGGCCCAAGGCTACGCAGCAGAGCTGAGGCTGGAACCCATGTTCAGCTGAATGGTCCCCACTCAGGCCATGGTCTCATAGCCTTCCTTTTTCTCCCTTCCTTTGGTCTCCTCCAAACCACTTTGTCCCCACAGTCCTGACGTTCTCCAGGCGGGCGGGGGCAGGGGGGGTCGGGTAAGAAGCAGCAGTGAAGGCCGCTGCCCCCCTGCTTGGGCACGTCACAGTGTCCACTTGTCAGCAATAGTTGGCATCCTTCCGAGCCAGGTCCTGTGGGGGACAGGGGCCACCTGTGAAGGCCTCACGGGCTGGGAGGGGAGTTGAACTGAGCCCCAGTAACCTTCCTAGGTGATGCAGCCATTCAGACCATCCCTTCCCTCGCTGACTCACTCAGCAACTATTTATTAAGTGCGATGGTGCGCCTGGCAATTAAGCAGCGGTAATGTGCAAAACCAGACACAGCCTCTCCCTCACGAAGCTGCCCGTCTGGTGGGAGAGAAAGACAGATGCTAGTCACTGAATCACACAAACAGATGTAAGCTTCCAGCCAGGACAAGTGCTTAGGAGGGGAAAGTAGGTAATGGGGCCTTTAACGCCATGGGGGGCGGGGTGTGTGTGGGGGGCGGGAACAGCGAGTAGGAAGCTTCCTGGAGGAAGTGACTGTTAATCCCAGGGGGGCCAAGGGGTAAGGGGAAGTGGACCAGGCATAAGAGGGGATGGAAGAGCATCCAAGGTAGAGGAAATGCATGTGCAGAGGAGAGAGGCAGGAGAGAGGCGCGGCGAGGAAGCTGCATCTGGGGAGGAGCTGAGGAGGCGGGCGGAGCTGGAAGCAGGAGCAGGAGGCCTTCAGGAGACAGCCAGTTGCGAAGGGTTCCACCTGGGGTGACACCGCTAGATCTGCCTTTTGAGAGGCCTCTTGGTTCCGGAGGGAAGAACCCAAAGAAGGCAGCAGGTTTTGAACCTGATTTGAACCAGCGGCAGGGACTGTGCAGCGGCAGAGTGAGAGTTGACCACCTCCCCGATGGCCTGAGAGGTTCCTCACCATGGCCGTGGGCCTCCCCAGGGCCTGGGTGCCCACTGCCCCGGGACCTCTCCTCCTTCCCGAGATCCAGCTGGACGCCCCGGGGGTGGGGGGTGGGGGGGTTGAGGGTGCTCTAAAAAGTATCTGCCTCTCTTGGCCAAGGTCAGGGGCCCTAGAGAAGGGCCTCACCCCTCCCCTGCCCCTTCTGCCTGTGGCCAGCACCTCTGCCTCCGCTGGGCCTCCCAGCATCCTTACCGTGGCCCATTCATTCACAATCCCCCTCTGCCGCCTTGTGAAAGGGGGAGACTTCCAAGCCACAAGGATGGGGGTGCTGGCCCTGGGCCAGCCCAGCTTCCTTGCTCACCACCCCCTCCCCAAACGTCCCCACCCTGGCCTGTCCTTTCTTTATGGCAGGCAAAGTGCTAATTCCCAGCGCAGAGAGGTGGGCCAGAGTCTGCGGCCAAGAGAGGAGAGACTGTTTACAGCCTCCGGCAGTTCTTGGCTCCAGCGGTCCGGCGGGCTGGCCTCGCAGTGACATGTTTATTCTCCGGGCCCAAGCTGGCCCCCGCTCTTGGCAGGGATGTCTGAGGGTTCTTGGTGATGGGGACAGGCTGGTGGCTAGGGGGCTGTTTGTGTCCGTGCTGGCCTGCTCTCGCCCTCCCTCCTGTTCCCACATTCAAGGAGGCAGTGTGGAGCCGAGGCCTCCCGAGGGCACTGCCCCCACCACAGAGCCTCCCGTGCCCCTTTGGCCAGAAGACCTCTGTGGGCCAGGGTTCCAGAGTCCCACCGGGAAGGCCCTCAGGGCCCCACAGTCTGCTCTGTGGCATTTTGGGGGCCCCTCTGCCGGCCTCAGTCATGCTGCGGATTCCTGCCGAGCACCCAGCTTGTGCCAGCCCCTGGTGACGGCGTGAGCAAGACAGACGAGGCCCTGTCCTCTGGGGCTGCAGCTCAGCCGGGAGAGGCCAGCCATCCCCTGTCGGGGTAACTGAGGATCTGTCAGAGGTCCCCTCCCCGACCAGCCACAGAGCACCTTCCCATTCACAGTTCTGCGGCTGGAAGGAGCGAGGGAGCCGAGCGGGGGGGCCGGACAGAGCTGGGTGGAATCCTAGGTTGGCCTCTGCCCAGCAGGGTGACTGTGGACGAGTCCCTGCCCCTCTCCCAGCCTCTGCTTTCTCACCGGGAACATGGGAGAAGGAGTGGTGTCACTTTGCAGCCGACCTCGTGGAGCTGATCACGCCGGGCAAGCATTGGCATGGGGACGGGAGTGGCCTTTAGGGGCAGCACCTGAAAGGGGGTGGCGCCTGAAGTGGGGGTGGCTTTCTGGAGGCACCAGGCTGGGGAAGGACTGACGTGATTCTGTGGGGTGTGACTGGGAATGAGTTGGTGTCCCGGGCCCCCATTCCGGGGCCTCACTCAGGAGGCATCTTGTCTAGGCCAGGGCAGCCCCATGGGAGGGGTCCGACTGTGGTCTCTGGAAACAAGAAGTTCAGGAGGTTCCAGGTGCTCGGGCTCACGGGGTCCTACCGGAGGCCGTGTGCAGTGTGGAGCCCCAGCTGGGCAGTTACGGTGCCTGGTTCTCGTCCTTGACTGGCTGGGGACTCGGGGAGTCATGCTCGCTTGCCCAGTCTCAGTTTCCCTGGAGTCCAGCCCTGCGTCATCTCCATGTTCCCTCCAGGTCTGGTTCGTGAGCTCCGTCAGATACGTGGGTGGGTCTGGTCTCTTGGTCTCAGTGGATGCTCCTGTCCGCACTGTGGGGGCAGGTGCCATCCTCAGGCCGCTTTCCCGATTCGGGACCCAGCGCTTTGCCTGACCACACAGGTCCTTAAAATGCAGCCCCTCTCGGGGACACAGAGGCCTTGCTGCTTTCCCTCCTGTCGGTCCTTGCCCCTACACCACCTGTCCCCTTTCAAATGATTCCGTGGGAAACTCCGGAGCCTCCAAAGCAGGGAACAGATGGTAAATATTTTAGGCTTTGTAGGCTGGTCTCTGGGTCTCTGTCCCATATTCTTTCTTCTTTGTTATTTATTTATTTTTGTACAATCCTTTAAAAATGTAAAAACCATTCTTAGCTCGGCTGGCCAGTGGGCCACAATTTGCTGCGGCCTGCTCAGAAATAGCAGGGTGGGGTGTGGGCTCACTCTGGGTGCTAACCCGTATGCAAAATTTGCTTTGTTCAGTGCTCTGTGCTCCAGGCCTGCTGTGCTGCACACATCTTGGCTTCATTAACTCGAACAACATTGTGATAGCCACTATGATCCCCTCTTATAGACGAAGAAACTGAGGCACAGGGAGATTAGGGAACCCACCCATGGGGTCATAGCTGGTCAGGACAGCGTCAGGATTTGAACCCAGACATCACTGTCCTGGTTCTTAACCAGGGTGGCTTGCTGCAAGGCTGTTGGAGCCTGGCTTCTCTGCCTCCTGCCCCACCCTGATTATTTTGAATGTCAAGGAAGCCCAGATTCTATTTCTGGCTTTTTCTGTGTCTCTCTTAGCCCCTAAGTGGTGTGTATCCTCCTTGTTATTTACCTCTTCCCATCCTCTCCCCACCTTTACCTGCCCCAAATTAGGGAGACAGTCTCTGGAGTACCTCAGAGTTCCAGCAGTGGCTTCAGCTGCACCTGGTTCTCCATGGCCAGCCCTCGGGTCATGCAAGGCAAAGCCATGTCCCTTCAGCTGCTTGGCCTACATTCTGCAACCCTATACCTGAGCCACGTGGGCTCAGCCACGGCACGTGACCCAGGCAGGGAGTGGGAGCCCCAGGTGGTCAGCCTGACTTTACCCGTTGGGCCTGCCCTGGTGGTCGTGCCAGCTGAGGCGGAGAAGGCCACTGGGAGAGGCCATCCCCTGCCATTGATCAGACACCAGGCAGGTAAAGAGACGCATTGGTGTCCTGAAACTATCAGCCACCAGAGGCTGGTTTCTAACTTGCCAGAGTTGCTGTGAAAAAGACAGGGAGTTTGCCCGGCCGGCATGGTTCAGTGGTTGAGTGTTGACCTATGAACCAGGAGGTCACAGTTTGATTCCAATTCAGGGCATATGCCCTGGTTGCAGGTTCAATCCCCAGTAGGGGGGTGTGCAGGAGGCAGCCAATCAACGATTCTCTCTCATCATTGATGTTTCTATCTCTCTCTCCCTCTCCCTTTCTCTCTGAAATCAATTAAAATAAATAAATAGATAGATAGATAGATAGATAGATAGACAGACAGACAGGGAGTTGAACAGGTAGTTAAAATGAAGGAAAACACAAATGATGAATATATGGGAAATAGTTATATGAAAGCTATTAAAATACCAGAAAAAGGATAAGACTCAGGGCTGGCGAAGTTGCAAGAATGTGGCTTATTCATATTGCTGGTATTATATTGTCTTTTCCCCAAACCGTTAGTCAGTATGTATCAAGGGCCTTAAAAACACTTGATCCTTTGACATAATAATCCCATTTTTGGAAATGCATCCTAAAGAAGTAACCTGCCAGAGTGAAAATGATAAGGTGCACAGAGATGTTCTTTGCGCTGTCATTTATAATAGTGGGGAAATTCCAAATGCCCAACAATGAGGTACGGTTAGGAAAACTGCCGTGTATCCCGTGGGTGGGATATTATGTGGCGTTAAAATGATGGCCACGGAGCCCATTGCAGCACAGAAATTAAATAAATTAAAATAAATAAATAAATAAATAAATAAATAAATAAATAAGCAGGGAGTTGAATAGGTAGTTAAAATGAAAGAAGACACAAATGATGAATATATAGGAAATAGTTATATGAAATCCCTAAAATCCCTATGTTGAAGTTCTAATAGAAAGGTGCTATTAAGTAAAAATAAGCAGAACACAGAACTGTGCATGTGCCACGATTATAGCCTTAAAGAAATATGTCCGTGTAACTCGAGGCTGCAGGAGAACTTGGGAAGTCGGCGTGGCTGCTCAGAAGGCGATGGGGGACCCCCTCTCCCATTGAAAGGCACTTTAACGCTGTCACCGCTAAATGCAAGGGAGGCAGTTTTGCCACTTCTGTGCTGTGTGACCGTGGAGAAGCCATTGACCTTGTTCCCATCATCTGTGAAATGCGGCGACCCCTTCGCCACTTCCCCCGGGACTACAGGATCGTCAGGGGCCTGTTTTGCAGCCCTTTATGGGTGACAGCTTATCTCGTGTAGAGCCTGGTGAAACCAGAGGTAGAGCAGGGTCGTGAGGGTAGCGGGATGGAGACAGGCCGCCACCCTGCCCAGTGCCCAGGACCTAGGAGGCAGGTGTGGAGTGGCTTGTCCAAGGCCACATCGCTCCTGAGACGTGGAGCTGGGAGCCGGTCCAGGCCTTTTCCCCAACTGTGATGCTGCCACTGGGGCAGAGCATTTCCGCAGGGCCCTCTTCCGGAAGCCGGTGGACCTACGTCATGACAGCTGGGGGCTGAAGGCTTCTGTGTCATCTTGAAGCACAGCCCATCAAATGGCGTTTGTCTGGTGGAGGATACCTATCATGGGCTGAATTGTGTCCCCTAAAATCCCCATGTTGAAATTCTAACCCCCAGGACCTCACAATATGACTGTATTTGGAGACAGGGCCTTTAAAAAGGTGGTTGAGTTAAAATGAGATCCTTAGGGTGGGCCCTGATCCATTATGACTGGTATCCCTATGCGATGAGATTAGGGTCAGGCATGCATAGAGGGAAGACCTGGTGAGGACACAGGAAGAGGTGGCTGTCCGAGCCAAGGAGAGGGCCCTCGGGAGAAACCAACCCCACTGACACCTTGATCTCCAACTGCCAGCCTCCAAAACTATGAGGAAAATATGCCTCTGTTGTTTGAGCCCCTAACCTGTGGCCCACATTCTGCAACCCTGTATCTGAGCCACATGGGTGCTTGGCTATGGCAGCCCCACGGATACACGGCCCTATCGACATCCAGGCTGGGGAGTCCACCCACTCACAGGGCGACAGCCGAGGGTGTGAAGACAGGAAGGACATCTGGGCTTTATTAATCATGCCTTCTTGCTGCACATTTCATGTGCTTCCCCCACTATGATACGTAATAGTGCAAAAGACATCTTGGTGGCCTTCATTTTCATTGGTGTAGGGTACGTTTCCAGAAGGACCACGGGGGCTGCACATAGCTCCACAACCACCCCGAATGCGTTGCTCAGCAAGGCTGGTCCTGCCGTGTGAGGAAGATGCCCAGCCCTGGGGAGCCCAGAGCCTGGGCCGTACCATCAAGAGCACCCTGGAGAGAACTACATGACCTTGAAGGTCATTTTCTGGGCTCAGACTCAAAGCTGGGATTCTCATAGGAGCAGACAGCATGGAGGAGCCCCTGAGCCTGGGGTGGGAAGGCAGGCGTCTGCAGGCAGCCCAGGCTTGCAGGCTCCAAGGGCAGAGGTCAGCGGGCTGTTGGCAGCTGCACTGAGTCAGTTGTGTGGGAACGGAGGCCTTGGTTGTCCCCACAAAGATTTTTCTGTGGCTGGTTCCTGGGGGAGGGGAGGGGCGGGGAGTTGTTCGTGAGGTGGAGGCCATCCCAGGGCGTCTCTTGCCAGGCTGGGAGCTGGCACTGGGGCCCTTCTCTGGGTACATACTATCCCATAATAGGGTCTGGCTGTTGGGAGTCCAGAGACAGAAAAGAGATTGACATCATGCAAGGATTGGGTTCGCTGAGTGGAATGCCTGCTGGCCCCTTCTCCACATTGGCGGCTCCTGTTCACCCGGCAATTGCTGCCCCGGTGGCAGCACCTCAGGGAAGCGACTGTGCTGGGCGAGCAGAGGCCCACGGACTCACGTCCACCGGAACCTGTGAATGTGACTTATTGGGAAGTAGGGTTTTTGCAGACGTAATCAAGTTGAGATGAGTTCGTACTGGATTAGGGTGGCCCCAAATTCCCTGCCTGGCGTCCTGTGAGAAGAGGGGAATTTGGACACTGGCAGAGAGAGTGGACACACTGAGAGGCCACGTGAAGACGGAGGCAGAGAGAGAGGGATGCAGCGACACACCGAGGCAGCCAAGGACTGCCGGCAGCCACCAGCAGCTGGGGCAGGTAGGAAGGACCCTCCCCTAGAGCCTTCGGAGGGAGTGTGGCCCTGCTGACACTTTGATTTCAGTCTCCTCCACTGGTGAGAACACTCTTCTGTCATTTTCAGCCGCCCCGTGTGTGGAACTTGGCTGTGGCAGTCCTGGGACCCCAGTGCACACACCCAATGGCCCTTCCCTTTCTCTCCCTGCAGGGCCCACTCTTTCCCTCCTCCAGGCTGTGTGTGTCACAGGAGATCAGAGCATCTGTTACAGCTGGCAGTGGGCCGACACACAGTAGGTACGCAGGAAATGTTTGCTGAGTGGATGAGAGGGGTGTCAGGGGTGTGGCAGGAGGACAGGTGGAGCAGAGGTGGGGCAGGAGGAGAAGGGAAGCGCTGACTCTGAGCAGACCCTGTGGCCACAGAGGGTCAGCCCTTCCCTTCCTGAATCTGCCCTCCCCTCCTCATCTAGTCTCGGCTTCAGGGGGCAGGGGGTGGGTAGGGGCACTATGCCAGGCCCAGGCTAGAGTGCTCACTGCTCACTTCCCTCTCCTGCATTTGCTGGCTGTCTGGCTTTGGGTAACTTACAGCACCTCAGTTTCTCCAACTGTAAAATGGGCCCGCGGCATCCCTTCTTTGGGTGGTTTCGGTAATGAGTGAAAAGCAGTGTGCCTGACCTCCGTGTGGGTCTCGACAAAGGCTGCTTTGATTGATGGCCCTTGAGAAGGGAGCGGTGGACAGAGTGGCATTAGAGGGGGCAGATCTGATTTGGGGCCTTGGCTGCACCATATCTATCCTGGGAGAACCTTAGGCAACTGACTGTCCATCTCTGCCTCGTTTTCCCCATGTGATAAATGGGGGTGATGGGAGGGTGTGAAGTGTAAGAGAGTCTCACGCAGGCTCTCAGCAAAGCCCGTGCCTCAAGGCCATGGGGAAAGGGCGGGAGTAGGAGAGGGACCCTGGTAGGGACAGGACAGGCTGTGCCCTCTGGAGTGGTTTGGGGGCTGCATTTGGGCTCAGGAGCAAAGTGCTGGCAGGACAAAGCAGCGGAAGCTTCTAGGTCTGAAAGCTTTGCATCTGAAGGTCAGTCATCCCTTGAAAGGGCCTGCAGGTGTGACAGGCCTGGAGCCGGAGGTCCCTAAGCCATCTGTTCTCCATCCTCCACGTCTGACCAGGGGATCCCAGGCTCAGAGGGCATGTGACTCGCCCAAAGCCACTCAGCATGTGAGAGCAGTGCTGGCCCACAGCCAGGCGCTCTGCCTCCTGAGGGGTCTGCATAAGACGGGGGTCCCTCGGCACCATGCCTCTCCCTGCTGGGCCCTGGCCTGTGCATTGGGAAACCTCTGGCAGGGCTCAGAGGGCAGTCTGCACCATGGAACCAAGGCATCAGGGTGGAGACCCCAGTCTGCGTAGCTGGGAGCCAGGCCTGTGGCATCATTGTGTACCCCTCAGGGTTGGGGTGGGCAACTTGCCAAGAGTCATATTTTCCCTTCACGTATCCTCCAGAATTGCAGATGAAGCCCCCATGTACCAGCTACAGCCCCGAGACTGTGGATCCCTCCTTGCTCTCCCAGGACCACAGAAAGGGCTGCTTTATGCCCATTGTACAGATGGGTCACCAAGGCCTGCCCGGCTGGTGTTTCTTTCTCTGTTTCTGGCCTGGTCGGGGATGGCAGGCTCTCCTGATCACCTGGCCCTGCGGGTGACAGGAGGTTCCTTGGGACAGGTGGGCAGGACTTCCCTGAGTGACCCCAGACTGAGGGAGGGGCATCCCTGCTGCTATTTTTGGCTGTTCCAGGTGGGACCTGGGCTGTTGGCACCCCAGCGGGCCACAGCTGCCCGGACTTGGTGGCCTGTGGGATCTCACATGATGTCAGCATCCTCCTGGCCCAGGGAGGTTAGGGGGAGAGAGCACCCCACACTCAGGCCCTCACCCCTTTCTCAGGAGGCCGGGTGGGGCCGGGGGGAATCCCAAGGCATGCCCTCCACCCTCTGTGCCCAGAGCAACTCAGCATCACCCCGTGCCCAGGCTTCCAGAGCACTTCTTGGTCCCCCTTTCCAGTGGGTTGCTGTAAAAATAGCACTTGGTTTGAGTTAGGAGCTGGGGCGGCAGGGGTCTGGTTTCCCTGCTCCTGGAGGAATTACCGGCCCACATGTTGCCAGGAGCCTTGGCTGGGAGAGGCAAGCGCGGCTCCAAGCCGGCGAGCGGGCGGCGGCGCAGATGGAAACTCGATCACCCCCGGCTCAGCAGACTGTTTGATTTATTTTAAAATCAAGCAGATGGCTGCTGCAGGGGTTTGTTTAAGTTCAGCTCAGAGCCGGGCCCGCGGCCAGGAGCCTCGGGGCAGCTGTGCCAAAAATTTTTCAATGACTTTGGTCGTCAAACCACCTCTTCCCCTCCCTTTTGAACTTCAGCCCCACCACACACATGGCGGCCTTCTCGCGCCTTCTCCCCGCCTGCCCTGCGCCTCCTTCCCCAGGTCTGCCTTTGTCTCTGCCTCCCCGCCTGGGTCTCTGGCTTTGTCTTTCAGTTCTGTCTCTCTCGGTACAGGTCTCTCCCCCTCTGTTTCTCTCTCTCTCTCTGTATTACTGCTTCTCTTTCTCTCTCCACCACTCCCCTTTCCCAGAAGACCTTCCCAAATGTCCTCCCTGCTCCCTGGCTTCCTCCAGCTCCCTCCTGCCCCACCCCCACCCACTGGTCCCCCCCCACAGATCCCCCCTTCCTCATCGTTGGGGCAGCGGAGGGGAGAGGGGGAAAAAGCAAAGGCTTTTTTGGGCACTCCGGCATCCTCTGGGGGTCCCCCTTTTTTGAGAGAGGTGGCTGGGAAAACCAGTGCCTAGACCATAAAATCCTGGAGAAGACCAGCCCTTCAGGTCAAGGGGCTCAGCCCCCTGCTCTGAGGCTGGAAAGCCAGGGAAGGCCTGCAGCTGTCCCTGCTGGGGAGGGGGCCAGGGGGCCTGGTCACTCACGAGGAGCCCACTCTGTGGCTGGTTGGCTGGGGATGTCATTGCAGGCTGCTGGTCTGGTTCGTGTCCTCTGACACGTGTCTCTCCCCTCCCCCCACTGCCCGCCCCCCCCCCCCCCCCCCCAAAAAAAAACCCCCCCGGGGGGGAGGAAAAAAGAAACTCCCCTTACCCAACAAGGAAAA